>NC_058130.1:546021225-546195743 GCF_016433145.1 Gracilinanus agilis
TCTCTCTCTCTCTCTCTCTCTCTGTCCCTCTCTCTCTCTCTGTCTCTCTCTGTCTCTCTCTCTCTTTGTCTCTCTCTCTCTTTCTCTCTCCTCTCTTCATATACATATGTATGAAAATATATATTTAATTTTATTGATATTGTTGGTTTTATTCTATTTCTATAAAATAAGTCCATCATATATATCACCAACAAAGTTTAGCAGCAAAAGATAGAATGAGAAATTCACTTTTAAATAATTCTAGGCAATATAAAATTTTTGGGAATCTGCTTGCCAAGATGAACCCAGGAATTATATAAACAGAATTACAAAACATTTTTCACACAGTCAGCTCTAAACTACTGGAAAAAATATTAATTGCTCATGGTTTGGCCAAGCTAATATAATAAATGACAATTCTACCTAAATTAATTTATTCATTCAGTGATATAACAAACTATCAAATAATTATTTATATAACTAGAAAAATAATAATGAAATTCATTTGGAAGAAAAAAAGGCAAAGAATATTCAGGGAACAATAAAAAAGTGTGAAGAAAGGTGGCCTAGATGTACCAAATCTCAAACTGTACTATGAACCAAGAATCATCAAAACAGTCTATTTTACTGAATAAGAAATAGAATGGTGTATCAATGGAAGAGATTAGGTACACAATTTACAAGGATAAAAGACCTTAATAACTTAGTGTTTGATAAACCCAAAGACCCCAGCTTTTGGAATAAGAACTCACTGTTAAACGAAAACTGCTCAGAAAATCAGGAAAAAATATGGCAGAAATTCGGTATAGACCAGTGGTTCCCAAACTTTTTTGGCCTACCACCCCCTTTCCAGAAAAAAATATTACTCAGCATTCCATGTCACATACTATCACTGCCCCCTTACAGTTATTCACCACCCCCAAATGCACCTGTGGCCATCACTGCCCGCCTGGATTGCTGCAGCACCCGCCAGGGGGCAGTGGCGCCCACTTTGGAAATCACTGGTATAGACCAATATCTCACACACTATACCAGTGATGGTGAACCTTTTAGAGACCAAGTGCTCAAACTGCAAGCCTTATGGTGTATGTGAGCCCCCTACCTTGCCCAATACAGGTAAGGGAGGATGTGGACTGTTGGGCAGAGGAGCAGAGAAATGTTCTCTGCCACAGGTGGAGAGGGGGAAGGGACCAGCACCCTATGGCATGCATGCTCTAGGTGTTCCAAAATGGTCTTATACCAACATAAGGTCAAAATGGGCATATGATTTAATTATAAAGAGTGATACCATAATTAAATTAGGGGAACACAGTGTAGTTTACCTGGCAGATCTTTGGAGAAGGGAAGAATTTCTGGCCTCAGACACTTCCTAACTGTGTAATTCTGGGAAAGTCACTAAACCCCTATTTGCCTTCACCCACTGTGGAAGGAAATGACAAACTACTCCAGTAACCTTGCCAATAAAATCCATGCATTCTATAGTCCACAGAGTCACAGAGTGAGATACCACTGAACTAGTGAACAAAAAATATTGGAACATAAATATATTAAAGTAAAAGACAATATGGAAAAAGAGAAGCAAAGGGTAATGATGTCAAATGAATATGTGACCACTACATAAGCAAAAAACATTGATAATGAAGAAAAAAGTGATTTATAGAGGCAAACTGAAGATTACATGCCTCTGAGAAGAATATGATATCAAAAGAAAAGGCCTTGAAAATTATAAAGCAATAAATAATATAAGAAAATGTTCTTAAGCTTCTTAATACAGAAAACAAACTACCATTTAAAAGTACCTACAGATAACTTCAAAAACAGACACAGAAATCCTAAGCTTTAAATTGCAAGAAAAATAATGGTTGAATTTTAAAATTTTAATGTTAAACAACATATTTTGAAAGTGGTCAGGAGAAAGAATTTCAAATATAAAGGAAACTCAAATAGCAATACTATTATAAACCCACCAAATTTCAGAAAGGATTCAAATAAAATATTCCAAATATCAAAGGCATTTGAGATGCACCCCAAAATTATATCACCTGAAAACTTAGCCTAAACATTAACTTATAAAAATATGAAACTGAATTTTAATAAAGATTATCTGAAACATTTCTATTAAAACAAGATATGAAAATTTTATTCAGCCTATGAATACCTAAACTACAGAAACAAAAGAAAAATTAATAAAACCATACATGAGTACAACTATTTCATCTCTAATGACTATTAAGAGGGAAAATAAACTATAAAGAAAACAAACCAAGTTTTTTAAAGTAATAACAATTGCAGAACCACTAAGAGTTTTCTTTCTATCAGTACACAAAGTTAAACTGGGACTTAAAGAAATAGAGTGAGAACTTAAATAAATAGAAATCTTCCTTCCAGCCTGAAATATCACAGAGTAAACCTTGTCAATTCCCTGCAGATGAATCAATATATTTTATGGGATTAAACTTCAGAATGGGAAAATTCATAAAATAGAAGGAAGAAGGTATAAGGATAAAAAGAAAAAAATGTCATGAGCAAACCATGTGATCTGTAGTCTGAATTGTGCCCTTTAAGTATTGAAAGTAATTTAAATATTTAAAAAATTCTCAATGTATTAAAAATTAAAGACTGAATAAAATTCCCCAACTCTTTTCCTCTTTGTATAAAAGAAAATGGTATTGATGTAACAATATTCCAAAATAACTGAGCTATAACTAAAACAGTCATTCAAGAAAAATACATCCTGTACAAAATAGAAATTCCAGATATTAAAGGAGAAATATATAAATTGAAAACAAAACCATGATAGAAAGTACAATCAAAAATACCAAAAACTATTTTTAATTGTTAATAAAAATTGACAAAGCTTCAGCAATTCTATTGGAAAAGAGGAAGGTAAGAAAATTAAATCAACAAAATAGGAAATGATACAGGGAAATTATAATACACATAATCACCTCCATCTACATATTTTTGGGACTCATTTTCCCACAGATATATGACATCGATGAGAATAAAAAAAACACGTGCAGAGTACAAATGGATAAAAAAAAAGTGCACACATTGGCATCCAAGCTAAACATTTCCCAATCAGGACAGGTATCACTGAAATTTTTCCTTACTTGGGGAACAGCATTCTTAAAAATTCATTTCACATGTTCAATGGTGGTATCCTTAAGGACATCTAAGCCTAATTGTGTCTCTGAGGCTTTGAGAATCCTGTCAAGAAATGTATCAGGTGTTTCTTGACCTGTCTGCCTGACCTTCTCAAATTTAGACCACACGTTTGGTCTCCAGGAATTGTTCTCCGATACCTTTAGAAATTATTTTCTTGCCTTTAACATTCGGTGGATAGGCACCGAATTCAAATCCAACTCTTCCAAATTTTCAGGCCATGGTGTTAGGCCCTGAATATTCCTAGTCTCCTCAATAAACTTTTGCTGCTCATGGCTGTACATCAATTCACCTGGGATGAACCAAAAATCTGCAAAATCTGGGTCATAGGTCTTAATAAATGACCGCAAGATTTTTACAAATTTCCCAGGGTCATCATAAACTTTTGGAGCTTTCCATTTAATTGCCTTTACATCCTCTGCCCTGAAACGGGTATGCTGATTAATGTGGAATATCTCATCTTCTCGTAACACTGGAAGGTCCCTTAGGGGGAAAAGATTAACTGGGGTATCACCCGTGTTATGGGCTCTTTGTTCCTTCTCTGCCCTTGTTTCCCATAAGTCTTATCATCATTGTTTGCATTAACCTGCTGTGCACAACCATAGCCAGTGTCCTTACATCTATTCTGCTTTATATACATCTCCATATTATCCATTTGTACTTGAAACAATTTCATCATCAACTTGATTTCAGATTCCTTATACCACCAGTTAATTATTATCTGAAGAGTATACAACATGTACTTCAATAACCATCTCATTCTATATACAATGTATAAACACAGTTATATCATAGGTGTATTAGCTAACATGTCCAGCACTGTTATCTCCCACATAGGTTTTACTATCTCAAAATCAACACATAATTTAATATATTTAGGGATATCCTTAAACAGAAAACAAGGAATACCACACAATACATTCCATAGAAATAGTAAACAATTATCAACTATATCTTCCATAACTGCCTTTACTAATATTGGTATTACTCTAAAACTTGGTAATAAATTATAAGTATTATTACAATCCACTATGAACTACTTTACCAAAATACACAACAAGAATTAACAATAAGAATAACAATACACAAAAAAAGAACAAAATTAACACCACAGGAAAAAAACTGCAAAGGAAAATAATTAAAACCCCTTTTCTGAGGTCTTTGAATGTCCAGGACCACAGGGAGAACCCTGTAGGTATTTCTCAATGAGCTCAGTAGTTGAGCAGCCTTTTCTTATTGGTTTAGAACAGTGGTTCCCAAACTTTTTTGGCCTACCACCCCCTTTCCAGAAAAAAAATATTTTTTAGCCCCCTGGAAATTAATATTTAAAACTTTAATAGCAATTAATAGGAAAGATAAATGCACCTGTGGCCATCACCACTCTCCTGGATTGCTGCAGCACCCACCAGGGGATGGTAGTGCCCACTTTGGGAATCACTGGTTTAGAATGTTCAAGCCTCAGCCAACCACTGGGAAAGTGGAATGGAATGTTTAAGTCCACAGTACTTCTAGTCCAGCCTGACTGCCCAAGGGTAACTTCCTGTCTCTCTCCTTACAGTCCCATCTGGGTCACCAACTGAAATGGGTAAATAAACACACAGGTGTTTAGAGAAGGGGAGAAGGAGGAATGTTTGGGTGAAGAGGGATAACTGACTTAGAGAAATACAAATGGGGAATCACCTTTACACACATAAACAGGACTTAGGAAAATGAGTAACATCTATATGGATGGTCATAGTTGGGAAGCAACTGTCACTTCAGACCAACTCAGCCAGGGTTTTCCTATTAAATGACAATGAGCCCTTTGGGTTGTGGCATGAAACAGGAGGAAGTTATAAAAAAACAGTTTAATAGCTAGTTTAAGGGTAAGTAATGTAGGGAGAGATCACCCTAACCTAGGTATTTAAGGACAAAACTTACACTATTCTATAACTGAGGCTGCCTGGATTAGCCTAATAGGCTGGAAAGTGAATAGATGTCTCACAACTTGAGTTCACTTCTATTCCAGCAATGATCCAGCACAGGTCCTCAGCAAAATTAATCCAAACAGGTAAAGTCAAGGAGCTTGAATCAGCCTGGGATGTCTACCACCTAAGTCTGATCCTCCTGCTCAACTTGAATTTCCCACAGGCAGATGTTTCTTCTGGGATACAAATCCTCTCTCCTGGGCTCTCCACTAGAGGCAGTTTACCAGCATCCAACTGCTCTCTCAGCCATAACAGTCTCTCAGGAATCCCTTCCTTCCTTGTCACTATTCCATCATTGGAACCTTTAGGTCTTATCTGACAGCCTGGGTGCCACTTTCACTAAATGGCTAAACTCTTAATTTTCATCATAACAGAACACATGTGAACCAAAAACCCCATACATCCAGCACTAAATTTAATGTGCAGGTTGGTTCATTTCTTGTGGTATCCTTGTGTTATTTCTTTCTTGAAAACTCTAAGTGACAAGTCACTCAGCTGGATTCGTTTTTACTGACCTTTTCTATTGCTTGAATCTCAAGTTCTTAAGATACCTCTGTTTGGAATCTATAGCTGACTATAGACATTCTACTTTGAGGTGTTTTGCCTAACTGCTAAGAGAGTATATCAGTTGTTTCAAAGCTCATTTGGTGCATAAATTTTCTGTTAGAGATCACCTGGTCTATAACTCCATTGATAACTTCTTTACATGTCATAAAAGTGTAACAAAGTAGAAAAAATGTGTATTTTATTTAATACATAAATACCTTGTTTCTATTGCCCATCCTTTATCTTCTATGATTTCATTAGCTTGTGTGCATGATGGGAGAATAATGAATTTATTATTAAGATCACTGCTACCCTAATCGTGCTTCAGTATATTAACATATGAGGATATACTATAGAAAATAATGTATTATATGTCATAAACATATATAAAATTTTCTCCTCTTTGCTATCACTCTTTAGTTTGTTTTGTTTTGTTTATATTAATATGTCCGAGTTTCCCCACCTTCATTATCTTGCTCAGACATTTTCAAGTACCTCAAATCTCAATTAAATGTCTCAAGTTCTCTCTCTCTCTCTCTCTCTCTCTCTCTCTCTCTCTCTCTCTGTCTCATACACACACAAGTCATTCTTATCTCCACCTTTTTATCATGTTTTTCATCCATCTATCTTTCAACTTTAGTAACCTTAATTTTTAATTCCTCATTGCATTGGTCCAAGTTTATATATAAAACAGCCTTGTTGTGAACAACAAAGTTGTGAGAAAAAATGAAAGATCAAATATAAAAGTATAAAAAGAATGAGAAGATATGTGATGACCAAAGCATGGAAAAATCTCATAACTTGTTACGGAAAAAAAACAATTACCAAACAGAAGAAAAACTACTGCTTGAACACATGGACTGATGGGGTTTGTGTAAATAGAATTAGCTCTAGCTCATTCATAGTAAAACTCTACTTACCCTAGGCACAGAGATGATGTCATCCCCACCTCCCTTAGTGGAGAGGGGGATGAGTTACGCACACACGTGACAATAAGTAACAAATCAAGAACAAGGGACGGCCCTTTGGGCAGTCCACAATCGGTGCAGAGGCTGCCATTTGTCCACTTGAATTAGAGGTGGACTCACGGGAAGTGACAAGAGACACTATCTCTTCAAGTATGTTGGTTACTTCCTGGGGAGGACAGTTCCCACTTTGAACTTGGTGTTGAAGGATCTCGGTTGAGACCTCAGAATGCTTCCACTCTAAATTGTCACGTGGGTAAGTTAGGCTGACTTCCTTGGGCCTACCTTGGCATTTCCAAACTCTGCCTTAAGTAGGCTCATAGCCTTTCTGATTTCTTAGGTCTTTGTGGCATATAATTTAGTTTGATTAGTCTTTTAACCCTCTCTCTCCGTCCAGGCCTCAGCAGGCCTGGACTAGCCTCTCCCTCTCTTTATTCCTTACCTTTTACCTTCCTAATTGTAAATAAACTACCTTAAACCTGATCCTGACTTGGGTCTGTTTTAATTACGGAACCAATCTGAATTGTTGATTCCTGGCAGCCACACTTTAATTGTATATCTATAAATACCTTAAATCTCCCTCTTACAGTTTCTTATTGGGGATGTAGACACTAAATGATAGCTCTAGTCCAACTATTAATAATATGGAATTAGGTCTTGATCAATGATACATGTAAAACCCAGTGGAATTGTGCGTCAGCTAAGGGGGGTTAGGGAGGTTTGGGGGAGAGGGAAAGAACATGAAATATGTAACTATGGCAAAATATTCAAAATTAAAACTAAAAAATAAAAAGAAAGAAAGCGAAAGCAAGAAAGCAAGAAAGCAAGAAAGCAAGAAAGCAAGAAAGCAAGCAAGAAAGAAAGCAAGAAAGCAAGAAAGCAAGAAAGCAAGAAAGCAAGAAAGAAAGAAAGAAAGAAAGAAAGAAAGAAAGAAAGAAAGAAAGGAAGGAAGGAAGGAAGGAAGGAAGGAAGGAAGAAAGAAAGGAAGAAAGGAAGAAAGGAAGAAAGGAAGAAAGAAAAGAAGGAAAGAAAGAAAGAAAGAAAGAACCAAAAAATACTTCAATTACCAACCTAAATGATCAATTTCCTATCTAAGGTTTCTTTTTTAATTTTAATCATCTGACACATATTGAGTACATCTTTAATAAGTACATTAAAAGAGACGAGGAAGGTTTTAAAAGCAATATTCCTTAGATAACATTTATATCATCACAGAATAGACAGAAATGAAAATAATACAAGATACTGATGTATTTATAGTCTGGTGATTTGTTTAATTTTTTAAAAGGTTTTGAATTGATAGAGCAAAATGCGAACTTAAACTTTCTTTCCAAAGGCCTCCACAATTCATATATCAAATTATTCAAAATTCCTTAAAAGACTTAATGACTGAGTTAATACTAGTTCAAGACCCTGTGAAAAGCATCATTAAAGGTATAACATGGAAATGTATGCTCACTAAAGTTTGCTGTCATCATAGAAAAATTCCAGTCTAAGACAAAGGGGGATTCTCTAAGGATGATAAAATCCTTTACATGCTTCTATTTGTGATGACATTATGTTAATTATGACCAAATAAGAAATACAGAATACAAAGAAAATGAAATGGATAATTACGTCAAATTTAAAAGGTTTTGTACAAATAAAACCAATGCAAGCAAGATTAGAAGAAAAAACAACAAATGGGGAAATTTATAAGCGCTCAGATAAAAATTTTGTTTCTCAATTATACAGAGAACTGAGTCAAATTGATAAGAACACAAGACATTTCCCAACTAAAAAATAGTCTTAGGATATGAAAAGGCAGCTGTCAGATGAATGAATTAAAACTAACAATACAATGATCTAGAACAATTCTTAAGGACATAACAAAGTTTGCTATCCATCTCCAGAGAAACAACTGTTGGAATTGGACACAAATCAAAATAATCTTCTTTCTTTCACATTAGTTTATTTATGGTTTTATTTTGGGATTTGTGTTTTATATGAGTATTCTCTTATAACAATTACCAATATGTAAGTACTTTTTGCATGATAATATATGCATAATCCAGATCAAATTGCTAACCATTTATGAAAGGGGGGAGGGAAGAAATGGAGGGAAACAATCTGGATTTTATAATTTAGGGGGAATATGTTAAAAAGTGTTATTGCATTTAATTGGGAAAGTTGAATATCTTTGAATAAAATCAAATCATTAAGATCTTAATGGGAATCAAAAAATATACCTATTTATAGTTATATGAAATACTCCACATCACACTTGATTAGAGAAATGCAAATTAAAACAACTCTGAAATATTGCTTCAGAAATATCAGATTAGCTAATATTACCAAAAAGGAAAATAATAAATGTTGGAGGAGATGTGGGAAAATTGGAACACTAATAAATTGTTGGCAGAACTATGAACTGATACAACCATTCTGAAGAGTAATATGGAACCATGCCCAAAAGGCCTTAAAACTATGAATACTCTTTGATCCAACAATAACACAATATCACAAAGAGATCAGAAATAGGAGAAAAGGACCTATTTGTTCTAAAACATTTTAGAGGCAATTTTTGTAATAGTAAAGAACTGGAAATAGAGGAGGTGTCCATCAATTAGAGAATGACTGAAAAAGTTGCAGTTTATAGTTTTAATGGAATACTATTGCACCATAAGAAATGATGAATGAGATAAGTTTATAAAAACCTGGAAATAGGGGGCAGCTGGGTAGCTCAGTGGATTGAGAGCCAGGCCTAGAGACAGGAGGTCCTAGGTTCAAATCCAGCCTCAGGCACTTCCCAGCTGTGTAACCCTGGGCAAGTCACTTGACCCCCATTGCCTACCCTTACCACTCTTCCACCTATAAGTCAATACACAGAAGTTAAGGGTTTAAAATAAAAAAAAAAATTTATTAAAAAAAAAACCTGGAAAGACTCATATGTTCAAACTGATACCAAGTAAGAACTAAACTTTTATCAGCAAATCAATATAACCATGCCAATATAATCTCATGTGACTCATGAAAAATATTTAATCCATACACTAAGAAAGAATTTTTGGAAAATGATTACAGATCATTGTATAACATCTTTCACTTTGTTTCCTTTATGAGCTTTTTATACATGTGTGATGTCTTCTGTCATAGCATGAGGAATATGGAAATATGTATTGCATGAAAGCACTGGCAGAATCTATTTCAGACTATTTATTGCATTAAGAAGCAGGGCAAGGAGAAAGGGAAGGAATCTGAATTATAAAATGTCATAAAACAATTGTCAAAAAATGTTCTACATGTAGTTGAAAAAAATTTAAAAGGTTAAAAAGATGACATTGATAAACTTGAAAATGTACAGAAGGGGGCAATCAGAGTAGTAGTTAAAAAACTGTGTCTGTGTCATATAAAGCTTAGTTTATTGACCTGGGCAAAGGTAGAGTACATACTTCTTTGATGGGAGAAAGCAAAGAAGGATTAAGATGTCTCTTGACGAGTTTGAAAGAGGAGTGTGTAAAAGCTGATTTAAATCTTAACATAAAAAAGGATCTTGGCAACTGGTTCCACTACTTCTTGGCAAATTGTGGGAGAAGAAATAGAAGCAGTGCCAGATTTTATATTCTTCAAAGATCATAGTAGACAGTGCCTGCAGCCTTAAAAAAAGATAAGTCAAATCTGGACAATATATGAAAAAACATGCAACACCTTGCGGAAAAAGGTCCATAAAGTTAAAGCTATGTTGTTGTTGTTGTTGTTGTTGTTGATTTTTCAATAGCAGTATATAGCTGTGAGAGTTGGACTAGAAGGAAAGTTGAGTGACTCAGACTCAGTGCTTTCAAATTGTCTTGCTGGACAGCAGAGAGTCAAGTCAGTCTATACTTAAAGAAATGAATTCAGATTATTTTCTGGAATGGTCAAAAATTGAACCTGAACATTTAATACTTTGTCCAAATAATGAGAATATAATGATTCTATGGAAAAGGTCCTGATGTTAGGAAAGATTGAAAGGAAAAGGAAAAGTGGATGGTTGAGGATGCGATGGATAAATAGTGTCATGTAAACCACAAACATGAGCTTAAAGATACTTTAGAAAAGAATGGTTTTGAAGTGCTTCACATGCTCTGATCTTGGGCACAAACAACTTAACAACAACAAATAAACATTAGCCCAGAGTCGAGAAGAATCAGGGATAAGGCAGGGGTATGATAGTAATCTTCAAGATTTAGAAATGTCATGTGCGAAGAGAGATGAAACTTATTTTGCTTGTCCAAAGAAGGGTGAAAGTTGTAAAAAAGGAAATTCAGATTTCATATCAGTTTTTTAGAAAATCTAAGAGAGTGCTCCTAAAGTGGAATGGATTGCCTTAACATATGGTGGGTTCACCATTCTCGTAAATTTTTAAGGAGATGCCAGCTAATAATAGGCATATTACAGTGGGAATTGATTTCTTTAGTGTGTAGGTAAGATTAAGTGGTTATCAGATTCCTTCCATATCTCAAATTCTATAATCTTGTGATCAAAACAGAAGATTGATGCATAACTCACAAAACAAATGAAGAAAAACTTGTATCAACCACTACTGATATATATGGTATATAAGGAGATGAAGGCTCCCTAGAATATTGAATATCTACCTTACCCTTTAAAGAATCTGTCAGAAGACATGGGCAAAAATCATAAGAAACAGTCAGGTTTTAGTAGGAAACTATACATATCTTTGTAGATATGATCCAATTCAAGGGTATCACAGATCAATGATTTAGTAAACAGCATTGAACTTCTAGTCCCTTACCAATTCTAACATTTTCTTTTCTCCACTTCATACTTTTCTACAGTTGCTATCTTTTCTTCCTCTCAAGAGTTGAGGCTGTCTTGATTCACTGTTCTTGACTCATTCTGGGATTACCATTTCACCTGGAATGCTATTACTCAATCAATCAAACATTTATTAGATACTTTCTACATGCCAGGCATTATATGACTCAGTGGATAGCGCACTTGGCCTGGAATCAGGAAGTTGTCGTTCAGTCATATGCAACTATTCATCACTCCATGAGGGGTTTTCTTGGCAAAAATGTTGGAGTGGTTTGCCATTTCCTTTTCCAGATTTTACTAATGAGGAAATTAAGGTAAACAAGATTAAGTGACTTACTCAGGTTCATAAGTAGTTAAGTGTCTGCACTCAGACACTTACTGGCTGTGTGACTCTGAGCAAGTCACTTCACCTCTGATTACCTTAATCCACTGGAGAAGGAAATGGCAAACCACTCCAACATCTTTGCCAAGAAAACCACATCAAGAGTATAATCCATGGGGTCATGAAGAGTAAGACATTATTGAATTGACCGAACAGTAACAAATGTGCCTTGCATTATGCTAAAACTATTTCTTACAACTCCAGCAGTCCTGGAGGATGTATTTATTGTGTTTTTGAAGATGGATGGATTATCAAACATAGGAGCACTGGGAACATGAGCTAAAGAGCTAGTCCTGAATATATTTTATTGTTATTGTTAGAATTACATTATTCTGAGTTCTTTCCATTTTTCTTTTTCTATGTTAGTTGATTTACTGAATTATGGTTTACTTTCCAGTTTCTTTGGAGAGTGATGATGGATGAGTTGCACCTTAAAGCTTTCCCTCATTTGCCATCTTCCCAGTGTCAGATTTCATGTAGCTTAATAACAGACATTTTTAAGTCTTATGACTCGAAGATTGTTTTCAATGCTGGGAAAACAAAAAAGGTATTAGGCAGGGTTGCTGCCCTCTGTGGGCCTGAAGTCAATAAAACAATATTTTATGAGCCAGAAACATAACAGCAATATGAAGAGTGACTATTATGACCAAGGTCTAAAGTTGACTTCTGCCATTTTTCTACTAACAGCTTAGATCTTCTTTTTCTTTTGTGGGTAGTGACTAGGAATACATTTTTACTTAAAATAATTAATTACCTAGAATAGAAAAAATTTTGGGGGTGGGGAAGATACAGATAATGAGTTACCTAAATGACACAGAAGAGAGAGGACTGGACCTGGAGTCTGGAAGACCTGAGTCCAAATCTGTTCTGACACTAGTTGTGTTACTCTGGACAAATCACTTGACTTCTGTCTACCTCTGTTCCCTCATCAATAAAATGAAGGTAATAATGGCATCTACCTTCCATGTTTTGAGAATAAGATATTTGTAACCTATATTTCACATCTTGAAGTTCTATATAAATTTTATCTATTAAAATTATCATTGCAGAAGAGTGTCCTAGACTTGAAGGTCCCCTAACCTCCAGAAAAAGCATCTTTATATCAGGGTGTATGGATTTTATGCTTAATAGAAAGGCTTATATTCTTTAGACAAATTTGGATTTCAACCAAGAAATCTAATGTTTGTAATTTCCTATAGTGTAAGCCAGTGATGGTGAAACTTTTAGAGACTAAGTGCCCAAATTGCAACCCTTCAACCACATGTGAAGCCCCTCCCCCCCACCACCTTATAACAGACAGAAGAGGGAGGAAGTATTCCCATTGGGCTGCTGGGCAGAGGGGCAGGTGATGTGAGAAATATCTTCAAGTGCATGTGGAGAGGGGGAAGGGAGCAGACCCGTTCCACACACATGCCATAGATTCACCAACATGGATGTAAGGTGTGTGTATATGTGTGTGGTGTATGTGTGTTTGCATATGTTGCCATATGTGACCACATAGGTTTCTATAGATGTGGTTTTCAGGAAGATGTGCGTTGATACCTAAAAAATATCCTCTACCCTTATCCAATGGATATTTTGATTCCCACATGGAAGGGAGCAAGGGATTGGTACCAAAATTCTGACCTGCTCTGCACTAATAAGAGAAGGAATAGTGCACTAGAATCAATTATCATAGTAATGATGGTCAGCATTTATACAGTGCTTTAAGATTCATAAAATATTTTAAGTATCTCATTAATTTCTATATAACAACTCTGTGAGATAAATTCTTTGAGTAAACAGACAGATAGGTTAAGCAACTTCCTGGGTTACAACAGCTAATGTCTAAAGATGAAGTTGAAATGTGGTCATCCTGACTCCAAGTGCTACTCTATTCACTCTGCCCCTTAGCTTCTCAGTTATATTTATTTGCTCCACCCCCATCATGTACATATTATTAATCTATGAGAACTTTTTATATTTAAAATTTTTATAATTTTAGCTATATTCAGTTGAGAAAGGACTATCTCTAACTCCCTCTAAAGGCTTGTCTACCCTCTCATCAAATGTCAGTTACATAAAATACTATCACACATCTAAGTTGAGAATAAACAGATATTAGGTAAGTTAAACTGATGAGAATATGCCAAACAAAAGGCAGCATGGATGATCTCCTCCATGGGGTGTAAGATAGATCAGTTCAACAAAGTTCCTAATTTCACTTAAAAATAAATTTCTGAAGTCTCCAGTGTGGCCATCTAGCTACAAGGACAAATTCAAGGTGCTCCTCCATAAATTGACTTCTTCCTGAAACTTAATCTCCTTCTAGGCACCTCTCCCTATAAAAAGCCTGGAAGCATCTGTTTCCTTTCTCAAAACCCGGAAGGCAGAAGACAAGATCTATATTTACTCACACACTCACTGACTCTTTCCTTTATGTAGGTCTGGAACAAAGAATAATTATTCTTTCCACCAATGAAGAGAATTGTATGCAAATTCCAATTTTGAGTCCCAGGTTAAAATAGGATCAAATTGGCAGGAACTGATGCAGAGCAAAATAAGCAAAAACGTGAAAAATGGTAGGCAGCAATAGCAATACTGTACAATGGTCAACTGTGAAAACTTGACTACTCTGAGCAATGATCTGGGACAATCCTGAAAGACTTATGATGGAAGTGCTCTCTACCTCTAGAGAAAGAACTGTTGAAGTTGTCTTTCACATAAATGTATTTATGGTTTTATTTTGGGGTTTGGGTTTTGTATGAGTGTCCTCTTACTAGTGTGTTTTGCATGATAATAAAACTTTTAAAAGAAAAAAGAAAAAAAAATAGGTCAAGACTTCAAGACTAGAAGGAATATCAGAGGTCATATGATGCAACTCCTCTATCCTGGAGAGGAAGAAATTAAGGTTCCCAAAATGACAACTGATCCACCCAAAAATATATAGGGCAAAAGTTCCAGATTTTAGACTTGAATCCAGGCTTCCTGATGCAAAATCTATCACTCCTGAAATTGAAAATGACGTCTGATCCCTTGGATCCAGATTGTAAAAGATTAAAAAATGCCTGGAGAGAAAGTAAATAGAGAATACATTTGAATTAAACTTGATACCTTGTATTATGTATTAGTTATGAGTTTCTTCATACTCTGCTGGCAGTGATTATTCCCCTGGAATTCAGTTTTAACTTCTGACTCATTTTGATATCTATTGTCAGATTAGTTGCCCTTCCACTTAAAAAAAATTAAGCATCCAATGAAAAGTATACCTCGATACTGACCTATGCATGGCAAATGAGAATTAATTGAACTACCCAAGTCAAAGAAGAACATTCATTCTGAACAACATCATGTTATTAATTTCTATATGACTTAGCCCAAATCTTGCATAGTTATAAAGAATAAAATTCATGAAAGTACAGAAAAGAGAGGAGGACAAATATACATCAATAAAATAAAATATAATAAAATACACTTCTCATTTTTCTATTTGTTTATTCATGGATTCATTAAAATTGCATCCTGATGCAATGACTAGATTTTGTTAATAGCTCTACCGAGGAATGAACATTGATAGAGCATGCTCTGTTTTCCCTGATTATTGCTTTCTGGCTGTTACTAATTTGACAGCTACTGTGGAACATGGACTCATTTATTTGGTGTTTTGTTTGGGAGCTAAAATCTGAATGTCAAATGAGCAGCAGTGAAACTTGCAGAGAGACAGTGGATGACACATTCAAGAACACACTGGGCTTTGTTAGGCGTAGTAGTCGTCAAAATCAAAAGAACAAAAGAGGTAAAGGCTTTTTTTTCTTTTTTAATTTTGTCTATGGAAATAACCTGGATTAATGGATAGAGAGTTAGTCTTACAGTCAGGAAGTTTCAGGTTCTTATCTTTCCTCTAACACAGTAAATAACCATGAGTAAGTCTATTAGCTTCTTAGGATCCTTGGAAACTCCCTAAAATGATGTGTTAGAGTTGCTAACCCTAATGGTGAAATATGTTGGGTTTTTTTGTTTGTTTGTTTTGTTTTGCCATACACAGTATGTCAGGGTATCACCAGTATTCCTGAGATAGTTTTTAAAAATTAATTCTCAATTTTCAAAAATTCACATGCTATTTTATGACATGTTCTAGATTTCTTCTAACTCACTATTATATATGTTGTGACTTCCCATTCTCTTGTCTATTTTCCTACTATTGCAGAGTTAGATCCGTGAGAGCAAAAACCTCTTCCGGTTTATTTTTTTTAATCTTTGTGTCATCAATGCCTAGAGTAGTGACTTGCACTTAGAAATTCCTTAATAAATGTTTGCTCAATTAAATTTATGCAATAATTTTTCATCATTTCTCTATTTCTCAGTCTGGGAGGGTGCCAAATATTTGGAAGAAAAGTAAAAAATTTTGCCAAACTTCTAGTTTTATTTTCTCTCTACATAATCAGAATTGGAGTCATCTAAATGTTAGAGAGCATGTACTAGAAGATATATTGGGATTAACCCTTTTATTTAGACACACTAAATCTCTCCTATTCTTGAATAGAGGTACTATGCATTTCATTAAGAGAAAGGTAGCTTGGTGATATATTTGACGTACTTCCAAGTCAATCCACATGGATAAGTAGGAAGATTCTAGATGTATGCATTCATCATCACATTTACTTAATAAATTTTGTTAAGAGCAGAGCACCTTGGGAGGTAATTAAAATTTAAATTTTAAATAAGAAATCAGTCCAAACTCATACTCAGTGTATACTCTTAAATTGTGTCATAACATACAAAAAGCCCTATATTTGGAATTGAATGAATTGAAGGACTTTAGTTGGAATGTTGACTTTTAAAGTATCATATATAGATAACTACTGGGACTTCCTGGTTAAGATGGAGGCTGAGTAAAAAGCAGCTGCTTAACCTCTCCTAACTGAAACATATAGGACTCCTCAAGAAGACATAAAAACAAATCCAGAGGAATGAAGGGACTGCACAGTAGGGCTCAGCATTGAAGGTACGTGGAATTGGGGCATTTTCATGCTATAAGGGGGTGAAACATCTCTCACTAAAACACAAGCTGAGCAACCCCTCCCACACTCCACAACACCTACAGTGCCAAAGCCAGCCCACAAGAGCTACAGCAAGCTTGGGGCAACCATTAAGTCCTTGGCAGCTACCTGGGGTCACCAGGGCTTATTCCTGAGAGCAGTAAGACTTAAGACCCCAAGTGGCTAAAGAATGCTCAGACTCTGAAAACAGACCCTAAGCGCAGGCTCAAGAGCAAGCTTTTGCGTCCACAGATCCTGAGCTCAAGAGCAGACTTGGATCCTGAGCCCAGGAGCGGACTTGGTTCCTGAGCACAGGAGTGGAGCTTCAGTAAGGACCCAGTGCAGAGGGTTACACAACTGTGGAAAGAGCTCCCTGAAACTGTTAAAGGAGCCTCAGACAGAAGAACAAACAAGGGGTCCACCAGGAGGCTTGACCCTGAGAACAATGAGATCTGAGACTTCAGGAGCCTAGAGAGCACAAACAGACTCTGGATGTGAGGATAAACCTGAGAGGGCATAGGGCTAACAATGGTAAGCCAGGGACAAGAACCCCAAAAGAGAAAGATCATCAAGAAGAAATCTGTAACACTGGACAACTTTTATACAGATAAAGTCCAGACAGCAGAGCAAACAGCAGAGGAGAACAAACAAGTAATCACATCCAAACCTTCCCAAAATAATGAACACTGGTCACAAGCTATTGAAGAGTTCAAATCGGAGATGATGAGAAAGATGGAAGAGATCTGGTAAGAAAATAACGGTTTAAAAGGCAGAATATCACAATTGGAAAATGAGGCAAGTCAACTGAAGACCAGAAATGACCAGATTGAAAAGGAAAACCAAAAGGTTATAACTGAAAACCAGTCCCTAAAGGCTAGAATTGAGCAATTAGAAGCTAATGATCTCTCAAGACAGCAAGAACAAATAAAACAAAGTCAAAAGACTGATAAAATAGAAAGAAACATGAAATATCTAAATGAGACATTGACAGATCAAGAAAACAGGGCTAGAAGAGACAATTTGAGAATCATTGGTCTTCCTGAAAAAGCAGACATTAATAGAAATTTGGACTCCATACTAAATAAAAGAAATTATTCAGCAAAATTGCCCTGAAGTTCTACAACAAGAGGGCAATATAGACATTGAAAGGATCCATAGATCACCCTCTACAGTAGACCCTGAAAAGACAACCTCCAGGAATATAATAGCCAAATTCAAGAGGTTCCAAGTAAAAGAAAAAATCTTACAAGAAGCCAGAAAGAGTCAATTCAAATATCAAAGAGCACCAATCAGAATCACACAGGATCTGGTAGCCTCCACACTAAAAGATTGCAAAGCTTGAAATATGATAGTCAGAAAGGCAAGAGAACTGGGTCTCCAACCACGGATCACCTACCCATCAAAACTAACTATATACTTCTAGTGGAAAGTTTGGGCATTCAACAAGATAGAAGATTTCCAAGTATTTGCACAGAAAAGACCAGGACTAAATGGAAAGTTAGATGTCCAACCACAAAAATCAAGAGAAACATAAAAAGGTAAATAAGAAACAGAGGGGAAAGAAAGAAAACTCGTATTTATTTTTAGATTTGCCTCTTTAAGGGCTTCAATATGATCTAATAATTTGTATTCATATGTGGAGAAATGTTATGTATAATTCTCTGTAGTGAACTTTATTGACTATTATAGTATTCACTATTATAGTAATCAGAAGAACTATACATAGGGAGAGGTTGGAATACTAAATGGTCTAAGATGATATGGGGTGGGTGGGAAAGAGGGGGTTGAATAGTAGAGGACACCAAGAGAAACTTGAATTAATGAGGAAAATAAGATAATTCATCACAAACAAAGAGGGCATGGGAAGGGGAAGGGATGAATACTATTATAAGGAGAGAAAGAGAGCAGTAAGAGGTAATATTTAAACCTTACTCTTAGTGTAATTAACCCTGAGAGGGAAGAGTAGCTATATTATCCATTGGGATATAAAACTCTATCTGAGAAAGTCAGAAGGGATAAACCAAGGGGAGCAGGGGAGTGGGGAGGTCAAAAAAGGTAGGGGAGAAGAAGGAAGAGGGAATTCATTAGGCCTTAAAAATAAAAAGAGGGAAATAATAAGGGAGGGGGTAGAAAGGGAAGTTAATCTAGGGAGGGGTCAAGGGTTACTGGCTTAAAGCAAACCACTGGTTTAAAAGGAAATAGTTTAAGAAGAAGGGGTAGAACTAGGAGAGGATATCAAAATGTTGGCAAATACACAACTGATAATTATAACTCTGAATGTGAATGGGATGAACTCACTCATAAAACAGAAGCAAATAGCAGAGTGGATTAGAAACCAAAATCCTACCATATGTTGTCAACAAGAAACACATATGAGGTGGGTGGACATACACAAGTTTAAGGTAAAGGGCTTGAACAAAATCTTTTGGGTGTCAAATGAGAAAAAGAAGGCAGGAGTGGTGATTATGATTTCTGACAAAGCCAAAGTAAAAATAGATATGATTAAAAAAGACAGAAAAGGTCATTACATCCTGTTTAAAGACAGTATAAACAATGAGGAAATAACATTGCTCAATATGTATGCACCAAATGGCATAGCATCCAAATTCATAAAGGAGAAACTGACAGATCTCAAGAAGGAAATAGATAGTAAAATGATACTAGTGGGAGATCTAAATATTCCTCTATATGCTGGTGATGGAATACTTTTGTGCTCAAAGGAATAATAAACTGGAGGAATTCCATGTGAACTGGAAAGACCTCCAGGAATTGATGCAGAGCAAAAGGAGCAGAGCCAGAAGAACTCTGTACACAGAGACTGCTACACTGTGGTAAAATAGAATGTAATGGACTTCTGTACTAGCAGCAATGCAATGATCCAGGACAATTCTGAGGGATTTATGGAAAAGAATGCTACCCACATTCAGAGGAAGAACTGCAGGAGTGGAAACACAGAAGAAAAGCAGCTGCTTGAACACATGGGTTGAGGCAGACATGATTGGGGATTTTGATTTAAAACTACCACACCAATGCAATGATCAACAATTTGGAAATAGGTCTTGATCAATGACCCATGTTAAAACCAGAGGAAATGCACATTGTCCAGGGGTGGGGGGAGTGTGAGGGGTGAAGGGGAAAATAAGAGTATGAATCATGTAACCATGTTAACTTTACTAAAAAATGAATATTAATAAATGTTTAAAAATAAAGTATCACATATAGTCCAAGTAACATTGGATTATACTTTATATTGTATCATATATATTGACCTTGGAAGACTATTAAACACTTTAGGTCTCAGTTTCATTTACTGAAAAATGAATGATTTAGGGTTATGATTCTTTGATAAAATGTTTTCTTCATTGTATATTAGGGCTTACCTACATCAGAAAAGAAAATAGATGAGGAGCTTGGGGGACAGATTACATTTTTGGCACAGAGGAATATGACTGTAGAAATGGGAGACTTCATAATTTAAATGTCAACTGTCTCATCTTTCTGCAAAATCAAAGTAGCAAATCATCTTTTGGTATGCTTTCATAATGGCCCCATCTTTTTATATTTTTATTTTTATTATCCTGTAGAACACATCTCCTTATTGGTCATTGTTGTAAGAGCACGCTCATGCAAACCCCCCCCCCCCCGCCAAAAAAAAACAACCCTTAACTACACTTATGTGAAAGATAGTATACTTGGATCTGCATCCATCAGACTCCAGCAGTTCTTACTCTGGATGTTGATAGCATTCCTTAGCCTGCCTTTCAGGATTATGACCCCATCGTTTAAAAACAGGAGAAACCTACAAGGAGACCAGCTCTTCTGTAACTGTTACTCATCAACAATTAAGGCATGGTTTTTGAAGTAGAAATAATAGGAATATTGAAAAAATTGATCATCTTATCTTAGAATCTATGATAACAGAAGGGAAAGCCAGGAATAGTCTGATGTGCATCTTAAGTTTTAAGAAAGCAGGTTTCAAATTGTTTGAAGAAAGGATAGATTGGTGTCATAAAACTGCGAACCTTTTGATTCAGCAATGGCATTACTAGGTCTATATTCCAAAGCAATTTTTAAAAGGGGGAAACAATCTACTTATAAATAAAGATATTTAGAGTAGCTTTTTTGTGGTGTTAAAGATTTGGAAGCTAAAGGGATATCCAGTATTTGGGGAATGGCTGAATACGTTTTTTTTATTATAATCAAATAGAATTGTGCATTGAGAAATGATAAACATGCTGATTATTTAAAAAACTGGAAAGATTTAGATGAAGTGATACAAAATTATTGAGCAGATTCAGGAGAATGTTGTTCATAGTAACAGCAATAGAGTACAATGATCAACCTTGAATGAATTAACTATTATCCACCATCATCATAGAAACGTTTGAAGTCTGAATGCAGATTGCAGCATACTCTTTTTCTCTTAATTTCCTTCGTGAACTTTTTTTTCCTGTATAAGCAACATATGTCTTCTTTCACAGTGTGACAAACAGGGAAATATGTATTGCATGAAAACACATGTATAACCTATAACATATTTCCTAACATCATGGGGAAGAGAAATAAGATGGAAGGAGAGAGGAGAGATCATGGACTGAAAAATATCAGAAAACGATTATTAAAATTTGTACCTGTATGTAATCTGGGAAAGAAAAATACAATGAACATTTTAAAAAGAAGGGTATATTGGACTCAAGGAACCAAAATTCTATATAAGAAACTAGTCCAGATATGGGAAACTCAACAGGGTAGGGAAACCTGGATGTGCATACAGGCACAAGTTTAGAGGCTGGATGAGAGAAAGAAGTTATAGATATTTGAAAGAAACCTGGCTTTCTTTATGTATTTAGCAGATTGTGCTAGATATGCGTATACACACACACACACACATATATATATATGTATATATATANCTTACTTTCACCAAACTATTAAGCTTTGTATTGAGGGATTTTATTTTAAAAAGGGGACAAGGAGATTGTTTTTTTTTAATATTTTGAACAACATTTTACATCCTATAAAAAGATAAATTCAAAATGTGTGTGTGATTTAGACATAAAAGCTGATACCATGAGCAAATCAGGGAGCATAAAATAATTTACCTGTCAGATCAATGAGAAGGGAAGTATTTATGACATTCTCAGATGAATAATTTTTATATTAAATTAAAAAGGTTTTATACAAACAAAACCAATGTAACCAAGATTTAAATGGAAATGATAAACTGAAGGGGGTGGGGATTGCAGCAAATTTCTCTGATAAAGGCCTCATTTTCCATATATATATATATATATATATATATATATATATATACACATATATATATATATATATATATATATATATATATATAAAACTGAAAAGATCTGGACTCATATTCATAACATCCAAATAAAAATCAAAAGTATCTTACTTTCAAAAAGAAGCCTAGAGCACTTTGGGGGCAGTGGGGAGGACAAAAGAGACATCCTACACATTGGGTGGATAATACTCCATCCTACAGGTAATATAGGGAAAAAATTCCTTAAATGGAATAAGTTAGATTTGGTGAAGAATGATATATCATGAATTAGTTAATGAAATTTGCTTTAAAAATGTCCTAAAGTTTGAGGATTCCTCTTCTATATATAAGTACTTGTCATAGACACTCATTTGATAAAATGAAATTTTATAGCATAAAGCATGATTTCTGGAGACTTGTTTATGATCTTGCAATAAATATTACTTGTAAACAGATTAATTTCCCTATTTCTTTCCTAATATTATCAATCCATTTGAGATGCCTAGAGAAATACATAGCAGATCTTTTAAAAACTGAATCATAATTAAAATTTTCACCAAGAGTTATAGATATTAAATAATTCTTGAAAATGAGTAGCTGTCAGAATTGGTTGCTTAGTAACAGTCTAATTGAATGTAAATATCTTATTCTCCCTTTAATATTTTCTTATCTACAAGTCTTAATAGTGAGTTGACTTTCATGGAAGAATAATTATCAGGATGTATTGAAAGCTTCATCCCTTGGAATATTCCTCATCCCTGCTTTGTGGATGGGATCTTCTCATCATTAATCATGGGATAGTAACTGCTTTGGGATTTAGAATTCTTTACTTTCAACACACACAGACTGTCTTTAGTAGACTTACCACTGGAAAAGGAATGTGTATATAGCTTTTTTAATACTTAATCAAGATCCTGGTCTTGGAAAAATGACTGTGTCTATAGTATAACAAAGTAAAACTGTAGCTAGAAAGTTTTTTTAATTATTCCCCCCAAGAATATCTTCTTTTGTCTGTATGTATAAAAATAATTTTAAACACATTTTTTCATTAAATTAATTGATGAAATGTGAAATTACTTATCTTCTAAGATTTCCAAGTAAAACATGCAAGAGCAAGGTTGACATGCGTAACAAATATTCTTTTCACTTGCTCAGAACTTTGCTTAAACATCATTTTTGTTTCAGAAACCTCTTTCATAATGTAACTTTTCAGTGAATCAACAACAACAAAAAACCACATTAACATTGTTGGTCCTATTTTCTACCTCGTTACAGATTTAGGAAGAGTTGATTTCACATAACTCTTTTAGTACAAGTTCTTTGATAATTTCATAATTCTTGCACTATTTGTACCTTTTGAAAATTTCCTTTAGGACTATTTAAGTATAACTGTGTTATCAATTGTATATTCAGAATTTATGTGTATTATGTTGCTGTAATAAACATGCAAATTTCCCTACCTCAATAAGTAAGTGGAATATAATGAGTTCTGATAGTTTCCCCTCACAAATTTTTATATAGATGTAGATTCACTTGCAACTGCTTTGCATTATTAAGATAATGCCCCATCATTTTTATTGTAATATAGTGTCAGGATTAATATGGATCTGTATATGACCTTTTCCTTCTTTTAAAGAAATTTATTTTGGACATACCAAACACCTTCGTTTCTATCTTTTTTTTCTCCTTCTGCCTAACTGATCAAGCCCTCTTCTCTTTCCCATTACTATTGGTTAAAGAGAAAACAAAACAAAACTTATGATCTATAAATAGTTAATAACAAAAACCTTACTATACAAATTAATGTCTTATTCTGTACCTTGAATCTATCACTTCTTTGTCACAAAATAGGTGACAGACCAATCATTAGTTCTCTGCAATCATCACTGATCATTGCAGCAATCAGAATTCTTAAGCACTTCAAAGTTTGTCTTTACAATATTGTTGTTATCGTATAAAGTATCCTCTTCATTCTACTCATTTCATTATGCTCCAGTTCATGTCTTTCTGGATTCCTCAAAAACTTTGATCAATTTTGATGGTACAACAATAACTTAATTTCATGAATTTAGCATAATTTGTTTAGCCATTCCCCAAATGATATTTGATTAGTCTCAAGTTGTTTGGTGTAACAATGATAAAAAGCCGCCATAAGTACATGTGGGTCAAATGAACCAATACAATTTAATAATATAGCCCACACATATGTACCTCATATTTTTATACATACACATGAAATTTTATTGGTTGTTGTTATGATTTTAGATAGGAAAGTTGATTAATATGAGTAATCATATACTGTGCTGTTACGATTAAAAATAATAAAAACTGATATAATAATATAAATTAGTATTTTAATTAAAGCCATGACCATGCTGGTAAAATCATTAGACCACACGCCTGTAAGTATTTAAACTCCTGCCTTAGCCATTTTTACCTTTCTTACCTTCACGCACTCAGGTAGCGAAAGAGAGCTTACTTTCGGATTTCCTCTCATTTAAACTGTCCTCTGCATGGAGACGCAGGCGTCCCCATGCCCGAAGAACTGGAAACGGAAACCCTTTGGACCATGGGAAATGTAGTTTGATAGTTCCCATATGTCCATAGAAAATATATATACTTTTAGATGGAGTTTCCCAAATTTCAATTAACAGCTCCTAAAATAATATTTTCTTTTTTTTTTGAATAATAGTGCATCCAAATGATACTCTCCTCCCAAATGATGAGAATTCAGTAATGAATGTCTTCTATAGTTAGTGGGTGAGAATGGATATGTGCCCTGGACCAGATGAAGCAGTCCTATATTTGACCTGTTGATTTGGAGACTTGACTGTGATCACTGTCAATTGAGCCTTTTACTCTATAAGTTATAAGAAACCTCTTTTTAGATTACCTTATCTTGATGGAGACCCAGGTCAAGGTCTTACTAGAATTTCCAAGGGGCAGAAATTTTTTTTAAATTATTTTCCTTAAATTCATCTCCATCATTAGCCTTGGCAACCAGGGCTACTTGACAATTAGACTGTTTTTACTGGATAAATCTCAGACTAGACCTTAAACCCCTGATTGCTGTATCTGCTTTTTTTTTTTTCTTTTTCTAATCAGAGGTGATTAAACAGTGATCTTGGAAGACAGAAATGTGTCCTGCACATCACCTATTGAGTTTCACCCTTAGGAGTTCTGAGTCATATACTGATTATACAACAGGATATTGAAGGAAGGGATTTTGACACTGAGTGTAGATGGAATGCTGATGAAGCAAGAATAACAGCCAGAGGCAGTCCGAAGGTTGGGGGAAGCAAAGACTTCTGGCAGGAGGAGTGACTGAGAGAGTTCAGTTTTGAACTCTGGACTGAGAGGAGCTCCAAATCTGACCTCAGGATTGAACTTCTATCATTTCCAGAGGATTGTCCAATCTTTACCACTGCCCATATTGACTGTGAAGTGACCTTGTGTATTGGTATTTGGAGACCTGAGTGGACTGGCTGGATCATTCAGCTGCCCAAGCGGATTTTATCCTGGAGGACAGGGTATGTCAGTCCTGAAGAGAGAAACATCTTCCTCTTTGCCTGTCATATCTAAAACCATGTGTATACTGTATTAATAAATTAGGTTAGTCAGTATTGGGAAGTCAAGAAGATGGAGGCAGCTTCCAGGCTGGACCTTTCTGCTGTTGGCCAAAGCTGAAAGGAGCCTGCATTTCTCTCTGTGACTTTAGCTTAGGGAACTACTGTTTGACCCCTTTCCTTATTTCATCCCTGGTTATCCTATCCTAAATAAATTGTTGTTGATCACAAGTTAGCAGTCAGATAATTGAAAAAGAGGGTAGTAGAGGCTTAAGAACAAAAAAAATTTTTTTTGGGGGGGAGAAACTTTTCTTCGGACTTAAGTTAAGTCAAACCCTAAGTTGTCCAATGCTGGTTTTCTTCTGGTAGGAATGTGATCAGAAAAGGGCATTGGGGAAAGTTAGGTTGAGCAAAAGTTCCTAACCAACCGACAATCTCCATTCCTTCAGTGTTCTTAATCTGATTCGTACCTCTGCATTTGCCTCTACCATCACCATATTGAGTTAGGCACAGAGGGCAGCCATTAGCTCCCTGGCCAGATAGGGAGGGGAGAGTATCCTTGGGGCTTGGTTCAATAGCACAAACTAACTAACCATTATAGCATTATCCCATGGCCTCCCCTTTCTCCCTTTTAACAATGTAATTGTTGCACTTTTGTTTTTGGAGGATTTTGCAGCCAAATGACTAAAGCCAAAGGCATGTCCAATTGATCATAATATCTGTGACTAATTACAAAGCCATTAAAGGACTTGTGGAAAGGACGCTGATGCTCCATTCTAACTGTCACAACAATTAGTTCATTCAATATGTATTTTCAGTTAAGTTGCAGACAAAGATTCTCATTCTGGTATGTATTCTATTAGATTACTTCTAAGGTCCCTTTCTTACATTCTAAGATTTTACACAGTCTATTTTTTCTCTTGCAGTAACATCAAGGAACACATTGTAAGGTAACAAGGTCATTCTATGCCTATTCACAGAGATTAAATGTTCAATTGAATTAAAGATGATTAAAAAGGAATAATTAATTCTGCCTATATCTAGAAAAGGAAGGTATGTATGATTGGATGGAATTTATAGGGAGACATATTTTTGTTCAATATAAGGAAGATCTAATCAATTTACATTCTTCTGAAAAAGTGTAGTTCACTTGTGATCATTTTCCTTGAATTTCAACTATTCTTTTTCAACTGTTATGCCCTTTTTGAAGGACAATAGATTGTGCTGCATACAAGAATCCCTATATACAAAGACAATGTTTGTCGTTTTATTTCTAAGACATAGTGCCCAGTTGACATTTTCAAATCAAGATATTTATTTTGAATTTCATTATGTTTTCCTCCTAAAAGCACAATATATCCTCCAATTAGTTTTAATACATAATTTCTATTATGCATTATGATTATTATGAGTGGAACAGTGACTGAAGATGAAATAAGTATTGGCTGAGAAAAAAATTGATATTTAGGTGATTAAGTGAATATTTTGTAGACTTTGGTTCCGTTTTTTTTTTTCAGATCTCAAAGTTTATATACAAAGAAAGGGGAAAGTGCTTTATTCTAACTTTCTAAAATTCTGTCAGCTATTTTTTTCCTTTTTGTCTTCTCTCTTTGTTTTTGCTATTTCCTTCTTCTGGCTAATAATTACCTTAAAATGACCACTTATGTTCTTTTGAAATTATTTGTTTATCTTATTAAAGACATTATTTAAATAGTATTTTGATTTCATTTTATACACAGATCTAAATATCCTCACTGCCTTTATATTAAAGAAATTTAACTCCAGAGTTTATGAGAAGACATCCATTGGTTTCATGCTTTTGCTATCGATATTAATGCTGTCACATAAAGCCCAAATTGTCAGCATTCAGTGTCAAAGTAAATATCAATAAGAAGCTGCCACTTGTTTTGCATTCAAATCATAAGAGGGCTAGTGACAAGTCTGAATATGCCAGAAATGCATTTGAATGCCACAAGGAGAAATAAGCCCCATAGGCGTCAGGACAACATCAAATTGTATTGAGTTGGGGAGGGTCATTATTTAATGTCACTGAATTTATATGTGGCAGCACCTAATAATCAGTGAATTCCATCAGTAGAACCTGAGATGGGAGAGTGCAAGAGAGAATGTGATGATTTCTAATTCAAGATTTCCATAGATTAGCTGTTGCTCTATGTCTACTACTTTCTCTCCCAAGTCTTCACCTTCCACTTTTATGTCACTGCTATTAAGAAAAGTATTAAACATTATGATCAACAGTGATTACCTCTATTCTAAAAAAATGCAGACTTATGTTCAACTTATAGGATTCAGAGCTAAAAGGTAATTCAGAGGTCAATCAGTAGAAAAAAATTCTAAAAAAGCACAGATTCTTAACCTATGCATGTGTCTGTGTGTGGTAGTAAGTATATATACATGTGTGTAATGTATGCATTTATCAATAATTCCTATGTGTGCATATACAAGCATATGTAAATGCATACAAGTGTGTATATACATATAAACATATATATCTATATACATACATACGTATACACACATATAATATATGTGTCACAACTTAAGTGCAATCCCTCACTTCAATAATGGTAATATGCTGCAGGAGGATCTGTCTGCTATAGTCCATTTCCCATTTATTCACTATAGAGATTTCCCTAAGTCAAATGGAAAAGTCTGATCATGCTACCACTACTCTCACCCCTGTCCACCCCACCACCCCCTTTCCCTGCCAACTCTATAAATTTCAGTGGCTTCTTATCACCCTCCTGAAGTAAATGCAAAATACTATGTCAAAGAACTTTCTAATCTAACCTACTTCTGACATTCCAGTCTTCTTTGATCTTACTTCCCAATATAGCCTCTTTAATATAGTAACATTTGCCTCCTTATTGTTTCCCATATACGATATTCTATCTCTCCACTCTGGGCAATTTATCTTGCTATTCCCCATACTTAGAATTTTCTCCCTCCTGTGTTCCAACTAAGGACTTTCCTGGTTTTGATGAAGTCCCAACTAAAATCCCATCTTCAATAGAAAGTCTTCACTAACCTTAATTCTGGTGCCTTCCTTCTGTTAATCATTTCCTTTATATACTGTATACAGCTTGCTTTGTACATATTTAGTTTTAAGTTATCTCTCCCAATAGATTGTAAGCTCCTTGAAAACAGGGACTATCTTTTATTTCTTTTTATGCCCCTCAAACTAAGCCCCACATCTGGCATATGGTAAGTGCTTAATAAATGATTATTCATTGATTAATATATATCTATATATGTAATATGTGTATGTGTACATTTATAAAATAGGTACATTCATACACCTTTATTTGTATGTAAAATATATGATATATTTATATTTCTATATATTTTTTCTTTGTAACACTTTGTATTATATTTTGTGCATTTAAAACCTTATTCTGAGAAGGGGCCAACTGGTTTTACCAGGCTGCCCAAGAGTTCCTGACAACAAAGTTCAGAACCCCTCCTATAAAGAGAAATACAGTCACTCAAATAGAAATTAAACCAAGTTCTCTGATTCCAAAGTCAGAATCTTCCATTTTCCCCATTGTCAAGCTTCCTTCTCAGTATGGAAAAATATACTTTGTCACTTGTATGAATTAAAGCAACCTGAAGAAAGCAGAACCATGCACAATGATCCTAATAATGTAAGAAGAAATCAGAAAGAACATTAATATATATTATGATGAACCTTCCAAAGGACTAATGCTAAGATATCTAGTAATAAAGAATTAGGGGAACAAAGAACCAGAAATCAAAGGAATGCTGTAATATGCAGAAATGGGTAGCCGTTTTCTCTCAGGGTGTAAGTTAGCAGTTGCCACTTTGGAACACAGAACCTGGCAGAGCACCCAGGGCATGTGCCAGGGTGACAGTTAAGGACAGGGTATAAAAGGGAGTCCACAAACCTCTGGGGACATCATTTTTCTCTCACATCTTGAGGGTTAGGGAGGAGGTGGTTTGGTCCCCCTTGGGTGGTTTGAGAGTTTTCGTTAGGCAGGCAGGGACAATCTCCATTGCTAGCCAAAATCAATACTTCACTAGCATAGTCAACAACCTTGTATTTAAGCTAGTGTTAACAGCTACAATCAAGAAGAGCAGCTTCTGACCCAGGGGCCTGACAGCCTCTGGGCTCAGCTACAAAGCATCAGAGTTGGGAAGTGCCCTCAAGGCTTTCTCTTAATCTGCACCTAGGAACATCAACCAGTGTTTCAAATTTTATTTAACATCAAGTACTAAGGCAAGATCTTTAGAGTTTCCTTTCACCCACCTTCCTACTCTTTATCTACACTCTGTTTGGTTATAAATAAACCCTGTTTAACCCTAAAGCCTAAACAATCTTGGAGCCATTGCTTACCTTACCAACAGCAAATAGTCATTAGCAGTCAGATCTGGTTAACATCATTAGCTGGTCTAGCCTTTCCAAGCCAGGTTTATTCATCATCAATTTAAGGTTTCAGGAAGTCATAGTCCACTTCCTGGTAACATTTCAAACTGCCTGGCTGGATTGGTTCTAAGGGCCAGAGAATCTTGAGCTTAAAGGAGACCTAACCCAGCTGGTGTGGGAGCTAATCTAAAATCACATTCAGTTAAGGTCTCTCACCCTATTCATATTCCATCATTAGCTTCTGCCTGGCCTCCTTGGCTTCCCATAACAGTTTGGTGAGCAGAGCATAGGTCAAGAACCTCCATTGTTGTTGTTTTTGCCAATTAGCATCTATAGCAATGGCCTTAGCAAGAATGAGATTTATTATAAGCAGAGTCTGCTTGCTTCTTTGGACAATTTTGCAGGGAGCCTATCAGTTCTGGTTTTTGATGATTCCACAATATCTGTTAAGGCTGATTATAATTTATGATTCGTATAGATGGCTTGAGGTAACACTAGCTGAGTTTATATCTTATCTCCCAATTATGGCTGCTATTTTGGTTTCCTTTTTTTCAAGGTCTCTGGGCTTAAGAAGGATGTGTGAGCATCTATGGGGAATGGTCAAGCCCACTACTAACAATGATTCCTTGATCCAGGTTTTAAAAGAATAAATCAAATTGCTGGTTGTGGCTAATAAACAAATCTGTGAGGGAAAGCAATTGGACAAACACACCATTCTCCAATTAGAGAGTATCGAGAACAACCAAATGGGCACAGGCACAAGTTCAAGACCTAGTAAAACTGAGGACAAGGCTACAGAGATGGAGACTACAATCTCTGTTCTCCTGATTGTGGATCAAAAGATTGTTCAGCCAGAGGGGGGGTATATTACATGCCAAATCATGTAAAGCCTTCACCCCCCAATGATCTTGAGGTCCTCAGATGCCATTTCCCCAAGTTCTACCTGAGCCCATATAAAAGTATTAAGGAAATGAAGAGAGCCTTCACCCTTTTCAACCCTAGTTTTGGGGATGTCGAATTTTTACTGGGGGAGTTCTTTTCTCCATCTGAAAAGGAAAAATTTCTCCAAGAGACTAGGACCAACCCTAACTTAACTGCATGTCCCACCATCCACCAGGACCTTGAATTAATATCTCATGCCAACATGCTATGTGCCTCCATGCCAAAAGACCAAATTCCTGGTAGAAATTCGAAAGGTTGAGGCAAGGGGGAAGATGAACACCCCAGCAATTTCCTTGACAAACTAATTGAGTCAGCTGAGACAGTCCTAGGCCTGAGAGACATCCAATCACCTGAAACTGTTGATCATATCAGGAGACAGTTCATGAATGGTGCACTTCTGCCAACCCAGTGATATTTCAGGCCCGAGCTGTCCTCCATGGGAAACTCTATCTCTCGAGTACTTAAGACAACATGCCTCGTATTTCCATGACTCAAAAGCCAAAGACCTTAAAGCTGTTAGGAAGTCAGAAACAGATAAGGATGCAGTAATTGTAGACCTTAAGAAGCAGTAAAAAAAGCTAAAAAGGACAAAGAAATTGAGGAGATCAAGAACTTTGTACTCTAGACCAGTGGGGAGTGCAATCAGTCTAGATAGCCTAGCACCTTTAGAAACAAGAACAATTCAAAAAGATGCTTCCTTTGTGGGTCTTTTGGTCATTTGGAATGGTCATGCTACTATAAACAACAAATAAACTTCAGGAAGGGAAATAACACCAGCTCAGATCAAAGAGACAGCAATGCTAGAAAGATCTTCTATAATTCTAGATTGTCTAGCAGATCTGGCAAGGTAGAAGACATTAAGCATGGTGACCAGTGCTATGATCATTCATGCAAGAAATATAGCCAGTCACCATCCCTTGACCAGATGCAGAAGTATTTGAAAGAAAGTGCGATTCCAAAGCACTTATGAAGTGAGGACTTATTAGTGACTGACAATGCCAAAAATGAAGTTTCTTATATGGATAGAGGCAGTATGGATGTTTCTAATAGACTGGGCAAAAAAGAGCATATGTCTTTTGCAAGCTGCACAGAAAATAATGACATTACTGTTGCAGAAGATCAAGAATGGGTAGACACAATGCAAATGTGACAAGAGATTTTTGGGACAACAAGTGATGACCTTAAAAGGAGTCAGCTTACACATTCCACTTCATTAGGATTGGATGTAAAGCAAATGGACTGCACTGGAATTTGTAATGGCTTCTTTACAGGAGCACTGCAATCCTGTTTGAAGTCATCAAAATCACAAATTCCTGTCTTTGTTCCAAGTTCAAATGAACTGGATAGCTTGGATAAAGATGAAAATATTAGGGATTTATAATGTATTTACAAAGGAATATCATCTGTAACCCTAGAGGAATTGTGTCCCAAAGTGCTATGCCATTCTCTTGCTTTAGACATAAAAAATGCTGATATAGCTAGAGAGACAGCTTCACAGAATCTTGAGAGAGGCTTGGTTTCTGTAGAGCAGGACACTGTGTTACTGAGTGACAGAAGTAAGATAGAGAAACCTTTAGTTACAGATCTCAATCCTCAGGCTAAGGAATTCATACCTGAAGCTTGGGTGAGATTGATTCATGATCTAACATCTCAAGTAGCTAATGAGTTCAATGATAACACCAATGAGAACTGCTCAGTGACTGAAGTTAACAAAGAACAAGCTTCAGTCATACAGACTGCAGGGCTGGACAGTGAACTCTAAACAGTCTTTGAGATAGGAGAAAATAATCTTGATGTAGTGGAGGGAGTAAATGATGTCTGTACTCTGAAACCTGACACTACTTAAGGGGAGACTTCTAGTCTTGAAGACTGTCAAGCTCAGAACATCAGAGTGGGAGAAACCTTTAGTGATAACTCTACCTTTCCAGCCCTCTGCTAGCTCCATTCTGAACATTCCATGAGCTCTGTTGAAGGCAGCACTGTTACCAAGGTTACCCTCAGCTCTGCTCCAGCTCAGAGGAGTTGTCTGCTCTCTAGCTCAGTATTCCATTTAGGCTCTGACAGAGGCAGAACCTCAAGAGACACTGCAGAGGTCTCTGTTCTGACTGGAAATGCTGACATAAGACATGATGGAGTGCTTGTTCAACACCATAAGCAAGACTGGAACTCTAGACACACAATCTGTTGAGGAATCTCAACTACCTCTAGCCCCTATTAAGTCCAATAGCCATAAGGAACCCCTAATATGCATAAATATTGGGGGAGGAGTCCTATGATGCTCTTGTGGACACTGGGGCTACTTGTTCTGTACTCAGGCAAGTTCCAGAAGGATGCAAATATCAGGGAAGTTTGAGAGTGAGAAATGACTAAACAAGTTGTGGTATATGATTGTTATGGAATACTACTGTGCCTTAAAAATGAAGCACAGATTAATTTGGGGAAAATATGAAAATGCATATATGAAATTATGAAGAATGAAATGAGCAGAAAGAAGAGAGTATTGTATACAGCAAAATAAATATTGTTTGAAGAATGATTTGTATATGTCCACCTCCAGAGAAAGAACTGGGAAATAGAAATAAAAAAGACATAGTTTTATATATATATATATATGTATATCTTTCTCAAATGAGGCCTTCTTTAATGGAGGAAGAGGGAAGGAAGAAGTTAACTGGGTATTTTAATATAACAAAGAAACAAATAATAAATAAATTAAAAGGGAAAAAGGAATTCAACTATGTATTCAAAGACTGCTATCAAACAGATTTTTCGATGTTTTTAAAACTATCTCATTTTGTCAAAAGAAAAGGGTTTTACTATGAGGCAAGGTAATTGGGAAATACCAATGATAAGCAAAGAACAAAAAAAATAATGAAAATATTCTTTATCAATAATCTTAGCTAAAAATAGTTAAATATTTGTTAAACAAATGAATTGAATACTTAATTCAAAAAATTATTTTCTACACACATACATACATTGATAAACTTTGGGGGAAAAAAGCTTAAACAGCAAAAAATAATGTTATGAGTTAAGAGACCTGGTATCTGGTATTATCTTGCCTATTAACTAGCCATGTAACTTTGGATACAATATGATGATTTTGGCTTCAAGATCAAATAAAAATCAAAACAAATAAAATTAGAAAATTGGAGTAGATTTTCTAAATTAATGGAGGTAACTGAAAGTGAAGATGAATCAAGCCACTCAGAAAATATTGCAATAATTATTCACTAAATAGGATAGATTTTATTAGTGGCCACTTTGTTTCAAATTAGAAATACCAGTCACAAATTGAAATTTAGATGAGTCATAGTATACTTTATTAGCATGCCCAATTTGGTCAAAACAAGTCAGCTTTTTTAGGAATCACCATGGAACAGAGTGGCAGGCAAATGGTATAAAAGCTAAGTGTTTGAAATGAAATAGATAACTTTTCTGTATTCTGGTTGTTTAATCTTCATTGACTGAATATATGAAATGTCAGCTGATTTATGGGGGAAGTAGCCTAGAAGTCTGAAAGGTGGTTGAAAGGAAGAAGGTAATGGGATTAGAGTTTCCATAAATAATTCACATGATAATAATTGTTAATTAAACATAGTTTCATATCTACTGAATAAGCAAGTCAGCAAGTCCAGTCATCAAGTATTTGTTAAGCACTTACTATGTGCCAGACACTCTGCTAAGTGCAGGGAATACAAATATAAGCAATGTATAGACAGTGTGTTATGAATTTAATTCTGTTATTCGATATAGTGCTTAAAAGGAAAACTCATACTAGTTAAATTCCTGACTTCAATATTTATGTCAGTAGTCCCTAATTTTCTTGTGTATTTTAACCAGTTAAAACCCTGATATCTTCCTGTACTTCTAATTCAACAACTGTGATCACTCTTTTTTTCCTTCTTTCTATCTTTAATTTCTCTAACTTTAAGACAATCTTGAAAACGATATATTCTAGAAAATATCTAAAGTGCTATGTCATTGCTGCTTAGGTTAAGGAACTATAATGGCTTTCCACTAACCACTGGATCAAGTCCTAAACTTACATTTTCCTCCACAAACTGGTACTATTTACCTATTTTTGACCAAGTATATGCCATCTTGTCCAATGAGGACGATTTCTTCATTCTCCCATCTATATCATGCTCAATCCTACCTTAGTGTTTTGGCTGCTAAAATTCTTCTTGCCTGGAAATCATTGCCTACTTTCTTCTGGATATTCATACAAATCTTTCAAGACATAAATCCCCCCTTCTCTATAAAATTTACTCTCTCAAATTATTCTGGGACACACTAATTTATCCCCTTCCCAATTATGATGTCATATATTGTCATACCTGTTTATATTCCATTTAATAGTAATAAATAATATTTCATTAAAAGAAATACTTTAGCATTTTGCTATATGCTTTCCTGTTGTAAATTGTTTTTATTTTATTTAATATTAGATCTGATAGATGCCACAGAAATTTTATGCTCCAATTTTCTTATTTTTTCATTGAGGAAACTGAGGCAAATGTCATATCTCTAAAGTTATAAGCCAAGTTATTAGGCAAAATGGTCTTAGAATCCTGGTTTCTCTTTCATGGCAAAATATGTTATTTTGGTTAGCTTTTTCTTCCCAAATATTTTAAATGTTACAAACATAGAAAGGAATTAGGAAATCCTTGAATTCAACATTCAGACGATGAATTCAACAAATATTGATTATTCATCTAGTGTATGTAGAAATGAATTCATTCTAAATAAATATTTTTCTTTGTCATAGGAAGTCTTTATGAGAGAATATATCAATGGCTCACTACACTCTAACTCCACATCTGGAACAAAAATGGCTTAAAAAATCTACTGTTTGTTTTTCTAAACAAATTTGATATTTTTAATATTTATTTAAAAATGTTGAGTTCAAAATTCTCTCCATCCCTTCCATGCCTCTCCAACCCATTGAGAATGTAAACAATGTGATGTCAGTTATAAATGTGAAATCATGCAAATTTTCCAGATTATTGAAGTTGCAAAAAAAGCAAGAAAAATAAAGTGAAAAAAAAAATCATCCTCCAATTTGTTCTCAGACTTCATGGTTCTCCCTCTGTAGATAGATAGCATTTTTTATCATCAGTCCTTTGGAATGGTCTTAGATCATTGTCTTGATCAGATTAGCTAGGCTTTTCACAATTGCTCATCATTACAATAGTAATGTTACTATGTACAAAGTTTTCCTGGTTCTAGTCACTTCACTTTTCATCAGTTCATATAAGTTTTCTCATGTTTTCTGAAATAATCCTGCTCATTATTTCTTATAGCACTACAGTATTCCATCACAATCATATATTGCAATTTATTCAGCCATTCCCCACCCAGTTGATGGGTATCCCTTCAGTTTACAATCCCTTGCCACCACAAAAAAAGAGCTGCTAAAATATTTTTGAATGTATAGGTCATTTTCTTTTTCCTGTGATTTCTTTGGGATATTGACTTAGCAGTGGTATTGATGAATCAGAAAGAGTGCATGATTTAAATACCCTTTGGGCATAGTTCCAAAGAGTTTTGCGGAATTGTTGGACTAATTCACAATTCCACCAAAATTTATTTACTGTTCAAATTTTTCCTTAATCCCTGCATAACTTGTCATTTTCCTTTTCTATCACATTAGCCAATCTGATAAGTTTAAAGTGATATCTCAGAATTGTTTTAATTTTCATTTAGAACATTTGAGCTAGATAATTTTTATGTGACTATAGAGCATTAATTTGAGCTAGAGCATTTTATGTGATTATAGACAACATTGATTTAGCCATCTGAAAACTGCCTATTTATACTATGACGATTTATTATTTGAGGAATGGCTCTTATTTTTATGAATTTATTTCAGTTCCCCATATCTTTGAGAATGACGTCTTTATCAGGAAAAAACAAACTTGCTTTAAAAGTTTATTCTCAGTTCCAAACTTTCCTTCTAGTTCCAGCAGCATTGAATTGTGTGTTGTGTGTGTGTGTGTGTGTGTGTGTGTGTGTGTGTGTGTGTGTGTGTAAAATCGTTATTTGATGTAATAAAAATGTCTATTGTTTCCCATGACCCTCTTTATCTCTTATTTGGATATAAATGTTTCCCTCATTCAGAAATCTGAAAGGCAAAATTTACCATGATTACCTAATTTGCTTTTCACATCAATTTTTATGTTCAAATCATGTGCCTATTTTGATCTTTTAATGTATATGGTATAAGATGTTGATCTCTATGAAGCTTCTGCCAAACTGCTTTCTAGTTTTTCCAGCAATTTTTGTCTAATAGTGCATCTTACCACCCTCCCCAATGTGTCTCAGTTTATTAAGCACTAGATTATTTTGGTAATTTACTACTGTGTATTGTTTACCTAATCTATTCCACTGATCTACTGCTCTATTTCATAATCAGTTTTCTTGTAGTCAATATTTCAATCAATTTCTTATTTTTTGTGGATATGCTATTAAAATATAGGTTGAAATCTGGTATTGGTAGTCCACCTTACTTCACCTTTATTAAATTGATTCTCTTGATATTCTTGAGCATTTTTTCTTTTGAATGAATTTTACTATTTCTTCTAATTCTATAAAATAACTTTTTTTGAGAAACCATTTAAATGGGAGAACAAACTAATATACCTAATTCTTTAAACCACATGGATTTAAAAATAAATCAACCATGTATTATGGTTTAAAATATTGAAAATAATGTTAAAATGTAAGAATAGCAAATACATCCTTTACAGACTACAATGCAATACAAAAGGAAATTGGTTCAGAGACTACAGATAAAAGATGTTAAGTCTCCCAAATGTAGGCTTAAAATTAAATCCTAAATAATGAATGTCAAAGAATTAATAAAATAGAAATAATATCAAAGAATTAATCATATAGAAATAATATAAAAGAAAGTGATGATGAAAAAAATATAGCAGACTTCTAGGATACAGTTAAAACAGTCCTCAGGTTGGAAGTATTAATGTATTTATATACAATAAGAAAATAGAAAAAGAAGATTAATGAATTGAATATACATTTAATAATTAGAAAATCAATAAATAAGCCTAAAATAATCAAAAATAGGAGATAAGAAATATAGAGGAGGAATAGATGAATTAGAAACAAAAATATCACATAAATGAGGAGTAAAAGCTTATTACTCATTCTCTGAAAAGACAAATAAAATTAATAATTCCTCACCTAATTTGATTAAAGAGAACAAAAAAATCAAATAAAATAGCAAATGATCAAGATGATGTCACCATAAAAAGTTTAATAATCAGGACATATTATAAATAATTATACTAATAAAACCAAGCATAAAAAAGAAGTATAGGAATATCTTCAAAAATACAAAATACCCAAACTATTAGAAGACCAGATAGACATATATTTCAAATAATACTATATTAGAATCATAAGAATATAAGTATGATAGAAATCATACTTATATCAATATCTTATACTCTACTACACAACACATTTTAAATGATCCAAATTACTAATAATAAGAGAAATGTAAATGCAAAAGAGCCTTGAAGTTTCACTCCACACCTTGCAAATTTGAAAAAGTGACTAAAATATAAACAATCAATGTCAAAGGGGTCTAAGGAAGAAAGACACAATAATACATTGTTAGTTTAGGTGTAGATTGTGTAAGGATGAGGGAATGGGACAAAAAGAGCCTGAAGAAGGCCATTGGTGATAGTTACTGACAGTTGGGACTAGAGAGGATTCTGGGTAATTCTCCAGAGGAAAAAGGAGAAGGAGGACTTCCGGTGGGTAGACTGAGAGAGGGAGGAGGAGAACATCTCAGCTTGAATCCAGTCCTGAGGGCTTCCTGAGGATCTTTCTTTGGATACTGATACCCTGATTCCCAGGTCAAAGGCATCTCATCACTTCTCCCTCAGCAAGACTTCAACCTTCAAGACAGCTAAATTTTGAGACTCCATTTTGAGAGTGATTCTCTTGGGCTCCTTCCCCCATTACCCAACCTTGCTGAGAGTCCCTTTCTGGTTTAACTTACAATTATAGAAAAGGATAGAAACAGAAACAGGAGAAGGGACAAGGGAGACGAAGCTTAGGAGTGGGTACCCCAAAGGTTCCCACCCAAGTGACGGACTCCATAAAAATAGAGAAGAGGGCACCCCAAAATCCCTCTTCCCTTCACCCCTTTCCCTAACCCCTGAATTGTGAAGAATAAAAGCCATTCGTTAGTCAGATAGTGTTCCAGTGTGCCTGAGAGACGAGGAGAATCACAACTTGTTCTGCCTGCCTCCATCTTGGAGACAGACCACCTGCTATGAAGTTGACAGACCTCAGGGGAAGCTTGCCTGAATCCCGCCCTCATTCAGAATTGGTTTGGAGTCTCCCATACCTCATCTTAAAGGGAAGCCTTGCCCCCAAATCCTGTGGGGCAGAACGACCATCCAGGTCACCCATTTTGGGGGTGACACCCCCTCAAAGCCTCAGTAGTGTATATTTGGCAGGAGACACATAGATTCTCTCTCTCCCTTCAGTCATAACATTTGGGTACTGGCTCTGTTTATTCTTATAATTTTTATAATGATTTTGGAAAGCAATTTGGAACATGAAAATAAAGGGAATAAAAAGTGTTGGTTCTTTTTAGCCAAAGATTCAATTACTGGATTTAAACAAGGAAGCCATCAATAAGAAAGAAGTCCCATATACTCCAAATATTTGTTGAAGTCTTTTTGAGATAGCTAAGACTTGGAAACAAAGTAGATGTCCATCTATTAGGAAATGACTAAATAAATGTTAGTACCTGAATGTAAGGGAATACTACTTGTTATAGTATTGTAAAAATGATGTTATAAATACAAAGTAACATCAAGATCTATATGAATTGATGAAAAGTAATGTAAGCAGAGCCAAGAAAATGACACAATAAATACAAGAATGTAACTGGAAAGAATGACACATCAAAAAATTAAAAGAAAAAAGAACAAAATTATAAAGATCAAGTGGGACTTAGATGAAAAGATTTGAGAAGTCATTCCTAAAATCTCTTTCATAGAAGAAGTTGACAGGTGTTACATATTGCATATATATATATATATATATGGTGTTCTTAAATTTGTAGGTAAATTGTGCTAACTGATTTTATGTCATTAAAATGTTATTTGCCATGTAGGATGGAGGAAGAATACATAATCAATGCTGATCCATGAAACAGAAAATATGAATATAATTCATTTTAAAAATAAGAATGATTTCAAAGAAGCCTAGGAAATCATATGGAATGAGAAATGTACAAAACAAAGAGAATAATATACAGAATTAATATGATAGAGTAAAAGAAAATAGGTGAAAGATTTACATATTCTGATTACTACAATGATCTATGATAACTCTGTAAGACTAACTCTCATCTTTTGCAAGATGATATGCTAGCAAAAAGGATACTTACAATGTTGAGATTTTTAACCATACATCATAGTTATTAAAAGAGAGGGCTTTTTTGTTGATTTTTAAGAGTGATAATATAGTTATGATGATATAAAAAAGAAATTGTAGAAAAGAATATCAATGAAACATTAAAACAAAGAAAAAAGAAAAAGGAAGTTTCATATAGGACACAGATAAGCAGAGAAGTTTTGGTAATATTGTGTTAAATTGAATGTACTTAAATTGTAAGTAATAAAAATATGTGGCTTCATATGTAATCCTCTTTTCCTAAACTTTACATATGGAAATTTTCACATTTGTGGATATCTGTTTGATTCATTTTTAAAATTTTACATATCTATACAAATCTTAATAATAATTTTTGACATTTAGGAATTTGTGTTCTTTCCCTCCCTCCCACTGTTTTCCCCCCCAGGAGAACAGGTAATATGATATAGATTGTACATGCAATACACATATACATATTTCCATGGTTATCCTGTTTTTAAAGAAGATACATAGTGCTTAATCTAGAGAAAAGTTCATAAAAGGAAAAAAGTGAAGAATAGCATGCTTCAAGCTGTACTCAGATTCCATCAGCTCCTTCTGTGATAATGGATAGGCTTTTTTTTCATTACTGTCATGGAGTTGTCTTGAATCTTTGCATTACTGATAATAGTTAAGACATTCCCAGTTGATCATCATATATTATTGCTCTTGCTAAATTCATTCTTTTTAAATTTCGGAAGAGCTGTCATGTAAGATTTTCTTCCTTGTTTCATGGGCACAGCAATTAACAGAAGTTTTAGAATGTATAACCTCAGTAACATCTAATGTTTAAATATGTTATATAATCATAGATTCTCATTGTTAGAAAGAACATCTGAAAATATTTCTCCCAATTTATAGTTATAGCAGGAATTCTTTCAGCAACATATAAGATAAAAGGTCACATACCCTCCATCTAAAGTTCTCCCAAGTTGGAAATTCACCCAGAAGCATCCTATTCTACTTGTAGACACCTCTTATTGCCAGAAAACTTCCTTATATATCAGATTGAAATCTTTTAATTGTGTATATTCATCCTTTGTGTATAAATTCATCCTAATTTTCCTCTTTTTGACCAAAGAAAATAAATCTAATTGACCTGGAATTGTTATAGAGAGAATTTATGATTCAGTTAGGAATTTGGCTACATGATCTTTAAATCTTCTTTCAACTAAAAGTTGTTTTGTTTTTTTTTTTAACGTTCTAGTAAAAAGTGAAGAATTAGAACCAAAATTAAAGAGTTTTTTAAAAAAATGTTATAATTATCTTCTTCAATTTCACTAACCTTCAACATTTAGAAATCATTATTAAGTTTAGAGGTAGGTTAGGTTGCTATATATCTAAAATTGAAATATATTTTGCATCATTTCTCACGCAGAGCTGATATCAAATTTCTTGCTTTCTCAGTGGGTGGGAGAGGGATTGTAGGGAAGGAGGCAATTCAGAACTCAAATTGTAAAATATAATCGAAAATTTTAAACAAAGGAATTAGGTTGCTACGTAGCATTATATATATATATATGTATGTATATATATATATATATATATATATACATATCAGACAAATTCAGTTAACACCTAAATTCAAATCTTGCCCCAGACCAACATTGTGGAAGTATTGGCACATGGAGGAGCTACTCTGTTCCCAGTCTTCCCAGTACTGGAGAAAATTTTCTGCATGCACCCCTCTGAGCAGCCCCTCAAAGCAAGAAATTCTTCCCTCAGCTCTCTCCAGTAAAGGGTGAGGGGTTTACTAACAGTTTGAATTTGCCCTCTGGGCACTTGAATTTGATAACCTTTGCCAATGTTGCCCCCTAGACCTTTACTATTTTGTAACTCTGAGCAAGTCATTTTATCTTTCTCATCCTCAGTCTCAATTTACTCTTTTTTTAATGCTGATGTTAAAAATCCCTACCTAATAAGGTTGTTTTGAAGATCAAATATAATAATCAACATAAGGAGAGTTATAAACCTTAAATCACTGTATACATTTTATATATTGTTATTTAACCCACTTTTTCTCAATCTCTATTTAAGAGAAGTCTCTAAAGTTTCTCACATGATATTTTGGATTTTTAAAGCTTCTGGATTTTTAGACAGTAGAGCTACATTTCCTTGACTGCTCACCATCTTTAATTGCCAGCTGTAGCACTTTTGTATAAGTACTGGAGGAAGTGTCTGCTGAGTTTAACCTTGAAAAAGGAAAATACTTCAGCAAACATGATTGAAAGATTATAGATATAGGATACAACATAAGAAAAAATAAGGACAAGGAAAAGGAAAAAATGAGAATGATGAACCAAAAGAACTCCAATTTTTCTGAAATATAGAAAGTTAAATTGAAATTATATTACGAGGGGCCTTGAACATCAGGATCACAAATTTAAATTTTTCTGGAAGTGGAGAGTTACTGAGGTTATTTGAGAAGAAAAGTGAAATGATAATGGCAATATATAAGGAAAGTTACCCAGTCATGTGAATTTTTGATAGTATAGAAACATATATTAATCTAGTTTAGAAGGAGAGTCTAATCCAGGATATTTTAAGGGAAGGCTAGAATTATGTTCAAAAAAGTGTATATATTATAAGAAAAGGATTTGTGTAACTTTAGAATTGGCTTATATGGAGGTGGGGGGGGGGTGAAGATAAGCCATCAGAATTTATGAGCAACAGGGATTATGAGATTGGTGGTACCATCAATAGAAAGGAAAAAGTTGGAGGGGGAAGTGGGTTTAATAGGGAAAATGATAGGTTCTATTTGGAGGTTGAGGTAAGATACAATAGATATATCTTTGGGAAATGCCCATTAAGCAGTTAAAAATACAGAACTAGATCCTGAGGTTATTTACTATGGAGGCTAGACACGGAGATTTGGTATTTGTAATTAAAGGTATGGAATTCAATTAAAATCAATTCAATAAATATTTATTAAACATGTGCTGGTTCACTTTGCTAAACATTGTTAAACTAAATAATAAAAAGGCAATAATTGTCCTTAAGGAGCTTATAATTGTAATCTAATGCTGGAAGACAATACATAAAGGAAAGGGGGGGTTGCGTATTGTTCCTTGGAGCTAAAATTTTGCAGAGGCGTGGACAGAGAATAGAGTGAGCTGGAATTTTAATTTCTGCTTTCTACAAAGAAAAGCTTTGAGAGAAGTTTAATAGATAATTCTCTATTCCATTAATTAGAGGGGAGAAGAGAAAGAGCTGGTATCCCAGGCTTGAGTTAGCAGCAGGGTGATGAGTTGGAAGTGAACAACTTATCCTGAGAGAGACTTTTTGTCTTGTAGGACTGAATCATGTACAGGTCTTTAATAATGGCAAAGTACATAAGTTAGAGATAGCATGATGCAGCAGAAGAAACACTAGACTTGGAGTTAGAAGTCCTGGGTTTGAATTCTCTTAATACTTAGGTCACCATGCACAAGCCACTTAACCATAATGGGATTCATTTTTTCCCATTGGTAAAATGAAGAGGATTCATGAAATGATGTGTTTTCCAATTCAGACTCTATGATCCTCTTTCATTTGAATCTCATAGAAGGTTTGTCTACTGCTGCCAGCTCTAATTGCTAATGCAAAAGAATCTCACTGCTAATATTTTCCTGTTTAGCTCAGGTATGAACTTTGGTTGCCCTCTCATGTAAAACAATCAACTCCTTATTTCCTTTTCTTTTCAGAATTAAAGGATCACAGCTATATAAATGCTGCATTTCCTTATGCACCTTGTCCTTTCCAATAAGGAGAAACATTTCTTTCACCTTGCCCATTTTTCTCCAGCTCTCTGGCCTTTGAGGCAGAGAATGTGAAAAGGTCACAATCTGCATTGAATATTTGATGTTCTCTAAGTGTTTCCCTTAGTGTCTGAAGTAGTGCTTCCAATCTGCTAGAGTTCTCTAGAACACAATTCAACCAAATAATATTTAGTTTTTGAAAGTCATTGTCAGTATTTTCTTAAATGGTAATAATGACTTATAGAAACTCTCAGACCATACCACAGATGCTAAAATGGGACTCACCATTGCCAGTGCTTTTAGTCTGAGTGAAAAGAAAAAAAATAGTATGGAACTTTGAATTGCCTCCTCCTTTATTGCCACTTCAAATAAGGACAGTCATTGAGCTCATTCCTAGAATTTCTAATCTTTCTGTTGATAAAGGTAAAGATCATACTTGCTAATATACAAGCAGCATTCTGGTTTTGTTTGCTGTGGCATGTAACTGTTACTCTACTGTATGGAGAGATGAAATGTAATTTTTTACATTTTTATGAAAAAAAGAATTTTAAGGGAAAGAATGGACTGTATGCATCTAATATGCTTTAGTATAGAAATGAAACAATTTTTCACATAATAACAAATTGGGAAAAAGGTTTATGGTTCAAAGGAAATTGTATGTGGGTGTTATTGTGATTATATAATTGTAATAGGGGATAATGGCTATATCAACTTGAATATTAGTTCAAAGATTTTTGTTACCTTGGTAACGACTAATCTCCTCTGTAAGTCAAATGACCTGTGTGGAATTAGACTTTCTGTGGCCTTTGGCATATGAGAGAAAGGGCACAAAGACAACCATGCATAATTTTCTAAACTAGGTTTGCATTCTTTGAAGTACTTTCGTTTCTCTTTTCTGGAATCCATTTATATCTCTGGGTGAAAAGTCGAACTGAGAATAGTCAAGACATTATATAAAACAGATAGGACCTTGGAAATTATTTCAACTATAGCTATGATGAATTTTCCATGAATTCTTGAGACAAAAGTAAGAAGTCTTATCATGATGATATGTGTAAGTAAACAGGGAAAGCCAATAGTTAATCAGCATAGATTTATCAAACACATACTTCATTCAACGCCCTATGTATGGTATGGTAGAGAATATCTTTGCTCAGTGATTTTCTCAAAATAATATAACAACAGTATTAATGGCTTATATGTACATAATATTTTAATATTTGTGAAGTGCTTTAGAAATTTATTAAATTATTTAATCTTTACAATAGCCCTGCCATATAAAGATGGTAGATATTCTCCCCTTTTTAGAGATGAGGAAACCAAAGCTCTGAGGGTTTAAGTAAATTTCCAATGATCACACAACTAGTAAAGAGAAAAAGGAACGATTTACATTCATGTTGGATTAGCTATTGAATGTAATGATATTTTCCCTTAATTCTGAATGAGACTCTGGGCTACTTTGAATTTTAAACAGAACAATGTTACATAATGATGAGACAAATATTTTATAGCTCCCCTGGTTCACTTGATGGAACTAAGGGCTATTCTTTAATTGCCTTTCTTTTGAGACAATTCATTTTTTAATGTAGCTGTTCAGTAGTGTCCTTATAGGATCTGCTGTTGTTAAATTTAGGCTATACTATTGATTAAGAACTGTTATTGATTACTCTGTTTTTGTAGTAAGAAATAGTCTCAGCTATTAATAGATTTAATGTCAGCATTAAAACTTAGAATTAATGGTAAGCTACAATATACTCATATAAGAAGATACATATAAATATATATAAATCATTTAGGTATAAAATTATAAATACACATATTCATATTAAAGAGTGGATGTGTCAAAATCTCCTTTTGTCAAATTACCTTCCTCTGCCATTTTGAAATTTGTTTGTTACAGGTCAAACACAATCTATCCGAGAGCCTGGATTTGCCTCAAGAGTTTATAGATCCTCATTCTAAAGAGGCTGTCAAAATTTACTTTCAAAATAAAATAACCACATGATAGACAAGTATCATCCAATCCAATGCTAGAATTAGGAGTAGTCCCATTTTATAAATACCTCTAACCACCCCTGTTACTCCAAAGGAAAAAGTTACAAATCTATACTGGCATTCCCTTCTCCCCATTCCCACACTCAGTTTGTTTTTATGCTTCTTTCCTTCACCCTTGATGCAATCACCAGCTTTGTTCCTTTTTTTTCTATTATAAAATTCATGTTGATACTAATGCTCAGGATCTCAGACCAAACTGGGTATGTCTGCAGACCACAGATTTTGTATGACCTACATGCTTCATGTTAAAGCTAATATGACTTGCTGGCCTCATGCTAAAACCAATATACTCAAAAGTTTTACTCTCCCATTTGCTTTATACACTGCTTTATTATTACATTCATGATTTAGCACAAATTTTATAACTTCAAAACCTCATCATTGTTAGTAATTTAAAGTCAATATAAAATAGGCTTTAGACAGTACATAATAAAATATTCTCTGTTCAGTAAAGTCCATGATGCAAATATTGGTAATCTTTTTGGATATTTTAGAAGTGGAATGAATTGTAATTCCTTTATATATGTCATAATGCATGTTTGCCTATTTTGATGTAAATCCAAAATACTGAGGTGCAGAAATGATCTTATTTTCCTGTTTATTGACTGTTATTTAATTTTGTTGCCTTAGAAACCTTCGGGAAATTGTGTTGTAGTTTCCTGTAAGTGGACATGTAAAGGTTAATTCTCTCAATCACTAAGATTTTAACTACTACATATCAGTAATTTAGAATGTTTGACATTTCCCAGAAATTCTTCTTATTAGGAAATCCTTCAAGAATCTTATAAAAGAAGATAAACCCACCAAAGTGGTATACTCCTTTTTTTTCCAAGATTGACTGGGGAAGCACAAATCTTTGAGAAAAGTAATATTTCAGTATTAGCAGACAAAACGTAATGTAGTGAGCACCAGAAATCTTTGAGTCTCAGGGGAAAAAAAAAGTCTCTAAATTTGTTTTAAAGGCCTTTGTACTGGTGTTTGTTGCATGTGGAAAAGAATGAGATATTTGAGTTGATATGCTTAAATTAATGTGATTAAAGAAGTGGAACTCATTAACTGTGCTACAAGAAGCATTTTGGCTACAAATTGGGCTGCTTAAAATTCAGTATATTCAATTTTGATCTCAAGGGAAACCTTGAATTGTCATTTTGAGTAACTTTATCATCTTGTATCCTTTAGGTTTTGTGATGAGGATGGCATCAAGGATATCTCAGAAGAGTAGGAATCATTAAGTAAGCAATTATGACTACCCAATGCCAAAAAAATCAGATGTATTAAATCCACTGAACATTTATTCAGTATCTATTATTTTCAGAGCTACTGCTGGGTGCTGGTAGAGATTCAAGGTCTTGATAATATTCACCCTTGTGAAGATTTTAATCTAGAAAGCATGGCGAAAATATATTTAAATAGTTTTGTTGTTGTCAAATTGTTTTTCAGTTGTGTCTAACTCTTTGTGACCCCTTTTGGGGTTTTCCAATCAAAGGTACCAGAGGGATTTACCATTTCCTTCTCCAGATCATGTATAGATGAGGAAATTGAAGCAAATAGGATTGAATGACTTGCCCAAGGTCATGCAACTAAAGTGGAGTACCTCAGATAAAGAGTTCAGACAGCCAGAAGTTCAAAATGGTAGAACCAATATTTATTTATTACTCTATTGATTAATAAACGTACCTACTGGCCAGGACAGCTTTCCTAATGAAAGCTGTCCTGAACTAAAATTATAATGCAGTTTTTATAAGTTTCAAGATCATAATGTTCATAAATGTTCATAAATGATACATAACCTTAGGGAAGCAGCAGCAACCCTTATCATCTGTTTGGAAGCTATTTTTGGTCAGTAGCGAGATCATTGGGAGTTTCCACCGTATCTCTTATCCTGCATCGTGAGGCAGTAAAGGGAGTCATTTTCTCATATGAATATTATATTGACTTTCACAGAAAGATCTTTTCTGATTTTTACTTTGCCCCAGGGAAAAACAGGTTTTCTGGACAATGACTTAGTTCACCTTACTTCACAACTCTTTATAAAAATAATGTGTTTTAGTAACTTCTTTCCCAAAGAATCACAGTCACATATCTTTTTATTCTTAGGGACCCAATAATATTTACTAAATAAAAAGCATATCTTTATTTATTTGAGGGAGATATTATATCCCAGGCCAAACTATCAAAAGAAGTTATTTGTTTGGAGGATTTTACCTCTGATACCCAAATCCCAAATTTCTATTCATAAGTTAGGCATGACTATAAAAAGTGAAGAAACTAGACCTTTCTTTAATCCATCTAAGGATGAGGAAAATAATTCAGTCATAAGTCTAAAGAAGTTTTAATATATAGCCCAAAGAGCAATATTAAAGGAGATAATCTATGGAAACCATATCAGTTCTGAAAATCAGTTCTCCTAGAAGAGAAAGAGCTTCAGCAATGAAAGGCAATGAGAATTCTTGGGACCTAGCTGCTTCCAATTACTATAAAGCTGGTGCTGAATAATAGAACAAGGTTTTTGTACCTTTCTATTACTTAATTATCTCCTTCATTCATTTCTCTGATTTCTGTACTAGCAAAATTTCATTTCTTTTTTGTATCATACTCCAATCCAATAATTCTGCTTTGCCAAAAGGTATAATTTCTCCAAGTGAAAACTAACTTCCTTCATCCTCTTTTGCTATCAGTACACAAGAAGAAATCTCAAAAAGTGGCTTGACATCAGTAGCAATCTGTCTTAGTCTGGAAAAATGGATAGGAATCCTTCCTAAAACTGAATGCAAAAAAATTAGAATACAACTCTTAATTGGGGTCTTGAAAAGATCTTCTCTGTTTGGGTAAAAACCACAAGTTTCAGAGCATCAACTTTGTAACCTCCATATTATGTCTAGTGCTTACTGTACATAGTTCTCAGTTCTTTGTTATTTTGTGGATATGTGAAGTTTATATCTAATGATACCTTGATACATGGAGTACTGTACTGCACACATAATACTAAGGGAAAACAAAGAAAGAGTATGTGCCTAAATGTTCAAAAAAGTTCCTGTTAAAATTTTGTTTCTTCTTTTTATATTAAGCTTGAGAAAAAATGTTGTTTATATTTTACTTCCAAAATACATTACCTGGTAGTTTTCAGGAACAATAAACTTATTTCCCAGTATTTCGCTAGCTAACATCATGTGGTCACAGAGAGAAAATATTAATGAAGCAATTGCTGTTACTGATATATTTTCATTAAGACAGCATGAGGTGTGAAATTAGTTTAAAGAGCAAAATCAGAGAAAAGATATATTGCCAAGAATTTAATTCTGATACACAAATCAAGTTTTTACTGACTACTCATATTTCCTCTCTCAGTTCCAAGACAAGTTAAAATGCCCAAATTCTGAGAGTGACATTATAAAAGAATATCCAATTTGTCCTGTAAATGTTATCTTTGGCAATGAGAAATTTTTCTAATATTCTGTATTTCCCTGAAGGTAATGAAGACTAGTTAATGTCATTAAGAAAATTCACATGTTCAGAGTGTGAGACTATATAAAATGAAACAGAGCCCAGCTAAAGTGATAAGGTTCCAAAGTGAAGGAAACTCATTGGGCCCTTCAATATGACTTCTTATCATGGCTCCTGTCTACTGACCCAACAGTTTTTGGTTTCTGCTAGTGATAGTCAAGGACTTTTTTCAGAATCTCATATCTTATTTGAGTATATAATCATTAAATTTTAAAGTTGATGAGACGTGAGATTATCTAAGTTCTTTTTTTAATTATTTCTGATGAAGAAACTGAGGCTCAAAGTTTAAATGACTTGCCCAAGATTATATTCTTGTCACTTGCTGAAGTAAAACTAGAACCCAGATGTCCAAACAATATCCATATTATTATAAGGGAAGTAAGGGAAAAGATGAAATTGTTTTTGTGGAAAGATCACTGCCAATGTTTTATTATTACTTTAATGCACTCAAAATCTTCATTAATTAGAATATAGCCACACATAGCCATTTGTCTTGTTTAATGTATGTTAAACACTTTGGGACATTATGTCCTGCCTTTTCTAAATTCAGTAATAAATGCACAGGTTTGTTTCTGATGAGTATGTGGCAGGAGACTGAATCATCATAATAACTTTCATTCACAAGAAAAAGTACATTGAAATATCCAAAAAGCCTCTTAGTTTATATCATCTGATTCTATAACTTTGAAGGGTTAGTCAGATCTACAACTCTCTTTTAGTTTCCAGTGGACTGGGCTTGTGATCTATCTTGAATATTAATCATGATTTTTATACTTTTACAACATCATAAGGGAGTAAACCTATGGTTCCCTAATGTGTCATTGGTTGATAGTTGAAGAAAGTGATTTAGGAGAGGGAGGAGAAGGAAAAGAAATTATATTTATGAAAGATTTTCCATTTTATGACTTTCCTCACAACAAACCCTTGAGTATAATGTAATATTATCATTTCCATTTTATGGATGACTTGTCTGAGGTCACACAAGTAGTAAATATTGGAGTATGGAATGTATCCTAGATCTTCCAACTCCACATCTAGCAATATTTCTAATATATAATGTTGTAAATATATCTTAGTTATTTTGTGTAATAAAATAAGTTGGTCATTTTTCCTAACGAATATCACAAATCAGAATGAAATGGGAAAAATAATTCAATCAATCAATATCATATTTTTAAAATATTATGATATCATAGATATAAAAATTGAAGAAACTTACAATAGTCCACTCTCTTAATTAGATTTTACACATGAATAAATTGAGGCCCAAAGAGGAACAGTGACTTTTTGAGTATAAGTTAACTATTATCAGAATTGGAGTTTGCATCCAATAGCTGTTATTCCAAATCCAGTTTTTCATCTTCTCTGATAAAGGTGACATAGAAATTATTGACCTGCCAGTTTCTTGAACCTAAAGAACTACAAAAACTGACTATTGATCTACCTAATATTTTGGTGCAAGGTAAGGTCATTTATACATACTAGATTGTAAACCTCTTAGAACAGCAAGCATTCACGAATTTCTCTCTTTTTACCCTCAACTTCATGTGCCATACAGCTTTGGATTTGGTGGCCTCTCCATCAACTTTTCAGGGAAGAAAAAGATGAATAATGGATAAAGATATTTACAATTAGTTTAACATTCTTTCAACAGATACAATACTTATTCATTGATTCAAATTCGCCAGTTTATATTTACTATAGCTCTGTTAATACTTTCAATTTTTGCTAACATTCATTTGATGGTTTAGGATAAATTTTCAATAACCATATATTACCATGTTCTCTTAAGAACTTCAATATGTAGTAGAATATCTCATATGTATTTCAAATTTGGAGGTGAGTTCAGTGAAACTGACTTGACTTTCCCTTATTAGGTTGTTAGCTCCCTAAGAGTAGGGGTTTTCTTATCTAAATTTGCATCTTCCCCTCCCCACTTATAGTATTACATTAGGAGAAACCTTGTAAAGAAAAGAAAATATTTATTACTATGAATTTTAAGGAAGTGAAAGAATTTCTGTGCTGAGGTTTTTTCTTTGTTATATATAAGAATTTTTGAAGTTTATAAACTTTAATTTTATATGCATAATGTCCAATTAAAGTTTAAAAGCATTAATTTTAAAAAGTAAGTGATAAGGCTGTGTGATGGCAATCTCCTGTGGTCATACCTATGTCCCCCTGACTGGTAGTTTTGCATCACGGGAGTGTACGTCATGTGAGTTCACCCCAGCGTAGGTCATGAGACTGTGACCTACTTACAGGATCCAGAGATGATTTGAGTTCTGACTGAGAAGGCAAGGGGAAGGTTAAAAGGTTTGAGACGAGGAAGTAGACTGTTTCTATTCTCTTGGACTGTGGGGATGGAGGACTGTGGCTGAGGGAGTTAGCCAAGTGGAGAGACACGTGATTAGATTACACCTTAGCTTTACTCTCTGTCTGCCTTCTTCATCTAAGTAATATTAATAAACTTATGGAAACTAAAAACCAGGAGTTTTTTATTTAACTTTACCAAAGGGAAAGATGTGAGTTTGAATATTCTTCTGGATTCTCTATATTACACATTACTTATACAACAGTAAAGGGGGAATCACTTTTTACAAGTTAGCAAACACTTATTTTTATAGTGTTATTAAATAAAATTTTATAATATTTACATTGGTTTAGGCTGAACCCTGCTCTTACATCACCATCCAACTAACTAAATAGCCATCTGGATATTTCCCCAAATAATTCAGAAATTTCCTGGACTACTGTCAATAGAAGGATCATTGTGTTTTGGTAGCTGATCTAGAGGTTTTGGCCAAGAATAAATTAACTTTAGGGATTAAGGGACTCTGGGACTGCCTGGCTCACTGCGCTCAGATATCTTTGGTATTTTCCCACAGGACTGTGTCTCTAGATTCTAATATATAGCAGGCACATTAAGTAGAGTCCCTGTCCTTTGGGAATTCTATAATAGATGACATCGATGCTGACCAATACACTAAATGAAATCAAAGGACATTAAAAGCATAGAGATATGGCTTAATAAACAATTTAAGTAAAAAAGAAAAATACATTATTGGTTCTTTTCTTCTTCCAGAAGAAGTCCTCAGTACTGGTTCAAAGTGTTACCATTTACTTCAGAAAAAATCTTGTCACAAAAAATAGTAATCCTAGGAGTTTTAGGGAAATTGAAGGAGAGTGTGTCTTTTGTAGCTATTTCTCCTGATATGCTTATGGCAGATTATTTGTAGATCATAAAGCTTAATCTAATAACATCAGCGAACAGTTATGAAAATCTTTGTGTATGGAAATAAGAAAAGTGACATGAAACTGAAATGTTCTTTTGTTTCTCCGGACCACTCTACTACATATAAAGTAATCAGGGAAAAATCAGCTTTATTTCAAATCTTAGTATCCACCTATTCTCACATTTATTACAGAAGTCAGAAGTGAGAGCATGCAATTATGGTATTCTTTCCATATTTTTAGAGAGTAAATCAGGATCAGTCTATATAAAGCTATCTCTTGTTTTCATCAACATCCCCTTCCAAATGAAATTCTATTGTGGAAACAGGAGTACAGTGACATGACTTATGACAGAATAGAACTATAAGTATCAACTGATAATGGGAATAGAGAACAATAAGAATTTTAAAAAAAGACTTAATGGCTTTTGACCTCCAGGATATCAACATTGGCCTAGGAATGATCTTTTAGAATGAAAGTAATCATTCATTGCAGAAACATTTTTAAGCATCTAACATAACCTAACATCTAACATTGTGCTAGAAACTACAGGAAATAAGATAAATAAGATGTAGTCCTTGCCTCGAAAGAGCTTGCAATCTTCTAGATAAGTTAAAATATATCCATATATAGGTAGTATCTGAACTGGAACATAAATGAATATGAAGTACATAAGCAACTTCTAGATCAGGTACCAATGTCTTGATGATTGTGACTAATATGCAAAGAACCAAAATATTTCCTGGGACTTATATCTGTCAACCAGAAATAACAGAGTCCTAAAAGAAGATCCTTCTAGATTCTATGATGTATATTGTTTCTGTGGATTTGCTATATGTCAAGGATTCAGGTGGACTGAATCTTTCTAATATTTCCTCATCTTCCACCTGCCAATCCCTATAAGTAAGATACACTCACATGCATATCCATACATTTCCAGCAAAATACTGGTACTCTTTTTTAATGATTTTAATTAATGATTACACACTTTTGTCTTTTATTTCCATAGGAGACACATTCGAGTCAGAAGATTTATATTTTCAAAGTTAAATCTTCCCCATACATTTAAGAGATAAGAAGACTAAAACCAAGAGTTACAGTTCATTTTTTAAAAACTAAGTTAGTATCTTTCTGTAGGCTATATTTCATGTGAAATGGGACCGAGGTGGAATTGAAATAAATGGCAAGTTTTAATCACATTGTTTGTGGTCTAATGAAAATTCTCATGCATGCAGAAGTGACCATACAAAGGTGGGATAAGATGGGTCAAAGGGCATGCAGTGTTTATTAATTTTTCAAGCATATTTCCAAATTGCTTTCCAGAATAGTTTGATGAATTAACAGTTCCATTTACAACATATAAATGTGTCTACTTTTCTCCAACTCCTCAGGATGATTTACATAAACACAGACTACATTTTGAATAGAAAAGTTGTCAGCAGAGTAATTTGAAGGAATTAAAGAGAAAGTTTATAATTTGGGAAAGCATTTTCTGAAAATTCAATTCAATTTCAAAAGCATTTACTAGAATTTTACTTTAGGCATATTAATTTGACAGGTGAGTGAAGGATGAGGAGACAATGAAGAAAAGAAAAACAATTAAGAGGCTGTTGTAGACTCCCCCCCCCAACAAAGAGATATTGGGCTCCTGAACTCTGGTGGTGGACAGTTGAAGCAGAAGTAAAATTAGTGATAGGTAATAAAGTAAAAAGTAAGAAGGCTTGGCAATTGATCATAAGTGTGAAGTGAGGGTAGAATAAGACTTTGAGGATTTGAGGAGGCCTCTAACAATATATCAAGTAAGCTCTTCACTCTATGTAAATTATAATTTGTGATCAGAAACCTGACATGAAGAAGCATAGTTGTGGGTAGTGATTTTTAGTATAAGGGATCTATTAGCATTCATAAAGTATGCACATTGAACATGTTGAATAAATGCTTTATAGACTAGTCTTTGACTTGTAGCATCTTGTGTTAGTATGTCTATGGGAAGACTTTACTATTTACTTAGAATACCCTTACCTATAAGATTAGTCATTGATGACTGAAGAAAGAAGAAAAATATCACAAGATAAACTTGCTAATTCAGCATTTTGTGACTATTAGGAATGTCCCTCTAATGACCCAGATGACCTGAATCTCATAGTGAATGACTCACCCTCTTCTTTCATACATTGACATGATGTCATTTCTTCTTCTGAATTATGTAAAGGATTTGCTTTCAGTAGAGTGAAAAAAGAGTACTGGGCTGATTATTGCGATATCTAGGTTTTACTCTCATGTTGGCTGCTTACTGTCTATGTGACTTTCCCTGGTTTATACAGTTATAAAATGAAGGAAATGAACAAAATAATCTCTGAGGTCCCTTCCATTATTAATTATTATGGTCCCTTACTGAAATAAGTAAAAATTTGGAAATTGCCCTGATGATTCATGGTAATTATAAAATCATGAGGCTGGGAGCAACTTTCCAGCTCTAAGACATAGTATGAGTCCTCCTTAAGGCATGGCAATGTCTGGCAATGTCTTTGGTAGAGTATTTTTACGTGAATTTTTATTGTGACTTAGAGCCTTTCATGAAAGACTCATGATAGGGCTTTTTCACATTTTAAAGTAAAAAAAAAAGGAATAAAATAAATATATATATCTATGTATGTATGTATCAAGTATGTATAGCTTAGGCCATGATAAGCACTGGGCTAAGTCCTAGAAATACAAATACAGATTAAAAGAAAGATATTCGAGAATTTATATTCTGAGAGACGGCAATTCAAATAAAAGAGTTGAAAGTATGTGTGTTTGGTGGAAGAATAGGTATCTAGACCAGATAAGCTACAAAAAGTCTGAAGAAGCAAGGGTTGCATCTGGAGAGAAGTAAAAATATATCTGGTTTGGAAATTTTCCTTGAAATGGTGGTATTGCAGAAACCAGCCCATCAAAGAAAGGTCCCATAGAAGTATAGAACTTCCAATACGAGAAGTCTAGAAGAGGAGGAACTTCCTAGGTGATGCAGCTTCTGCGGCATGGCAAAGAAAATCTAGAGATTGAAGAGGGTAGCCTAGGGAGGAATGAAGACATAGCTAGCTAAAGGTGACAATTTTCTTAATTCACGCTGAGAACTCATTTGGGAATATAGGCATTTTTCTGATGACTATTAAGTTGGTATAAGATAAATGAAAGGAGTTTGAAAAGTCTTCTTCTTTTGTTCAATGCCAAGTTCATATTCAATATAAATACTATATAAATACTATTATGCAGATCTCTAACCTTCAGAGTTTAGACAGTAAAGTATTCTGGAACCTGAAAATGCTAGATATAGTTTTTGTACATATACATATCTAACTATATTTATGTCTATTTCAATATTTATGTTTCTGTGCCTATCTCAATTTCTATCTATGTTATTTAACAACTCTCTGTCCTTTTTTCTCTTGATTTGGAAAATGTGTAATTCCAGGGAAAGAGTCAGCAAAGTTCAATGTAACTTTTTTTCTAATGCATTGGTTATTATGTTTTTTGAGTGGAAGAGATGAGATTTATAATTTTCGTATCATTAAACAGCCAAAACAGCAAGTAAGATCATGCCAATGAAACTGTCGTGCCTCTCTTCAGGGTACTGAAGAACATAATGAGAATAAAACTCGGGAAAAAACAAGTTTGGGTTTTAGTGATATCTAGTCCATTTCAGTTCCAAAGTTTAAGTACCTACTTTGTGTTAAGATCTATCTGTGCTATGACTGGGCATACAAAGATAAAAAATAACATAGTTCCTGGGCTTAAGCCACTTATAATCTAATGTATATGTTTGGCCAGTTAGAGCATTTGGTCATTGTAAGGTTTTTCTGTGGACAAATTGAACTTTTTAAGAAGCTATGTTAGGGAAGAATGATTTCAACTTAGACTCTTTCTTCAACTATATTCTCTATTACCTTGTAGACTTGTTGAGGCTCTACTGGTAACAATAACTACAAAAACAATAAATTGCTAATAGTAACAACAATAACAATATAATTATATCAACACAGGGAGTATTTATATAACATTTTGAAGTCTCTATGGCATTTCACAAATATTATCTCATTTAAACCTCACAACAACCCTGGGAGATAGGTGCTATTATTCTTCCCATTTTACAAGAGAGAAAACTGAGGAGATTTCAGAAGCACAGCTATATGAAACCAGCACCAATCCAAAAGCCTGGAGGTGTAATAGAGCACTCTCTCCAAGATAATGCCAACAATACCAATAGAATATTTTATTAAATGGTAGGGCTTCATTTCAAGATATTTGGGATCATTAAACAAATTTTGCGTCTTCCCAAACAAAATCCAACCTACTGACTTCTTGCTTTTTGCACCCATCTCATTGCTGTCTTTCTGATATTTGTGTATACAGATGTAAAAATAGACATATCTATGTTAAAATTAAATATAAGATACTTGTGTTATGTTGTATAATATATAAATATTCATACATGCACAAATGTAGGTACATATGAATATTATATGTTCAACGAGAATATATAGTACATATATGTATATCATCAAATATATACATATGTTTCTGGGTCACTATTGTGGCAGATCTAGTACAGTCTGAGATAAAAAGATATTCTTTATAAATAGTAAGGTCTTCTAGATTCTCCTGTGTGTCGATGACTTTGTTCAAGTGCCATCTTACTCTAGACCACTGCAGAGCCTCCTAGACCATATTTATAACCATTCAAAAGAATGTGACTTAATTACCCAGGCAAGAAACCAGCAAGACAATGAATAAAATCTGTTGTCCAAACTATGTTGTACAGGTGGATGGACAAACCACACAACAAGATCATTAATAAATATGTACAGATAAAGTAGAAAAAATAAATGCAGGTAGATATTTCATATGTTGATATATACATATTATATATAGTTAAGCATATCATTATATATACATATACATTACATATTGTAACTGCCCCAACTGCCCCCTCTCCTGGAGTCCTGGGGGATACTGTGGAATTCTGTGAGGCAGTTTACCCCACTTTAGAACATGCATGTTATAGTAAATTTGTATAAATGTGCATATATACAAATGTACATATCATTATTTGTAGCATGTACTAATGGATGAACTCTATTGATTTTCCATCAACTCTGCCATACTCTGGAAAACCAATATTCTTCATTTACTTGTGTTATGCTTATTTCTTCTTGTCCACATAGTTAGGCCATTATTTGGAATGGTTTTATATATAAATATATTCTATTATATATATTCCAGGTGGGACTACAGTTTTCTATGGATAGATGTCACCTAAAAAAATGTCCTTATGGAATAATAATTAGAGTACTTTCACCATCTCTAAAGAAGATGAAGGAAAGAATCATTTTCTTGAGATTCATTTGGTCTGGATTTAATGGTCTTTTTAATTACTTGCTTTCTTTTTGTCCCCAGGTCTAGTCCTCTCCTTCACCATGTAGCCTAGGCCTTTGAGGTTGACAATAAGTGAGAATGAATGAGTGAGTGATGGAGGGAGTGAACAAGTTAATGAAGTGGTAGGTGAATGTATCTTTGGATGGATAGAGAGATCAATGGAATGGATGATAGCATAGTTGAATTAACACATGGGGTCATGACCAGCCTAGTTCCTTCGCCTCTTGTCTTAGTCTGACAATAAGGAAGGAAAAAGAGTCAGATCATTCAGAATGTACCTAGCTGCTCTGGCCAGTGTGCTATGAAGGGAGAAGGAATCTGACAACTGTCCTTGGATTATGAGGTTGATCTTATGAAGGTCAAAATAGCCTTAACCTTAAATTATTCCTACTACTTCTCCATTCTATGCCTTTCCCCAATAAGGTTTGGATTCTTAAGTGTAGATTCACAAAGTAGGTGACTGTTGTAACAATTCAAATGGACCACATAATAATTAACAGAGCCAGTAACCAATGTTAGATCGAGGGGGAGATAAAGAGAGTCTATGAGGTGAGACTCTCTTCTAGTTCTCCCCTCATGCCAAATATACACTGGGAGACTTTAAGGGGGTGTCACCCCAAAACTGGGTGACCTGGATGGTCATGCCACCCCACAGTAGTTGGGGATGAAGCTTCCCTATAAGATGATGTATGTGGTTCCCCAATCTGATTCTGAATAAGGACAGGTTCACATAAATCTCCCCCTTCATCAATTAATTTCACAGCGGGTGGTCTGGCTTCAAGAAGGAGGCAACCAGACCAAGCTGTGGTTCCCCTCTCCCTCATTGTCTCTCAGGCACTCTGGAACACTGGAACACTATCTGACTGATGAATGGCTTTTATTATTCGCAATTCAGGTATTGAGGAAAGGGGTAAAGGGCAGAGGGATTTTGGGGTGCCCTCTTCTCTATTTCTATGGAGTCTGTCACTTGGGTGGGAACCTTTTGGTTCTCACTCCTAAGGTTCTTCCCTCCCCCTTTTCTTCTTCCGTTTCCATCCTTTTCTATAATTGTAAGTTTTGACTAAAAGGTGATCTCTCAGCAAGGTTGGGTAATGGAAGAAGGAGACTAAGCGATCGCTCCCAAAATGGAGTCCAAAAACTTAACTGACTTGATGGTTGAAGTCTTGATGGGTGAGATGAGATAGAATGGCTTTGATCAGGGAATCAGGGTTTCAATTTCCAAAGAAAGATCCTCAGGAAGCCCTCAGGACTGGATCTGAGCTGGGATGACCACCTTCTCCCTCTCTCCTCACAGTCCTTGGAAGTTCTTGGAAGGGACATCATAGTCTGAATAGACAGAAGATTAATTATACGCTTTTAGTATATGTCAGGTACTGTGCTAAGAACCAAGAAAAAAATAATACCATAAAAAATAATGCTCCTGAAAAGGCTTTCATTCTACTGGGTAAAGACAACACAAAAAAGGATCTAGAAATTCATCTCTCTATCCATTATTCCATGATGCTTCTTGGGATAGAAATTATTTATGCTTAAAGATCAAGTGTTGATATTATACCACATTGTTCCTGGATGCCTTGGTTCAAAGTTGAAAACTGGATTATCTTCTCATTACCTAAATGTGTGACTTTGGAGGAGTCACTTATCTGCTTAAGATCTAAATTTCGTGTTCTAGAAAAAATGAGATTAGATTAGATGACACCTAAGATCTATTCCACCTCCAAATCTATGATTCTATAACAACCATCCTGAAATATTTCTATTTTATCTGAGCTATTCATCCAGAAGCTAGTTGGCTTATCCAGGACAGCACATGGACTTGAATGACTCACGGAAATTAGAACTTCCACTTTTATATTCTCAGACATACTTTTTTAATTGAATGGTAGAATAGCTGGAACCTTACAGAAATATACAAAGTAGGTAAATCTCAATTACCTTTAAATAAACGAGTATGCTAGTTAAAAATATACCAAGGAGGTTATACTAATTCTTAGGTTCATTGATAATACTTGTAATTGTATCAACTACTTTGTTTCTGTCTATGTTCCCTATCCTTAATCCCCTCCCTTTTGGGCTAAGAAGTCTACTTTTAGCAAACTGCCTCACCAGAGGAACAGCAGTTTTTGAGAAATAAATATCCTTTCTAGTAAGGTCTGTTATCTAATATATTCATCAGGGCAATTCTAGAATTTTTATTTATTTATTTCAATAATGACTGAGTGGTACAATTAGAAAATTTGGAAAAATTGGCAAACATTTCAGGAAATAAGCCCATATTTTTTGTTCATTGCAAAATATCCCATAATTTTTCTAGCAACTTAAGATTTACTTGGACAGTATATTCCCTGTGTTCACATCAACAAGCATTTTAAGTCCATCTACATGTAAGACACTGTGCTATGTGCTAGAGAAAAAATGTTTAAAGCATCATAGTGATTGACTTTGAGGATCTGAATGTCTATTGGGAAGAAAGATTTAGACAGATGAATTAACTAGAGAGAGTGAGATAAGTAAAAAGGAGCGATCTAGCTATTGTGCCATAAGAAATACGAGGAGGAAGAAAATCTCTATTGTTGGAAAAAGAAGAACTAAGATATCAAAGAAGGTGACAGAAAAGAGGCATACTTGAGTCCCAGGGGCAGTGGAGAAAGGAGACAAAAGCTGTCCAGAAGAAAACAATTCATTCCAGAAGTGGGAATTATTCAATGGCTGAGGTAGAGGAAAGATGGTTGTAAGGATGGAATTTTGAGGAGAGGAGGTGGAACCAAAGGAGGAGAAGACAGTTGTTGGCAGTTGAAACCAGCAAGGGATTCTGGGATTTCTCCGAGGAGGAGGAAGAGTGGCCTTCAGCTTTGGGGACTGGGAGGAGGGAGGAGGCAGAAACCCCAGCTCTGATCTGTTCAGAGGCCTTCCTGAGGATCTTTCCCTTGGAAATTGATATCCTAATTTCCCTGTCCACAGTCATTGAGACACTGCTCATCTTTCAAGATTACACCATCCAGTCAACTGAGATTTGGACTCCACTGGGAGCAAAATTCTCAGACTCCCTCACTCATTACCTATCCTTACTGAGAGACCCTTTTAGACAAACTACAATTATTGAAGATTAGAAATAAGAAATTGAAGGGAAAGGGTGGGAGAAGCTTAGGAGTTGTAACTGTCTTTTACTTTCTGGTACTAGAGAAGGCTTACCATAGTAGATGAAATACCATCTTAACCTTGAGAGAAAAAAAGGATTCTGAGAGACAGATGAAAAGGAGATATATTCTCATCACTGAGCAATAGAAGTAGGTACAGGCCAGGTTGTAGAGGCCTTGAATGTCCACTTAAGGAGTTCTATCATAAAACATGTTTTATCGTATATACATAATTGTTCTTCAATCTCTTATAGCCATATCCTTAGCATTATTTTTTTACTCATCCCTTTCAACTCTGATCCAATAGGATCAAAGACATATGCTTCCATCTCTAACATTTGTGCAAATTAATTCCCTCATAGACTATTATAATTGACTTTTATAGGTCTTTCTACCCCAAATGTAGGGTTAGATGATAACACAATGGATAGAGTTCTAGACCTGGAGTTAGGAAAACCAAAGTTCAAATTCTCCTTCAGATTCATACTATCGGTGTGACCCTGAGCAAACATTTTAACCTCTGCCTCAATTTCTTCATCTGTAAAATGGGAATAATAATAGCACTTTGAGAGCTTTGCAAGAATTAGTAAGCTTTTCTCTCTCTCTCTTTCTCTCTCTCTCTCTCTCTCTCTCTCTCTCTCTCTCTCTCTCTCTCTTTTTATTTATTTATTTATAAGTACCTGCAATGTGCCAGGCACCATGGTAGGTTCTGGAGATACAAAAAAGGCAAAGATATTCCTTGTCTTCAAATAACTNCTCTCTCTCTCTCTCTCTCTTTATTTATTTATTTATAAGTACCTGCAATGTGCCAGGCACCATGGTAGGTTCTGGAGATACAAAAAAGGCAAAGACATTCCTTGTCTTCAAATAACTTACAGTCTCATGGGAGTAATGGCAATAAACAAACAAATATGTACCAATAACATAGATATAGGAGCAAACAAAATATTTATCAAAAATCCTTAGCACAATGCTCAGAAAACACAAGGTTTTCTATGAATGCTTATTCCCTCCCCTCCAAGCTGTTTCTGCTCACCTAACTATTCTTTATATTGCTTGTACATTAATCTTTCGAATACAAGTATCTAGTCATATCATAATTCTGGTTAAAAAGCCTAAATGTCTCTATTTCTTACCAAACTACTTTGCCTGACATTTAAGATTTTATCACACTGGTGCTATCCTCCCTTTCTAGCCTCATCTCACATGATTTCCCTTCTTGCCCTCTAAACTATCCCCTGACCCATTGTGTTCTTCACATTTAAGTCTTCAGTCCATTTTTCCTATGTCTGAAATGCCTTCTCTTATTTTCTTCATCTAGTGAATTTCTACCTATCCTTCAAAGCCCAAATCAAATGTTACCACTCAATGAAGTTTTACTTGATTTTCCCTAAAGATAACTTTACCTCTTATAACTAATATAATATTTTTCTTTCACAACTTTTTAATTCACTTATTATATAATAGTGTCCAATATAACATTGTCCATGATTGTGTCATATTACCCTTTTAGACAATAAACTCCTTGGAGATAAGGGACTCTCTTATCTAAATTGTCTATCTTGCATAGCATAGTACACTGAGGGTAGAGTGTGTACTATATTAATTTTTTAAAAATAATGACCCTGACTACTTAGTATAGATGTGGTCTGAGGGAGCATTGGATGAGTCAACAATGATTTCTAAGGAAATGCACTTCAGTCATTGGAAAGATGATGGCAACAAGTGAAACAAAGATCCAGAGAGAAGAGAAATATTTTTATTTGGGGTGGGGGGGGCAGGGACAGTGGGAAATGCATTCAGTTTTAGATATGTAAGATTTGAAATTCTGAGAAAAAATACAGTTGAGATATTCAACATGGAGTTGAAAATTTGGAATTAGAGTAAAAGAGAGAGAATGGTGTAGAGTTGTAGACAGGAGAATAATGTATCATGATATTTTGATGAGATTCTCAATGAAAAGAATATAATGAAAAAAAGAAGGGGACTCAGTAGTGGAGAAAATGAAGTCACTGGCAAGGGTAGCATACCTTTTCTCTCCATTGAGAGTAAATTTATACCGTAACTAATTAACCTTCAAGAGATTTAGTAGTCCATCAATTTAGTATGGCCGCTAAATAAAACAAAAACTACATTTTGAAAAGCAAGTTCTTAGGAAGGAAAATTAAATCAAGTACTGAAGGACATATATAATGATTTGCAATGTTTTATTGCACACAATCTTATTTATCCTGACAGAGCTATGCATAGTCTTAAACACAAACGTACATGAGGGAATTGTTGGGATGGCCAATATTTGGTAAAGCAGAGCCTTGGGCTTTTGTCTTTATTTCATTAGAATAGTGATGTGAGTTCTCAATAAGGATATGTTCTCTTCATTGTTAAATTTGCTAGAAAAATCAAGAAGGTACACAACATGCTCTGAGGCTAATGCTGGCTCATCACGAGTAGTATGGTGAAATATCTAGGTATGTGTCTTGGATTCTGATGCTTTGTGAGATGTTCAGATTGTGATTGGAGAATATGAATTTCATGACATTATTTATACCCCCTAAATTTTAGTAAATCCTTGTATACTCTTCAACATATTGTAAACATTTATTGATTTACTCATGCTTTTACTAATTCCTTAGGTCACTCAGGAATTGAAATTATCTTGCTTAAATATATTTTACTTATATCCAGGAGTTATAGTCTCATGAGGCAATGAGGTGTTATAGTAGGTAGACAGCTTTGTCTGGAGTCAGGAAGACAAGTTCAAATCCTGATTCATACCCTTAAAAGCTGGTTGACTTTGGGTAAGTCACTTAACCTCAGTTTTCTTAATGCTAAAATGAGGATAATAATAGCACATGTCTCCCAGAGTTGTTTTGAGGATCAAATGAGATGATATTTGCAAAGCTCCTTAGCACAGTTCTTGGGGCATAGCAGGTCAGTGGCTCCATGTTTCGGGAGCCAGGTCTGGAGATGGGAAGTCCTGGATTCAAATATGACCTCACACACTTCCTAACTGTGTGATGTTGGGCAAGTCAGTAAATGCAAACTAGTTAATCCTTATTTCTCTTCTGTCTTTAAAACAATACTAAGTATCAATCCTAATACAGTAGATAAATAAATAAATACTTGTTCTTTCCCTTTCACCTATTGCATGCTGAATGAATGAAAAGGAATTTATTAATTACTTTAAATGCACCAGATACAATACTAAGTGCTAAAGATACAAGTTAAAAAAAAAGCAAGACAGTATCTATCCTTAAAGACAGTACATAGAGAGAAATAATAAACTGGGGATGATGATGGTAAAGTGTCTGAATTTTGGTCTCAGAAATCACAAGGCTAGTGAATAGACTCATAAAACACTTAATTGGCATTTCCTTTCGAGGAATTTAGTGTTGATTTCTTTACTGTTCCCAGGGTAAGAGGTAGATGGAAAATAAAGGAGCAGGTGGTGGAGAAGGTAATGGCGAAATCACAACATGGCGAGAAAAGTGTATTGCAGTAGCTTATAGAAAACTAACTATGGTGAACTCTCAACAATTAGGAGGGCGGTGTCCCAGTGAGATTTGAGCATGGGGCAGAGGGAAGCAGTGTGACACCTCCTACTGATGTGACTTTAAGGAAATCATACAAATTCTCTGAGCCTCAGGTTCCTCATCTGGATAATCAGAGGTTCAAAATGGGCACATTTGGATAAGATTCTTCACTTTGGTGGAAAGATTGATCTTCACGCCTGTCTTTGGGGTAGAGTTGGTTTAAAAATTTGGGAGAGGAGAGAATACTGGCTTTTAGATTTGAGAGAAGACATAAGAAATAGAAAAAAAAAAAGGTTTTGGAATACAGACATATTGAGAAGCCAATATCTCAGAATATCACTGACTTTCAGCCCTGAATCTCTAGAGACTTTGGGGACTTTCCTCTTCAATGATACAGGGCTATATTTCTCTGTCTCTCTGTTTTTCTCATTGTCATGTCTCTTTGCCTTTGGCTCTATTTCACTCTGCCTCTTTCTGATTTTCTCTCTCCTTTTTCTTTTGGTCTTGTCTCTTCTTCTCTCGCATTGTCTTTCTCCAGCTGCCTATTTTAGTTCCTTTCTCTCTCTCTCTCTCTCTCTCTCTCTCTCTCTCTCTCTCTCTCTCTCTCTCTCTCTCTCTCTCTCTCTCTCTCCTTTGTCATGTCTGTCTTTCCTTGTCTCTGTCTGTGTCTCTGTCTCTGTCTGTCTGTCTCTCGCTCTCTCTGTCTCTCTCTCAATTTTCCTATCTGTTTTTACTTGTGACGGGCTCTTTTTCTGTGTGTGTGCATTTCTTTCTCAGTTATCTAAATCACAGTAGGAAAGCTGCGTATAGTCACTCCATATAATCAGTCCTATAACTTATTTTATTTCTTTTTGCTGACTGCTTGGATGAATGGATTTATTCATTCTTTGTGATAGTCTTTTATGTAACTAGCATTTGATGAGAAAGTGGTGAAGCCTCTGGATATAACTTTAACTATTCCTTTGCCCTTAAGGGAGAATGACCAGAAAAGGGGCATGAACCTAGAAACAAAATATTTTTCTCCTATGCTAAAAATATTTTGGGAGTAGCAGATAAAATTTTAATCCAGTTTCCCCTCTCTGAAAATAGATTGCCTACTCTCTGGCCTCGATCTCCTATTCTAGACCAGGCAGAAATCAGTCTCTCTTCTAGACAGGTAATAGAGATTCTAAAAATATCTGTTTATGTTCCCCTAGAGCCACAGTTAGACAAATCCATATAGAGATATATAAAGATATACATATATATAATATACATATATATACATATATGACATAAATTGGCAACACATACTTTACATCTATAAAATGAGGAAGTGGCATAGATAGAGGATAATTTTTTTCACTAAGCAATTACTGTGTGCTAGGAATTATACTAAACACTATGATCCTATGATCTGCCATTTTCAATGGACTGCAATCTGTACTAGGAGAGGAGGTCCCTTGAGTAATTTATATAATCAATTACTCTGCAATTTATAATCTAAAGAAAGTTGTTTGGGCAGATTGAATAGTAGTAACTTGCACAGGGCCACACATCCAGGATGATCAGAAGTAGGATTTGAACCCATTTCTTCTGATACTACACATGATTCATTTCTCTTTCTACTGTTTGCTATTGGGAATGTCGCTGTAGCCTTTTAGATAGAATTTGTCAATACTTTTTCAGCAATTTATTTCCAACATTGCTTGACTTCTTTTTAACTAAGCCTTGATCCTTGAATCTATTCGTTTAAATTTTCTAACTTATTTTTCTTCCAATTGATCTCATTCCTCTCACATCTCTAAAACCATTTACATTTCATTGCTGGCAAGCATACCCCCTCCTCACTTAACAAATGGTGTGAATTTCTTGAACATGACTGCTTTTTTTCCCCCTCTTTTTCTCCCTTCCAGATGGTTAAGGAAAATGTTTTCTTACACAATATGCATAGCTGATACCTTGTGAACCTCCCTCTCCTAATCTGCTACACAAAGCCCTTCCCCACCCATAGTTTATCTTTCTGGAAATTCAGGAAATGCTTAGTGTCTGCCATAGTCTATTTATCTAAAGCAGAACAATTTGATTTCATTTTACAAGTAGCATTTGTTAGGCGATTTTCATAATTGAATCCAATTATGAATCTCTTCCGCTTCAGATGTCTTTAATACAATGACCTCATTTTTTTTCTCTCTGAGCTTAATGTTCATCCTCCATATCCCTTTTTAAATATGATGCTTCAATTTTTCTTCCAGGCTTATCGTTCCACAAAAAGATACCTCTAAGCAGTCCCCATCAACTATAATACAAATGTCTTCCTTTCTCATGTGGGATACAAATTAGCTTTGAAGAGTCACTTCTTTTCTCAACCTTATGAATTCTGAGGACTGTAATACTGCTCTGGCATTCTCTATGTTTATTGCTTTAAAAAATTGCTTTCATGGAAGCTATTGCTTTCTCATTTTTATTTCTTTGGGTAAATTTTTCAACATTTATGACATTAGAATTGTTTCCAAATTTGAGAATCTCTCTCCTTCATTTTGTTACATTTAATGTATATTTACACAGACCAAAAATGTTATTCAAAATAAAACAGAAAAACTTGGTTGTAGGAATGGTAAGAGTGCAAAAGCAATAATCTTGTGCCCTTTAAGTTCCCTTCGTGCTTTGACTCTGCTTCCTGTTCAAGGAAAAATGTGCAGAAAACCCTTAAATGTCTCATTTTACTGACTTTAAAGGTTAATGAGAGAAATGATCTTTTTCAATTTATAATAAAGGCCATTGAAAGCATAAGGCATAGCAACTGGTAAGGTTGTCAAACTGTTGGGTGATAATTTGCATCATTTACAATGTGCTGTCACCCCTTGTCTCTCACCATCAGCAGCCCCTCATTGCTAGCTAATTTCTACAAGAACTAGGGCATATAATGTTTTTAATACTGAATAAATATCTAAAAGCCTTCTAAATATATTGTGGTTTTAAAGAAAAATGAACCATAACATGTTATTTAATGGACACTTATAAAAGACATTTGTTTAATGTTTAATATATGAAAGTCAAGGAATTTTAGGATAGCAGATAGAATGCTGGATTCAGAGTCAGAAGGATGTGGGTTCACATCCTGGTTCTATTATTTATTAACTGTGTAACAACCTTAGACTAGTTCCTCAAATATTCTTAAATATAGGTACCGAACCAATACAAAAAATTCAATTTAGTGATCTCTTTGATCCCTTCCAGATCTGAAACTATTATCCTAATCCTGTTTTGGCAAATCTAGGGCACATGTGCCAGAGAGGGATACTCTCCTCCCCCTCTCCATCATGCCTAATGTTGTGAGGATTACTTAGGTATTAGTTTATGTATAGTTTAGGTGGACCTAGCAGGAAGGGCTGAAGAATTCCACATGGAATGGGGAAGGAGGAAGTGGCTTGGACTCTCTGAGGACTCCATGGTGGTAGTAACTGATTCCCTAGGAGATCTCAGAGCTAGAGGAGTTGTATCCAGATTCCCTGGGATCCTGGAGAGTGGTGAAGGCTTATGGCAGAGGACATCAGACCTGCAGAGCAGCACCGAGTGGGGAGTGGTTTGTGAACTGCTGGACAGCATTGCAAACTTTCTCTCCCTACCTGGATACCTTGGATCATCTGTTCTGGTGTAGTTGACTCCTGGCATCCTGAAACCATCCCTGGATTAGCCGTGAGATCCCAAGTAAAGCCATCCTCAGGTCCTTAGCTAAGCTGATCAAACCTGGCTGGAACCAGGTTGGGAGGCACTTTCCCCTTGTGACTCCAGTACTGCTTTCTTTGGGTCCTGTCTTGCTTAGATCTTAGAAGACTGTAGTTAAGTACCTTTCCCTTAACCCTGTGGTTTGTCCTTAGTCTGTTAGTGTAGAAAATCCCTATTCCCATTCTTTACCTTAATTTGTCCCTGATTAAAATGTGTTATTAAACTCTTGCCTTTACTTATCAGCTTCCATAGGCTCTGTCTTGTTGGTGCTGGGTGGCAGTTGAAGGCCAACAGCCATTTCTGTTACAGACATCCAAACAGCTGTTATAACCCAGTCTCCCTACTTGTTGGGCCCCTTCCTGTCATTCCTGTCTCCCACACACCCACCTGGACCCATATTTACTGTTTAAGGCACCTTTCCCTGGTTTCTCCCTTAACACTAAGGACATTTTTCACATTACCTGCCCATCTGTCCAGTAGCCCAAAAGGTGTGCTTCTTCCCTCCATTGTCTGAGGTAAGGGGGTAGCTCACTTGTAGTGTGAGGGTTGCCAATTGGGCACTCTTTCTTTAAAAGGTTCACCATCACCTTCCTAATTTATTTATGTGGTCTATGTTCCTGCCTAATTGTATTTCACACCACTTTACATTTTCTTCCTACCCTTTTTTGCCATTGTTCTTTATGTAAAATTTATATAAAAATATATAACATTTATAAACAGATATAATGTAAAATATGCACATATATGCATAGACTATATTCACATGCTATGGTGTGCTAGTAAATTTTTAGCAATTGATTCTCTAGAGAAGAAAAATGCATATATATATATGTATATGTATATATATATATCATGCTCTTAAATTTAATTTGCATTATTAACATTTTTCTCCATCACTTTCTAAAGTCTGAACAATCAATGAAATAATAAACTTGACTCTGATTTCTATTTTACTGACTTTGGAGATTGCTAACACTGAAAATTTAAGTTGATTCAAAAACCACTTCAATAAGACCAAATACATTCATACACAGATAATGTGTGCTTGTGCACTGAATCTGTTGTAGCTCTAGAATTATTATCCTGACTGATATATGTTTTAGCAGGTTGAGCCATTAAGTATCCCCCTCAGATCTCTAGGAATAAATGATGTTTCAGTCATGACCTCAATCTTACGTGTTCTTCTAAGTATAAACTGCTAGTTATAATGTAGTATTTCCCTTAAATCATTAATGACTTAGTGATTCATGCCTGAAAATAATATGATAAAAAATAATTGCTTTTATAAAGAGATATTTCCAGAGACAATACAGCAAGAACAGAAATTCCTACACGTTTTCCTTACCATCATCACCACTACCATCCCCCAGAGAAAATCCACTCTTTTCTCTATCACTTCAATCCCTTGGATGAGTGGATTCTAGCATGCAGCATTTCTCATAGAGCATTTGCTTTACCATATCCACTTCTGTGTGTACTGTAAATGAAGGACAAGTTATTTTCTTGCTTGAATGACATGTCTTGATGCTGCTTCCATTAATCTCCATGCTGGATCTTTCAGATTGCTCCTAAAGGTTGCAATACACTAATCTCAGCTGCAGGCAAACAATGATGGACTCCTCTCACTGACCCATTACTCTGCCAATCTAGATCAAAAATACTCATTTCATTTCCAATGCTCATTTACCTAAGAGTAAAGAAAAAACGACATGGTAAAGACAGATGAATATACTACATTCTACCCACTCATGAATATTTTCACCTAGTAGTCTTCCAGCCACTTCTTAATGACCTTTAATAAGGGAGAACATACAATGTCTCAAGAAAGTCCATTGCACTTTGGGATAACTCTAATTGTTGGGATTTCTTTCCTGACATTAAATAAGAACTTGTTTTTGAACTTTTACTTGCTGCTCTTAGTTCCATTCTCTCAGATGAAACAGACATGTAGTTATTAGGTATAGATATAGATGATTTCTATGTTTCTATATGTGATAGGTATGATATATGGGGAAAATTCTCTCTCTCTCTCTCTCTCTCTCTCTCTCTCTCTCTCTCAATACTTGAAGTGTTTTTTAAATCTTCTCTTGTTTGGGTGAAACATCCCATTTCTGGATGTCCTGGTTGTCTGGAAATTTGTCCACCTATCGAAGCCCATCATAACAATAGAACAAAACACAGTATTTTAGATGTGGTTTAATTGAATTATAGTAAAGTAGAACTTTTACATCCTATTCCTGAAAGTTAGGTCTCTGATAAAAAAAAAATGTAAGATTGAACTAGCTTTCATAGATGCTAATTCACAGTAAAACTTCCAATTCTTTTTCAAACAAACTTTTGTCTAAGTTTTCCTAGCTTTACATTTCAAAGATAACTTTTAAAAGTAACACTTTACATTTATCACTATTGAATGTTATTTATCTGATCTGGAAAGCATTGAATTTGGAATCAGAAAGACCTGAGATAAAATCCACCTTCCTTCAGTTACTTGGCCCTGCAAATTTACTTAAATACAAAATGAGGATAATAATAGCACCTTCTTTGCTGGTTTGTTATGAAGATCAAATAAGATTATATTTGAAAAGCATTTAATATAGTACCTGACATAAAGTAATTGTTTAATAAATGGTTATTTCTTTCCTTTATTAATTTGTTCCTTCTTTCCTCTTTCCTTTCTTTTCTCCTTCCCTTTTTTATGCCATATTTACGTTTGGTAAGTATTATAATTATGACTTTGCCAAAGTCATTGATTTTTTGTATCCCCAGTCTCAAAGACAATTGGTATGAAACTTTCTCTTTATTGGTGGAGATGAAAGGCCTGTTCTGTATGAGAGGTGGGACAGAGTTGGTGGGAAGTGAAAGGGCTTTGTTAGTCCCTTTTAAGATTCTAAGAGGTAGAGTTCCCTTTAAGTCCCTTATAGGTAGTCTTCAGGACCAGGTCTTCTAGAGACTCTTCAGAATGAGTCCTCTTTAGGATTGGTCAAGCTTCACATCTTATTTAATGTCACAATACTTTGGTCACTCCTAGTTTCCATTTTTAAGAGAGAAGATGTAGGAGACTAACCCCACTTCAGGTTGCCAAAGGAAAAGACTTTGGAAACACATTAGAGGAGTCAGCATCTCTATCATGTCTCTGTGCTTTCAACTGTAGAGACCTCAGGGAATTTCACCTTGAGTGAGATTAAGGGCACACTTTCTTGGTTGAGTTGTTAGTTTGCTGATTCACAAGAATCATTTAACTTTCACTACTACTACTACTACTACTACTACTACTACTACTACTACTACTACTACTACTACTACTACTACTACTACTACTACTACTTCTACTTTTTGGATTATTTCAATAGTATAATATGAATTTTCATAGAATACTTTCCATACTCTCTTGACAAGCTTTATCCCCTACACATACATGTAATATGTTGAGAATCTCTGATCTAGTTTGCTTTTTTAATGAATATTTTGTACATTTGTTTGTAGATACTTTAGGCTAAATTTTTACTAATATTTTACTTCTTAGACATTATCTCGTATGAATTTCTGGGATTTTGAAAGAAAAAAATTATTTCTATATTGTAACTACTCTCTATGGTATTCTCTAGATTGATATACATGAACAGGATTCTTCCTCTCTTTGTGTTTTCATGTAAAAAAACTCTTATTATGAGAATTTATAAGTACATTCTCATGTCTCTGTCAAATGTACTCCATTTCTGGTTAGAAGCCAAGCATTGCCATATTTTAAATCATGGAACAGAAATGCAAGTTTCATTCTCAGATACTCTTCTTGTCTTTCAGGTTCTCCTTTTATATTCTATGGCACATAAGTATTTACTTTGTGTTGAGACATATTGTGCTGGAAAATAACACTACTTAGGGTAAAATTTTTTATTCCATACCTGATTATCACTTTCTCTCAAGATTATCTTTCTTTCCAATTCACTAAAAAGATCTCTTTTACTTAGATAGAATTGTATCCATGATATTAGTGATTTTTGTTATTTTGTTGATCTTCTATAAGATGCAATGAAAACAACATGAGTAATTTTTTTCTTCTTTGAGCATAATGAGACTGTTAGCAATATTGTAGATAATAGAATTTCCCATATTCATTTTTTAATCTTGTTTCTGTGTATTTTGTGAATATATTATTCAATTCCTCTATTTGGTCAGTCAATCTTCAATGCAAATTAATTTAATTTAATAAATAATTAGTAAGAATTTATATCAAAAGTATCATGTTTAAGTAATGAAGGTAAAATAACAACAATCTTTGACCTAAAGGAGTCACATTCTAGCAAGAGAATAAAGAATATATTTAAAGAATCATAAAAATTAGAATGGGATTAAATATATAGGAATGATTAAGTTGTGCTAAGTTTGATTCTGAGTGGCGTTTATAAGGGTTTTCTAACCCTTATTGATTATTGGTATTAGATGGTTTTACAAATTGTTTTGACTGTTGGAAAAGATGACTTCTCAAAAAGTCTTAAAAATTCTGGCTTAGGCCAGGCTTATATAAAAACTATTTGTTGGAAGTATTTAAAAATTTGGAAGAAGGGAAAGAAAAAGGAAACAAGTAAGAATATATTTATCCTAAACCTAAATCTTCTAACTGTACCCAAAACCCAACTTTTAGGATTCTCAAAAAATATCCTTCTCCTTGATTCAATCTAGGTTAACTTAATCTTCTTGTGCTATCTCTTAATCTAATGTCTAACAATCGATCCTAAAACTAAAAAAATTATAAATTATAACAATGAGAAAAATTTGATTTCTTTCCTGCTGGTTAGATGGGAAAAACCAGCAAGCTAAAATATTCATAGCTTTGCTCCGTTCTGCCACCACTGGCAAAGCAGTGATATTTCACCATAATCTCCTTCTTACTTAGATAACTCTCAAGTAGAAATTTCACTAGATCTTCTCCAACTTCCAACTTTTTGAGCCAGAATACCCTCAGACCTCCTTCCTTGATTTAGGATAGACTAAGAAAACGCTACAATCATGTAGTGTTTTCTTGAACAGACCAAAAGAGAGTGAGTGAGTGTTCATTGGTCTCAACTGACCCTTTCCAGAACCTTGGAGATATTCTTTTTATTTCCCATGATCATCTCTTGAAAATTCTATTTTGATTTAAAGAAATCCAACTTTTTTCAGATTTCTATATTTATCTATTGCAACCATTCCTATTTCCCAATTCTACAGTGTTCTCATATGTAAAATGAAAGTAATAATATCTGTAGGCCATCATATAAAGTTATCCAATCCTATGTGTCTGTATTTCTGTGTATAAAATTCCTATTCCTACTCTGTATATTAATATGTGTTAAGATAGATATTGGTATAGGCAACATGGAGGATAGTTAAGAGTGTGAGATTAGGAGTCAGGAAGACCAATGTTCAAATTTTGCATCTGACACTTACTAGATCTGTAACCATGAACATATTACCAAAACTCTTTAATTCACAGTATCCTCATCTGTAAAATGAAAGTAATAATATTTGCAGGCTATAATACAAAGTTATTCAATCCTACGTGTCTATGTTTCTGTGTATAAAATGCCTTCTAAAACTTTAAGCCATGTACATGTCATTTAATATTATTACAGAGCATCAAGTGAAGTAGAAATTATATATATGACTAGCTTGATCAATATATGCAGCTAAACTAGACAATGAATTACATTTGTTGGGTTTATGATTAAATTATGGTAACAGCTGATAACCCTAACTACTGATGTCCATAAGATTTAAAAGGACAATGTGTGACAAAACCTCACTTTCCATACTATTCATAGGTTTTGATTACTGTTTTCTTCAACCAGATGATGAGCTTTGTTGGATCATCCCTAAGTTCTTATCTGCGTCTCATGACTAGCAGAGAAAATGGGTTACCAGGGCTTGGAGAACAGCATGAAACTGCAGAATTAAGAAACTCTGCGTATACTCCTCTGCAAAAGCCAATGTGCCTATCCTCTTCTTGTCTCTGTATCATTCCTGAAAAAGACACAGTCATTCAAACAATGTGTGGTCGAATTTGCTTTCTCTAGCATACTCCTAAGAAGGCACTTGACATAGCCATGAACTCTGGGTTTAAATCCTGGCTTTGATACAACTCTCTGACTCTGGGAAAATTACTTAAACTCTTATAGACTCAGTTTCCTCATCTGGAAAAAATGAAGATTTCCATATATAAAAATGTGACATTTTACCACCAATTTTCTGATTTTAACATGCTTATAAATTACAAATTCTTCAGGAAATCTTGTAGTCTGTCTTAGGATTGCTATTCCTGAGCTATAAATGTCTTTTCTTTTAACAGACATATTAACATTACTACCTATAAATCAGAAAAAGCAACCAGGACAGAAAGGAAAGCCAGAGGAAATGAAGAGATTTATTATCTATAGCAATGTTTGATTTATGATATAAATAAGAAGAATTTTTATTTGGTGAAAAATCATTATCTTTGACTAATAATTCTTCAGATAATTCCAAAATACCTTTAAGAATTTTTCTGTAATTTATGGCAGCTAGATGGATCACTAGAGAGTCAGGCCTAGAGAAATGAGGTCCTGTGTTCAAATCTGCTTCAGATACTTCCTAGCCATATGACCCTAGAAAAATCACTTAATCCCAATTGCCTGACAACTAAAACATAGAACTGATTCTAAGATAGAAGGTTAGGGTTTAAAAAACAATGATTTCATATAATGATGGGTATTTTCACAATAATATATTTTTAAAATATATACATATGTATACAAATGTATACATATGTATACAAATGTGTACATACACATGTATATATGCACACACATTTATTTGAAGATTTTTTTCTTGAAAAATCTTCTTCTCTATTTGATTACGAGAGGCCATATTTTATTTGAAAGACATTGCTTAGATTTTCTATTCCCTACTTTCTGAAAACCTCATATTATAAATCATTTGATTTTTATTTGAAATAGAGTGTTTTGATAAAAAAGTTTGCTTCAACAATTGGATGAGATTCATTGTGACTTTTGTGTAATGATTTGTCTTGAGAATAAATATACTTGAATAATTGGAAAAAGACATAGGATTTCATTGCTAAAGGTATTCTTTTGCATTGAAATAGACGCTAATCCTTCTATACCCTATCACATGGATGAATTATCTTGGCTAGAAAAATATTTCACCTGGTTGCCAAACTTCTGTTGATGAATATTAACTCTTCTTAGTTAGACTGATCATTTGCCATAGATGCAGTGCAACACCGGGCCTGTACTCAAAGCATCTCCAACTTGGTAAGGTATAGGATAACTTTTGATCTTCTGTTAGAGTCTTTGAAGATCCAAAAGGAATACCACAACACAATGATGCATAGAATCAAGATTTTGTTGTATTATACATAATCCTTAGCCTTAAGTCCAATTAGTTTGAGAGATGCCACAAAACACACAAGGCAATTTATGCATGGTGTGTGTTTTTAGTAGTTAGTTGAAGTTTTTGATATGAAAACTTTGCTGAGTGCCAAGATCCCACTGAAATACAAATGAAAGTTTTGAATTGGAAAACTTCACTCTGCAGGAACCAATTCTATCTTACTGTATGCACCTCACATATCCTAATGTGATGGCTATAACTTCAGGGCATGAAGCCCAAAAGGAACTTTTGAAGTCATTCTACCTGACCTCATGCATTTTTCAGGAGCCTGTTCTTTGTATTATTCTTTTTTCTCTCTGATCTCACTTATTCCTGAATATTTCCTGAGCTGTTGCCTCATCTGCCAGATTCATTGATCTGTTCTAAGGCCTATTATGAACTTTTAAAGGCAAAGACTTTTCCTGGTCTTTATTTCTGATGGGGGCAGGGGAGAGGTACTGAGTAAAAGAACAGTGTTCCAGACAAAAAGGACAACTTAAAATTGGACTATCTAAGGGGCAGCTGGGTAGCTCAGTGGATTGAGAGCCAGGCCTAGAGATAGGAGGTCCTAGGTTCAAATCCGGCCTCAGACACTTCCCAGCTGTGTGACCCTGGGCAAGTCACTTGACCCCCCATTGCCTACCCTTACCAATCTTCCACCTATAAGTCAATACTCAGAAGTTAAGGGTTTAAAATTAAAAATATATATATATATACATATATATATATATATATAATTGGACTATCCAGCCCTCAAATTCCTATAGTAATGATTGGAAATAATTAAATAATATGATTTAAGTGCACTTTCTGATTGGATCATGTATTTTTGTTCTGGGCAATAGATCCAGGCCCTCACATATACTAGCTATGCAAACTAAAATTTACAAAGTCACAGGAAATGTCATTATATTATTGAGTACATTAAATCCAGAAGTATTTATTAATATTCAAAATGGTAGTCAGCAATCATTTTGGCACTACAAACATAAGTGGTTATCTAATGTTGATTTCTACTAAAAAAACTAATATTAGGTACCATATTCTTTACTAGTAAGACCAACTTATTTTCATGATATCCATGTTTTTATTTTATTAAGTGGTCCTCCATTGTTATTCAGATTGAAGTCCACAAATATTTCGTTGTTCTTTCATCTAATCTTAAAGCAGCCATTTAAACATATAGGTTGTCGAAACAAGTAAATAAATTGTTCTACCTTGAACAGAATGAAGCCACCAGCAAATGCACAAATAGTTGAAATTTCTTTTTTATTGTGCATTTAAGTATAGACAGTTAAGTTTATTGTTTTATTACTTTCTCCTTTCATCAACTTTGTCTCTTCTTTAATTTCAAAACAAAACAAAAACAAAAACAAATATTTTCTTTTATTGGGGCAGTTAACTGCTGGCAAACAACTGAAGAAAAAAACTTACTGCAACAGAATTTATAGTGAAGAGAAATCACCTAAATACAATGAAAGTGAAGACTTGTATCAGGGAACTCAGCTTAACTTATACTAGAGGGAAGTTTTAAGGAGATAGAACATTATCAAAATAGCAAATGTGAGGAGGCATTCAGTCAGAGCACATCTCTAACACAGCAGTAGAGAATCCATGTAACTTAGATTACCTATAGATATGTGACCCTTCATCTTTCCCACAATGACTATATCAAACATTTTTCTCTCTAACCTTTATTCTCAAATCAAATCAAATGCATATGGGAAAAATATATATGTATTTACATATATATTCTTACTCCACTGAGAAAATGATAACAAAGGTGAAAAGACCTCCAATGAACTGATGTCCTTTGAAGAATCTCAGTGTCATAAAATCATGGAATTTCAAAATCAGATCAGACCTGATTGGAATTAGTTGCATGTGGTTTGATCAATATATGTGGGTATTTTTCTCCTTTTTAAAAATTTTTGGTTGAACTTTTGGTCTAATTGATTTTAATACTTGAGGGTACTTTTCTTTACCATTCCTACAAAGAAATACAGTATTCTATCTCTGGCAATATGTCCACAGTTAACCATGAAAGTTCTGGTCATCAAAACTTTACTTCATGATTCTGGACATGAAGAAGAAGAAAAACAATCTTATAACTCATAAAAGTCATGTTTTATAGATCCCATATGGTGAGATTTGCCACCAAGAATACTGTCTTATATGTAGTATACAAAGAAAATTACTATAAATTCATGGTGCATAGTTAGAAAACATAAATACCACAAACATTTATAAGATACTTAATAATTTTTCCTAATAAATGTTAGTTTTTATTTTGATCTTAATAAATGTCAAATAGAATGGGAATTTACAGATACATAGTAGAACATAAAAACAGTTTACAAAAAATTGAAACTATCTTTTATGCACAGTAGAACTAACATATAGCTTTCCTATTATATGTATACAACTCCAAAGGAATCATGCCACTTTAGAGGTCCATATTTGCCAATCTTTGGGCATGAGACATGCTATCCTGATGATTTGCATTTTAGCCCCCCAGACACTCATGATCAACATCCCTCACAGATAGAATAGTTAAAGGAAATTTACCACCTAACTACAACTTCATCCCAAAAGAACATTGAAATAAAACAATGTGATGCCAATTAGTGGGGAGATGTTGTTATACCTGACACATACTAATTAATAAATACATAGAAAGCTACTATGAATTTAGCTTAGAAAAGAATTACTGAATTAAAAAAAAACCCTATTCACCCAATATCCTCCTGGTTGGTGGGGAACCTAAAAAGAAAACGCAGCACAATCCATTTTTGCCAACAGATGAGTTAGTTATACTTCCTGAGGATCAATTTGAGACTAACAGACACTCATTTATGTAATCTTTAAGCAAAATAGACTACTTAGCAGTCCTGCAAATTCTATCTGATCTAGCCAATGGTTTGAAAAAAAGACATTACAAGTTAAGAGGACTTTGTATCTTGTATGTTAACAACTATAGGATAGGATAGAATCCAGAAGTAACATTTTATTTACCAATTAGTTCAAGTGTATAAATTTAGAAAATATATAGATACACTCATAGGACATGGTCTCATTGTTAGCCAACATGAACACTAATACAATTTCAGTATTAGTAAGAAAAGAACTGATAATTATGATAAGCCTATGCTATCAACTAGCATAGGTATATGAGCAAATAGAGCATCCAAGTGGCGATTAATCTAAACTAATAGCCCAGATAAAACTACTACAACAGTTCATTTGCCTCAGATTAGCATCATACATATATAATGGATATTTTGTTAGCTATGCTTAGTTTTGTTAAGTCTGTGCACACAATTTGACTGTTTTGCCAAGTCTATTAATTTTATTTTCACTTTGATTATATCTACTGTTATGCATATTTACTTTTTATATGGATATATACATAGTGCTAAGAAATGTATAAGTTTTGGATCGTACTAGAAATTACAAATTATAGTCACTGAATCAGCCTGTGGAATGATTATACTATATATATATATATATATATATATATATTAGATATACTATATTATACTAGACATACTATATTATACTAGATATACTATATTATACTAGATATACTATATTATACTAGATATACTAGCATTATACTAGATATAGTGCAGGCACTGTCAATGTGTGTTTGCTTTGAATGGTGCCCCAGATGATTACATGGCATGCTGGCTTTATCTTACCTGTTGTGTTAAATGCTGATTGCATTTAATGCTGTACGGTATAATTCTAGATGTCATATATACTGTAGCCAATCTCACAAGAGACTTCCAAATTCCTTGTTTTGTGGGAGAGAGAAGGGATATGTAATGTGTTTGAAAACTGTTGTCCTGGGAGTTGTATCTGAGAGGGAAAAGTATTTGCTCTCAGCCCTGAAAGTATTGTGGAATAATCAGTGGGGAGTTCTTAAAGAGACATATATTCAGAGAAATATTAACTAACATGGAGTATGGACTTCAAAATCTAAGTAGCAGCAGCAGGAGAAGAAAGTGGACCTGTCCCCACTAGGAGTTGACAAGCTGAGCCAGAAAGAATAAGCACCAGAGAAGCAACAGGAAGAAGAAACTAAAAGAATTAAAGGAGTACTGAGCTATGAGAAAGGAGGAGATGAAGGAGAACCATAAGAGTCCTATAGGCATTGTAGAGTAGAAGAGAGTTTGAAGCCCTAGTATATTTAGCTCTTCAAGAACTAAAGGAAGTTCCTTCAAAAATGTCTACTCTTTTCCCAACCTTCTTCTCCCTCTCAGGATTATCTAAATAGGCATTATAAAACACTCTATTCATGTATCCCCATTTTTCTTCTAAAAAGAAAAAGAAATTCAAATAATTTAAAATGGGGTTAAAATTGCAACCACTGTCAATATTAGAAATAGTTGTAACTAGAGACTCTCTGCTATGGTTATTACATTAAGTTTTCATCTGTTGTAAATTCATTAGAATGCAGAAAAGGACCATGTAGATACTATATGACCATTACAATTCCTCAAGGACAAAAATGAACTAATTGTTATAACATGATGTGGCTAATTAAATCTCCTGAGAGACAAGGAGTAAAGAAGGGAAAAGAGGATGGGGATGGGAGAAAGGATGACACTTTAAATAATTCCTCAAGTCCCTCCTCACAATCACATCCACACCTACTCCCAAGAAGAAAAAGAGAATAGCTTGAAAGAATTAATTTCTTCTTCTATCTAACAGGAAAGGGGGAGCAAAAAAAAGGATGACATACTATTACAAGACCATATTTTTAATCAGATATAAACTTTTCAAATTTATCTTTCTCTTTTAAATTTTCTACTTTTAATTGGCATAGAGATGAAAACATCACCTGTTAGCAATAACATTTTTAGTTTCTTGACAAAACTTTATAGTCCTTGTAGTATTTATTTGAATGTTTCTGAAACTATCTTTTGTTTCCATGACAATTATCCTGCATCCTATTATTACATAGTCTTTTTCAATCTCATATATTTCCATGATTTCAAACATTATCTCTGTACAGATGATTCCCAAATATTGATTCTTGTTATAACTTTTTTCTGAGTTCCATTAACAACATCAGAGTGTCCCACCAGTACCCCTTATTATATATCTGCTTAAAATTGTTGTTCATACTATATTCACTACTTTAGTGAGATATCTTCTTTTAACTAGTTTCTCATATTAAAAACCTCAGTGTTATATTTGACTCCTCCCCTCACTTCCAGCATACTAATTCATTGATTCCATATAAATTTATTTGCCTAGTTGTGCTAGTTATATCTCAGTGATATCTCTACTATTTGTTCCCTTTTCTCTTATCAATACCACCCTAATTCAAGGCCTCAATACCATTCATTCAGATTTTAGCAGTAGTTGAGCAGAATGTCTTTCTAAGTATTCTCTCTCTTCCCATCCATACTTTGACCCACCCACTAGATTTATCTTTTTTCTGAATATATCTGACCATATTGGTTCCTTGCTCAAAAATCTTCAGTCTTCCTATTACCTACCCAGGAAAGTAGGATGTTTTTTATCTGTAATTCAAGGCCTTTCTTTTCATTCTAATGTCATGATAGCCTCAGTATACTTCACTCCAGCCCAGCTATCCCCAATGTATGGCCTCTTGACCTCCAGTTGTCCCTATGTTCCTTTCAGGTAGTCTTTTGATTCAAAATTACTTTAATAATAATTCTAGATGTTTGTCTATTAACTTAATTATTTTTTATTAAACAAATATTCATTAAACCATAAAAGTGTCAGACACTGTTCTAAGAGCCAAATATAAAAATAAGAAAGAAAACAATTTTTATCATCAAGGAGCTTACAACCTTATGGAGGAAGGCAGCATATCAAAGGAAGCAGAAAAATGAGGAAGTTTAAGGAGGAACCATGATGTTCATTGTAGTACAAACTCAAAACCAACAAAGCTGCTAATGGAAAATGATAAGTGCTTAAAAAATTCCAAGTTTCAAAGCCTTCGATAATGAAATTTTCTTAGGGAAGTTTATTGCTCTGTATTTCATCCCTCCAGTGAAAAGGGAGAGGCAATGTGGAGAATGGAAAAATGAGTAAATCTCCATGGTGATGAGATTTCAGGAGATCAGTTTATTCTAGGAGATATTTGATGTTCCTTGGAGGGGAAACCAAACATAGTTGCTTATGAAAATTAGAAGGTTATTAACTATGTATCTGTATGAGATTATATTTTTGATATATTTAAAAATATGTCCCAAAAGAGTGAAACAGAAACAGATATGGTGATCTAGTTATTGACAATTAAAGTCAGGTATTAAAAATATTTGTAAAAATACATAAAATAATGTCACTTTTCTCAATATTTTTATTTTGTAAAATGTAGTTATTTTCATAAAAGTGTTTATATCAACACAAATTATTAATGAATGAATTTAATAATTTAATTAACATATATTTTAAAATTTGTTTAATTTCTAAAATGGTATGCATCAATTGGTATAACCAATATAAACAAGCTCTTTGAAGTCCTCAATAAATTTAAGAATGAAAGAAATCCTCAGATCTAAAAGTTTGAGAATCACTGCTCTAGTCAAATGGGATTTCTTATTCTTCTCATAATATGATCTGCATTTTCTTGATGCCTTCTCTTTGCTTAAGTTCTTCCTTATACCTAAAATATCTCCTCTCCAACTGTGGAATTCTTGTGCATCCTTTGAGATACAGCTTAGATACTACGTTTCCATGAAACTTTCCATGATATACCTGATTACTATATGACCTTCCTCGCTTGAACCTTATTAGGCAATATACCTTTCTAATTCATTTATCGTATAAGTTGCCAAGTATGAATTCCTGAGTCTAGGCATGCTCTTTCAAGATCTTCAGATTCTATGACTGAGAAATTCATTATGTAGGCTGGGGCATTTTGTGCTGCATAACAAGCAGTAACATGAGCATGATGATTACCTCAAGAAACTGGATCTTTGCCAAAAGAATGACCTCTGCAGTGTATTACAGCCAATTCTTTAAGTTTTGTAATAGCAGCCAATAACTCTGTGATAATCTCCACAAGAGCTATCTTCTTTCCCCCTGATATAATAAAGCCTCTCTGTTTCCAGATGGAACCAGTTGCATGGCAGATAGAGAATGTATAATGGGAATTTGTATAAATATTAGGCCTTTTGCCTTCAGATAACAAACAGGCATATTTCAGATCTACTAACTCTGCCCCTTGTGCACTCATATTCTTGGGCAGTGAACCATATCACAGTGTTTCAAATTCAGTCACCACTGCAGCTCCTGTAAAACAGATACCATTCTGCATGAAAGACGAACCATCCATATGTAACACAAGGTCAGGATTATCCAATGGTGTATCTTTCAAATGCTGCCTCAGTTTTTCTATTAATTGGACTACTTCAGTACAGTCATGCAATAGCTCTCCATTTGTAGGCAAATCAGGTAATAGTGTAGCTGGATTTAAAACACTACACCTATTAATTTGTATGTTTTCATTCAAAAGAAGAACTATATCATATTTGGCTATTCATTGGTCAGAAAAAAACCTGGGTGTGATATTTTAACATAAGGGCTTCAATTTGGTGTGAACAAAAAATTGCCAATGGGCATCCAAGAACTAAATCTGCAGACTTCTGCTCTAACAATGCAGTAGCAACCTCTCCACACAAACATGAAGCTATCTCAGCTGCAATAGGATATAGCTGTGCATTGTAGCATGTGATTGGATGATAATTTGGCCCTAAAGTCTATGCAAGAATACCTGAAGCTATCCCCTTCCACTCATGAACAAACAGCACAAAATTTTTTCATAACCTGGGATTCCAAGTGCTGGAACAGATAGAATTGCTTCCTTAAGTTTTGTAATTGCCTGTAGATATCCTGGCTTCAATTTGAATGATTCAGATTCTACATCTCTTGTTAAATCAATAAGTATTCTAGTCAGTTCACTGTACCCAGGGATCCATTGCCTGCAGAAACCTGTTGTACTCAGTATGGCTTTTAGTTGTTTCTTAGCCTTTGTGGCACTTAACTTCTGGATGTCTGCTATATATATTTTGGGAAATGCTTCTAGAGGCTGCAGATAAAAACAAATCCCAAATACTCAGCTCTCAGTAATCACCATTGAAGTTTAGCCTAAGATACCTAAGATACCCTATGTCCCCTTTTACACAACTCACACAAAACAAATTTACTATCCCTTAAACATACTTTAGCACTGGGAGAAGCTAAAAGTATGTCATATATAACTGAACAAGTTTACTGTCTTTGAATCTGATTGTCTCTATATCTTTATTAATGATTGTGAAACTCCTTTCTTACCCAGAATCCTTTCCCAGGGCTTATCTCAAAATTTCCTTCTTTCAATTAACCTTAAAAATCAGACTATTCCTAACTTATTCCAAAATGTCTAAAGTAATACGGGGGGCTTACAGGTGGCTTGAAGTTACAGTTTGGTCACATAATCTCAAAAAAGCTTGCCAATGCTGAAAAAGAGGATTCTTACACTCTAGACTTTCCTTTCATCCATCCTACATATAAGCAGCTGAGTTTCCTTTTGACTTTGTGTCAGCTGCTTCTCTAGCACTTGAGCTACTTGTAGTTATCTTCTGCTTCTCCACAGTAGTAGGTTAGATGCTTTCCATCCTTAGAGGCTCATCTTCTGGTGCTAGATCTTTTAACATTTTAATACTTTCAAGGAGTTTGTTGGCAAAGATACTGGAGTGATTCACCTTTCTTTCTCCAGTGGATCATCTTTGTCAGTATGAATTAGCCATCTTCAGTGACCAAGAATGGCATGTATCGGTTTCATTGAGTTATTCAAGCCTTTCTGCTACCATATGTTGGATATGTCTAGTGATGAAAGGAAAGTATAATGATGTAAAATCCAATATTGCATATGAAGCTGTAATGTAACTGTTAAGCTATGTCTGGTCAAATAAGGGAGAGAAAAATTAAACAGATATTTTGAGTGTCAGAGAATTCAAATGGATGGGCATGGGTGAATTTAAATCAGATATCATTAGATATATTACTATAGACAAGAATCTCATCAAAGAAATGGAATAGCCTTCATAAGTAAAAGAGTGAGAAAAGCAGTATCAGAGTATTATCAGAATAATATCTCTTCAAATCCAAGGAAAATCATTCAACATTCCAGTAATACATGTCCATACTCCAACCACTAATATCAGAAAGACCATTGTTGGTCAATTCTATGAAGAAAGACAGATATCGTTTTCTACAAATAACAGCAAAAAATGTCACCTTCATCATGGGTGAATGGAATACTAAAGTAGGAAATGAAAAGATAATTGGAATAATAGGCAAGTTTGGCCTTGGAGTACAAAATGAAGCAGGTGGAGATGAATAGACTTTTGTCAAGATAATTACTCACTGGAGTAAACAATATTTTTCAACAATCCCAAAGATGACTCTATATATGGAAATTACTAGATGGTCAGTATCAAAATCAGATTTGATACTTTGCAGCCGAAGATGGAAGCTCTAGACATGCAGTAAAAATAAGACGGAGCTAATTGTGGCTCAGATCATGAGCTTCATATTGCAAAATTCAGGTTTTAATTTAAGAAATGAGGAAAATGATTAGGTTGTATAGGTATGTCCCAAGTAACATCTCTTATGAATATGAAGTAGAAGTGATGCATGAATTTAAGAAATTATATGTGGAAAATAGAATGCCTAAAGAACTATGGACAGAGATACACAATATTTTACAGGGGGTAGCAACAAAAACACTCCAAAGGAAAAAAGCAAGGAAGCAAATGCCTATCTGATGAAACTACAAATAGCTGAGAAAAGAATGAAAGGGAAAGGTAAAGGAGAAGAGGAAAGATATACCAAAATGAATGCAGAATAGCAAGAAGAGAAGATAAAGTTTTCTTAAATAAGCATTGCAAATAAATAGAAGAAAGCAATAAAATGGGAAAAACAAGAGATCTCTTCAAGAAAATTAGATATTACTAAGATAATATTTCATGCAAAAATAGAAATGATAAAAGAGGAAAATGGTAGAGACTATACTGAATTAGAAAGATTAAGAAAATGCAGCAAAGCTATATAGAACTAATCAAGAAAGACATTACTATCATCAATAATCATGATACAAGAGGGAAGGAGATAACATGGATTGCAAAATGTCACAAAACAATATTGAAAATTGTATTGACATAATCTGGGGGTGGGGGAGAAAAACCCAATAACCATGATGGTGTGGTTAATTGATATAGAGCCAGACAGCCTGAGGAATTAAGTAAAATTGACCTTATATTGTTAACAACAGAGTAAGTGGACATGATAGAATTCTAATTGAACTATTTAAAATCCTAAAAGATGGTGTTGATAAAATACTGCATTCGTTATGCCATCATATTTGGAATATTCAACAATGGCCAGTGGATTACAAAAGATCCCCAATCATAAAGAAGGGGAATGCCAAAGAATGTTCCAATTACCAAACAACTGGACTCATTTCACATAGCAGCAAGGTTATTATTGAGATTCTGTGAGCTAGGCTTCAACAATATGTTAACAGTAAATTACCAGTCTAGCAGTCTGGTTTTCAAAGAGGAAGAGGAACTAGACATCAAATTGCCAGCATTCACTCAATTATGGAGAAAGCATGGGCGATCCAGAAAAAAATGTATTCCTATTTCATTGACTGCACTAAAGCCTTTGAATGTGTGAATTAAAAGAAAATTTGGCAAGTCCTCAAAGAGATAGGAGTAATGAATCATCTTGTCTCTTAAAGAACCTGTATATGGACCAAGAAGCAACAGTTAAAGCTGAATATGGAACAAATGATTGGCTTAAGATTGGAAAAGGAATATGACAATTCTATATATTTTCATCTTATGTCTTTAACTTATATGCTGAGTATATCATGTGAAATGTCATGCTAGTTAAATCAGAAGCCAGAGGTAAGGCTGCTGGAAGAAATATCGACAATCTCAGATATGCAGATGATATCACTTTGATGGAAGAAAATGAAGAATGAAGAAACCTCTTGATTGGGGTGAAAGAGGAAAGAGGAGACTAAAAAACCTGACAATATATAAAAAGTCTCAAAAGCTTGGCAACTATTCCAGTCCCATTTCCTTCCTGGCAAATAGAGGAAGAAAACATGAAAGCAGTGTCTGATTTTATATTCTTGGGCTCAAAGATCACTGCAGACAGTGACTGTTATGACAAATCTGGAAAGCATACTAAAAAGTGGAGATATCATCTTGCTAACAAAACTCCATATAGTCAGAAGTATGATTTTTCCTGTAGTAATGTATGGCTATAAAAGTTGGACTATAAAGAAAGCTCAGTGTAACAGAATCAATGTTTTCAAATGGTGGTGCTAGACTTTTAGAGTCTTCTGGACAGCTGCTAAAATGCATCATAAATATCCTACTAATCTCTAGGAATTTACTAATTGACACAAGTGTTACTCTAAATAGGTTACAGTTATTACCATCTAAGATTTATTTGAGAAAGTTTGAGCTACCTAATTCCATTAATTAATTCAGAAGACATGAAAATAATTAGATTCTATAGTATTTATAGCACCAGTGTCATAGAATTTCAATTTGCTAAGATCAATGCTTACAGAAGGTTTATATAGAATGCTACTAAATGTTTAAAAAATGTACTTATGTTTTTGGTGGTAAAGAAGTATTTTTCCAGTGAGCTTAATTTTCACCTAAAAAGATGGAAATATGGGCAATTTGTAGTTAAGGGGAAAATGATGCAGTAGTCTGTTATGGAAGTCTGGCTGTAAAGCCAATTGTAGAATCAGGGAATTTAGAATTTAACAATAATCCATTACCTACCAGTACCCTCTAAGCCCTCTTGCCAGAGAAGGTGTAGAACCCAGTTAGATGTTGAGGCAAATCAATTCTATTGCTAATACAAGGCTAATTTCTTCTCATTGGTTATTCAAGAGCCAAAGCTTCTTTATCATAACTTTAATTTTTGGAAAACAAAATCACAAATGGAGTACCCTGCTAGCATGCTTCCCCCACTAAAGAAATAGTTAAAGAAAACTTTCTAATACCTTTCCAAATTTGGCAAATGAATAACAACAAGCAAAATATGGTTCTCTTGGGCAAAGATAATAGATATGCTTTCTATTCAGGTTATCTTGGATTGATTCTTATGATAAAAGTAAACTAAAGAGTCTGCAATATTAGAAGTCTTGGTTCTAAGAATTTGGAAAAATCATGTAATTGAAGGGAGAGAAGACAAAACGTTAATGCTATTAATTGGTATGATAAAATTCCTAGAAACTATAGCCTATGTGGTAGTTATATGACTCAGTGGATGGAAAGCCAGGCCTAGAGATGGGAAGTCATGGCTTGAAATTTGGCCTCAGACACTTCCTAGCTGTTTGACTCTAGGTAAGTCAATTCATTTCAATTGTTTAGCATTTACAACTCTTCTGCCTTGGACCCAATACTTATTATCAATTTTAAGAGAGATGGTAGGAGTTTTAAAAAGAGAGACCATAATCTACTTCAAGCTAGGTCAGCCACACCATTCATTTTACTTATGTAATACTTTTGACTTGTATTTCATTAGTGGTGCATATTGTTATTTTATTTGCTTTTGGATATTTATTTCCTTTTGGGAGTTGGTGGTATATGTTGCATGCCAAGATATATAATATTTATGAGCTTCTATTAAATAAAATCACAATTAGCCCTCTTTTTTTCAGACAACAATCTAGATCTGATCAAATCAGATCAAATCTAAACTTTTCAAATGATCAACACCAACTTTACAAGCTTGTTATTAATTATTTAGGTAGCACCTTCCATCTTCAGTTCTTAATGCTGTTACTTGCTATTTCAAGGTTTCTCTAGTTAGTTTTCCAGGACTCTCTAAATATTCACTGGCTACTTCCCAGATGTCTTTTCAAGAGTGTTTTCAGAAGCATTGTTGCCTAGGATAGAAACTATGCACTGAAATTTTATGCCAAAGACACATACTCCAGGATTCCCCAATCCTAATTGGTGACTCATCACCTATTACTTCCATAAGGCCCCAGCCATGCTTCACTTTACTCCTTATTGCGTAGTGAACTTCTCAATGGTTTTACCATCAGCTTTACCTTAGTATTTGTATCTCCCTCTGCCTGCTACTTCTGAGACCATGCTCAAATCAAATACCCTGCCTTAAAAGGGTATTTTTATATACTTTTCTAAATTAAATTCATTATCTCTCTAATTTTCTGGACCAAGGGCTCCTCCTTGCCAATACTTTCCTATGTCTACCATCTTATACTATTCATTCCATAAAAGATGGGGGTATTTATATGGAAGGAGAAAGTAGGGATATATTTTCTACTCTTCCAATTAAAATATGAATCTATATTAAAGAGGAGAAAATTATTTAAAAACTAAAGGCAAAAGGAAGTTACATTAATACATAAGAGATGTCTGGAAATGCTCAGATATTAGTTTCTTTAAATAACAATAAGAGGCATGGCTAATGTCACCATTATGGTGTTAAAAAGAATGTAGGGGGAGGCATCTGGGTAGCTCAGTGGATTGAGAGTCAGGTCTAGAGATGGGAGGTCTTAGGTTCAAATCCAGCCTCGGATATTTCCCAGCTGTGTGACCCTGGGCAAGTCACTGGACCCCCATTGCCCACCCTTACCGCTCTTCCACCTAGGAGCCAATACACAGAAGTTAAAGGTAAAAAAAAAAAAGAAACAAAAAATAATGTAGGGACCTCTTGGGGTACATCCAAGATGGCAAGAGTACAGGAAGCATTCAGCCAACCTCTCCCAACATTACCCTCCAAATAAGTTTAAAATAATGCCTCAAATTGAAATGTGTAGTGCAAGAACTTCCTGGGGAGTTCTCTCTTCCACCTTAAACTGGACCTAGAGAAGCTCTGGCTGAGGACCTTGAATTGCTTTGGGTGAGTAAAAAAAAGGCTGACTCCTTTCCTTAGCTTCTTTGGAGGTACTAGCATCTAGAGGGGCCCCTTGACTGGAACAAGGCCTTGTAGCTAAAATCCTTGTTAATTGACCATTAGGCTTTCTGGCTGGGGCCTCTGGAAACCTGCCAGAGTAAAGCCAGGGCCAAACACATAGTCTAGTTCATTAAGCTAGATCTCTTACTCTGCCCTCTTCTCATTTCTCTACTTTCACTCTTTTCCTATATTTTATAAATAAATTGCTAAAAAATCATTTGGAATTGATATATATTCCTGGTGACCACTTTTGAATATTCAGTCCAACCATAATAACTTTTCCTTTACAATGGAGAGAAAGTCACAATAGTAATAACAGTGATTGTAAAAGGTAATGGATAGCACAATGGATTAGAAACCAGAATCTAACTATATGTTATTTTTAAGAAACATACTTGAAATAGGTACATACAGTTAAAAATAAAGCTTCAGCTGAAGGAAAAAAGTCAGAGGTAACAATCATTACCTAAGACAAATGAAAAGAAAAATTGCACCTAATTACAAAGAAAAAGCAAGGAAATTATATCTTGCTAAAAGCATGATTGACATTGAGTTAGTTTCAATATTAAAACATGTATGCATCCAATGAAAAAACATTCAGATTCTTAATGGAAATGGTAAATGAATTACAGGAGGAAACAGTAAAACTATAGTAGTAGAGGACCTCAAATATTCCCTCTTAGAACTAGATAAATTTAAACATAAGAAAGAAGGTAAAGAGATGAATAGAGTCTTAGAAAAGTTAAGTGAGATAGATCTCTGAAGAAAACTAAATGAGAGTAAAAAGGAATATAGCTTTTTCTTTACAGCTATATGTGGTACCTCCACAAAAATTGACTATTAGGGCATAAAAGCCTCACCACCAAATGCAGAAAACAGAACAGCTAAATTTATCTTTTCCAGATCATAATTGAAAAAGTTCAGTAAAGGGCTATGGAAGCAGAGATTAAAAAATTAATTAAAAATTAAATAATCTAATCCTAACAAAGAAGAGGGCCTAAGAAAAAATCAGACGAATAATAAGTTATTTCATTAAAGAGAATTGCGAAAATGAGGCAATGAGTTAAAATTTGTGAGATACAACCAAAGTTGTATTTAGAGGGATAATTTATATCTCTAAATATATTTTGGGTAGAATTTTGCACTAGTCCAACAATTTTGTACAGTAGTTTGGCACTATGCTCAAAGGCCTATGAAACTGTTTGACTCAGGATTACCACTATTAAGTAAGAATCCCAAAGATATCAAGAAAAAATAAAAATGACATATTCCTACAAAAATATTTATAACAGTTGTCTTTTGTGGTGGTAAAGAATTGGAAATTATAGGGACACTCATCATTTGGGAAACAAACAAGTTGAAGTATATGATTGTGATGGAATTATATTATGCTATAAGAAATAGGGAACAAGATGGTTTCAGAAAAGTACTGGACAGATACATATGAACTGATATACAGGGAATTAAGCAGAATCAAATGAAAATTATATGCAATAATAGAAATATTGTAATAATGATCATCTTTGAAAGACTTAGCTTCTCTGATCAAGACAATAATGCAAGAAAATTCCAAAAGACCCATCATGAAAAATGCTATCCAGAATACTGGGAAGATGGTGGCTTAGACAGAGCAAATCTTAAGACCTCCACACCCTTGCAACACCAAGATAGAGAAAAAAGTGCTTTGAGAAGAAAGAGGACCAAATCTAACAACAGGACAGAGGAGGGGAATCCTACTGCTGAACAGCTCAAGAGGTACGCCAAGAAAAAGTCTTGAATTCTTGAACTGTTGGGTCTGAGGGTATAGAAGGAGAATTCCAGGACCCCTGCCCATGGGCTATGCAGAGTCTCCAGTGGTCCCTAAAATCTCCAGACAGGCAAATACACCAGCCGGGAGAGAGGACTGGACTCAAGGAGTTGCTGGAGCTGGACTCAAGGAGTTGAACATAGACACCAGGGAGGTGCCTAAAGGAGAAAGGCAAAGAAACACACAAAAATATTCAGAAGATGGAGGCTTCAATGGAGCAAAACTTCAGACCTACGTGCTTTACTACACTGAGATAGAGAACAAAGCTCTTTGAGAGGAAAGAAAAACAGGTCTAACAGCAGGATAGAGAAGGGGGATCCTACTGCTAGACAGCTCAGTGAAAACATTCCACCTTGCCCCCCCCCTTTTTTCTGTCAAGGTTTAGCTTCAGGGCACATTAAGCACTACAGACTTACCCAGTCCAGGTTTAATCCCATCAATTGGGCAGACAAGAAGTCTTGAGAGGGCAGGGAAACTCTAGCACCCTTCCCCCATAGACTGCAGAGAACTTAACTACAAACCTCCATTGCTAGCTGGGAAAAGTTCTTTCATCAAAGCTCATTAAATCCATCTGCTTAAAATAGCAGAACAGAGAAGGAAAAAATATGAGTAAACAACAGAAAAAGACAAAAGAAGTTACAATTTACAACTTCTTTCCAGGAAGCGAGAGAGAGAGAGAGAGAGAGAGAGAGAGAGAGAGAGAGAGAGAGAGAGAGAAGATTAAGAATCTCTAGAAAATTGGACACTGGCTTTGGAAGATCTCAAAATTCAAATAACTCAAGAACTTCAGGAACTCAAAAAGCAATCAAGAGAGCCTGAAGACAATTTGAAAAAGGAAACACATGAACTAAAACAAGAAAATAGGATCTTAAAATCCAAAATTAACGAGCTCAAAAATAAAGCAAAGAAGGCAAAAGATGATCTACAAAGAAAATCAGACCAGAAGCAAAAGGATGACCAAAAAGCCAGGGATGAAATTCAGTCTTTAAAAAATAGAACTCAACAACTAGAAGCAAATGACTTCACAAGGCAGTAAGAATATATCAAACAAAATTTTAAAAAATGAAAAATTTGAGGAGAATATGAAACACTTCATTGACCCAACCAAAGAATTGAAAAACAGATCTCAAAGAGACAATTTAAGAATTATTGGTCTACCAGAACATCATGACAAAAGGAAAAGCCTGGAAATCATCCTACAAGAAATTATCCAAGAAAACTGGCCTGATATTCTAAAAAAAAAGGAAAGTAGAAATTGAAAGAATCCACAGATAACTTCCTATATTTAATCCACAACTGACAACTTCCAGGAATATTATAGCAAAATTCAAAAACTACCAGACCAAGGAAAAAAATATCACAAGCTGTTTAGAGGTAGTCATTCAGATACCAGGGAACCACAGTTAGGATAATGCAGGATCTGATTCCATCAGAAGGCATGGAATATAATATTCCAGAAAGCAAGAGAACTGGATCTACAACCAAGAATCAACTATTCAGGAAAACTGACCATATTTTTGCAGGGAAAAATATGATCATTCAATAAAATTGAAGACTTCCAAGCATTCATAAAGAAAAAGCCAGACTTAAACAGAGTTTGTTGCCCAAACACAGAACTTAAGAGAATCACCATTAAGATAATTAAGAGAGCAAGAAAAAAATAACCAACCAAACAAACAAAAAACCTTTTTTTTAAGGGACACAATAAGTTTGATTTGTATCCCTACAAGAAAAGCAGGTATTGGTAAATATTAAAAATTGATATTATCAATAGGGTAACTAGAAGAAGTTTACTTAGAGGGAACAGTGACAAACTGTATAGGATGAAATGTCAAGATATATATATATATATATATATATCTTCAACTGAGAAGGCAGGAGTTGTAATCATGATTGCTGACAGAGCCAAAGTAAAAATATATCTGGTTAAAAGAGATAGGGAAGGTAATTACATCCTAATAAAAGGCAGTATAAACAATGAAGAAATAGCAGTACTCAACATGTATGCACAAAATGGTATAGCATCCAGATTCTAAAGGAGAAACTGGCAGAACTCAAGGAGGAAATAGATAATAAAACTATACTAGTAGGAGACCTAAACCTTCCCCTATCAGATCTAGATAAATCAAACCAAAAGATAAATGAGAAAGAGATAAGAGAGGTAAATGAAATCCTAGAAAAATTAGAGTTAGATATATGGAGAAAAATAAATAGGGACAAAAAGGAATACACCTTTTCAGCAGCACATGGTACATTCACAAAGATTGATCATGTACTAGAACATAGAAACATGACCAACAAGGGGGTTTAGAGGGGAGAGTAAGAACATGAATCACGTAACCATGGGATAAATTATTCTAAATAATAAAATTAAAAAAAATGTTATCCGCCTACATAGAGAGCACAGATAAACTCTGATTGCAGACTATAGCTGACTTTTTTTTACTTCATTTTTCTTGAGGTTTTTTGTGTGTTTTCTTTTGCAACATGGCTAATATGGAAATATGTCTTGCATTACTGCACTTAGGCCATCAATATCATATTTCTTACTTCCACAAAGAGGGTCAGAAGACAGGAAAAGAATTTAGAATGTGAGGTGTTAAAAAATGAATGTTAATTTCCCCCCAGGTAACCAAGAAATAGCAAAATAAATGATAATTCAAAAAATGTAGCTGGATCAAGTTTGATATTTGTTGATGTATTAAAAATGTTGCAAGCCAGATTCTGGGGCACTTTATTTTGAACTTGATATTTTTATTTTTTACCAATTACATGTAATAACAAGTTTTCCTAAGTTATATGATTGAACATATTTCCCTCCCTCCTTTCCTTCCCTTCTCCCTCCTAGTGTTGGCAGACAATTTAATTTGATTTTACATTCATTATCTTTCAAAATGTATTTCCCTATTGTTCATTTTTGTAAGTGAGTAATCTTATAAACCAAAACCCCAAAACATAAGTAAAAATAAACTATTTGAAAAATTGTATGTTTTCATTTGCATTATGATTGACATTTCCTTCTCTGGAGGTAGATAACATTCTCTTTCATAAAATCCTAAAAATCGTCCTGGATCATTGTATTGCTGAGAGTAGGTAAGGTGATCACATTTGACCATTTCACAATATTTCTGTTACGGTGTACAATTTTTTCCTCATTCTGCTTATTTCACTCTGCATTAGTTCATGAAGGCCTTTCCAGCTCTTCCTGAAATCATCCTGTTCATATTTGCTTTCAGTATAATAGTATTCCATGACCATCATATATCACAATTCATTCAGCCACTCCCCAACTGATGGATATCCCTTTAGTTTCCAATTCATTGCCACCACAAAAATAGCAACTATAAATATTTTTGCGTGAAGAAGTCCTTTCTCCTTTTTTTGTATCTCTCAGGGATATAGACCTACTAGTAGTTTACTGGATCAAAAGCTATTGCTTTGTTTTTTTATAGCCCTTTGGGCACAATTCCAAATTACCCTTCAGAATGGTTGGATCAGTTCCCAGCTCCACCAGCAATGCATTAGTATCCCAATTTTGTCTTCATCCCTCCATCATTTATTATTTTCCTTTACTCTCATGTTGACCAATCTGATAAATGTGAGGTGGTATCTTAGAATTGTTTTAATTTGCATTTTTCTAATTAAGAGGGATTTAGAATTTTTTTTCCATATGGTTATTGAAAGCTTTGATTTCTCCATCTGAAAAATTCTTATTCATGCCCTTTGACCATTTATCAATTAGGAAATAACTTGTATTCTTATATATTTGATTTTGTTCTTTATATATGAGGATTAGGCACTTTTGACCTCAGATATCCCTTTGAAGTTTTCTGTGCAACAAGTGACCCACAATGGCATTTCATAATTTTCTCTTCAGTTAATAGTCTGACTTGATATTTTCCTTCATAACTCTTGGTTTTGACTTAAACTTGATGTTTTATGATCTTCATTTTAGCTCTGCTTCAAAATCTGATGCTCAAATCCCTCCTTTGTGTTACACATTACTCTTCATAGCTTCCTGGTCAAATTCATAGCATTGTTCTTCTTTCTGGCTAGAACCTAGAGTGCTAACAAACCATAACTTTTTACCGCCTAGTGTAGTGGGAAAATATAATAGAAACTAGCACAGTGATTTGCATACAACAGAAATAAATGTACTTACATACATATCCATTTTCAATTATACATATACATATGCAAATTAATTTTTTCAGTAGGAAGTCAGAATAAATGAGTCTATTCTCTCTATTCCTAGAAGTTGATAAAAATGAAATCAGTAACTCCCTTCTTTATCTGAGTCCCCAACCAGAAATCTTGCTCTGTCAGGTATAAAAGTTTAAAATTTCTTTTCTGAATAATTTCTATTCACTGTTCTCAATACCATGGTCAAGAAATAGCACACACACAGTTGTGTAATATAGTTCATCAAAAGCCTTATCCTATTTTGTAATCTAAGAAAATAGAGAGCTTTTAAATTGAGAAAAGTAAATAGGTTATAAAGAAATAATAATATGTCCAAAGTTCTAGGAAAAAAATGGGAAAAGTAGGAAAAAAGAATCAAAGAATCATGGACCTCAGACTACAATCTTGAATGTATTTCAGCCAACTAAGATCCACACCAATGAGAATCATGTCATGCATGTCACCTTGGTTCTAGAATTGTAGTTCCTAAAGTCCTATTCATGGAGGCAGCTCTTTTGTAGCTTTTTGGTCCCCTCCTCCCTGCCTCCTGGTTTTAAAACACTTGCTTTTCATTTCCTCAAGTTCAAAGATGGGAAGAACAAGATGGGAGAGAAGTTCTGATACTCCTTCAGTTCACAAATCAAGAAATAATTTTAACTTCTTGAAGGAAGGGGTTAATGAGGATGCTGCTAAGAAATTTATGCCCAGATTATTAAACATATATTTCAGACAGCTGACACTTGATAAAGTACTGAACTTAGAATTATGAAGACCTAAGTTCAAATCCTGTCTCACATACTTCCTAACTATGTAACTCTGATCTAGTCACTTAATTGATATTTGCCTCAGTTACCCTATTTGTATATGAACATAATCAGATCACCCACCTCTCAAGATTGTTCTGTGGATCAAATTGTATAATATTTGTAAAGGCCTTTGGAAACCTTAAAGTATTGTATAAAAGGTAGCTATTGATGAAAAAATTAAAGTTATCTTTAGTAATAATGAAAAATCCTCCAAATTGCTATTGATTAGAGAAATATAAATTGAAACGACTCTGAGGTCCCCCCCCCTACTCATCGCACTGGTTAATTTGGCAAAAAAAAAAAAAAAAATATATATATATATATATATATATATATATATATATATATATATGATTAATGCTGGAGGGAATGTGAAAAAAATCAGGACACTAATACAGTATATGTAGAGCTGTGAACAGATATAACCATTCTGGAGAGCAATCTGGAACCATGCTGAACGGGCAATAAAATTGTAGCTACATTTTGGCCCAGCAATACCCCAACCATTCTGTATTCCAAAGACATTAAAGATAGGGGAAAAGACCCAATCTCTACAAAAATATTTATAGTTGCTCTTTTTGTGGCAGCAAAGAACTGGAAACTGAAGGGATGCCCATCAATCAGAGAATAGCTGAACGAGTTATGGTATGTGTTTAGATTGGAGTATTAATGTTCTAAAAGAAATGACAAACAAGATGATCACAAACAAACAAACTTGGAAAAACATTTAAAGTGATACAAAGTGAAATGAACAGAATAAGAACAGTAATGTATGATGATAAACTGTAAATGATTAACTAATCCACAAGGCAAGGTTAGAGGACAACTCCAAGAAATTATGACAAAAAGGGATATTCACTGCCATAAAAAGAACAGATAAAATCTCAATGTAGATTGAACTATTTCACTTTATTATCACTATGAATTTTTCTCTAGTGTAAGCAATATGTGTCTTGTTTCACAACATGATGAACATGGAAATAGGTAAAATATGATGACATATATACAAACTATATCTTATTACCTGCTTTTTTGGATAGTGGGGTGGCAGGGGAGGGGAGAGAACACAGATTGCAAAATGCCAGAAAATAAGGATTAAAAATTGTATTGACATGTAATCAGAGGAAAATAAAAATTTATTATGATTTTTAAAAATAAATGCTAGCTATTGTCATTATCCCTAATTCCTTGGTGATCATCTTTACAGGAGACATTAACAAGATATTGCTACAGTGGACTAAAATACCCAAGAATGAATAAAGTAAAAAAAGGACATTCATTTCACAGACACATACAATGTGTTGATTTGTTTTCTCAATGATACATATTGGATATGAAGGAGAGATTTTATTTGTGGAAGGAAAAGATGATGGTTAAGGATACTGATGCAGAAAAGAAGAAAAAGGAGTGGGAAACAGGAGCATAAATGAACTATTTCAAAAATAAATGGAAGGAAGCAAAAGTTCAGAAGGCAACACAGAACAAATAAAAAAACAGGTAAATTTTGTCAACATTTTGTTGAATTTACTGCATATTTCAAAAACTCTAACTTATGAATGGTCACAGATTTATATATATTTCACTTTCCTTATCCTTTTTTATTAAAATATTCATATTTGTGACATTCAAAATATAATTTGTTAATGTTTAAAAGATAATGATTCTTTTTCCAAATAATAATTTGGAAAAAATTAACAACTTTGAGCTTTCTTTCCTCTATTCCATAGGAATTGTTTCAGTTATTATTTTTATTTTTAACCAGCTGAAATCAGTCACAAGAAAAATAAGCTAATGTTTGTTTATCTCAGATAAAGAAAAAATAATAAAAAAATAAGATCTTTCTTGGGGGTAAAAAACTCCTCACCTATGACAAGAATATTGAGAGTTTCAGTGAAAATACAAATTATTTCTATTCCAAGGGCAATTGTAACCTATCCAAGATGTTGGACACAGCAGATGTAGATGGTTTGCAATTGACTAAATTCTTACTGATTTTTCTTGGAAGAGAGATAAATTAGATTAATATTTCTGGGAATTCAAGTATAGTTTTATCATTATTTAATCAAAAGTTTACCTATAACCTCCAGAAAGATTTAAAAGAAAGATTATGATCTAACTCATAGGATCCCTTACCTATAAAAATTATCCTCAGCTCATGTAATTAAAACTTGCACATTTGTACAAAAGTTGTAATTATTTGAGACCTCTCACACACAGCAGAACAAAAGTAACATTTCCCTTTATGTACTAGCAATGGTAATCTTTAATAATCTTTGGACAATGGTTATTTATTATCACTCCTCACTTTATAATTTTAATGAATCTTCTAGAATTGAATTCAATGTCCTGGGGATTTTAATTATACAAAATTGTAATATATATATCTTAATGATAAAGTAAAAGCTTCTTTAATAATATTCATTCTCTTTAACATAGAATGTATTAAATATGATAAAGCTATTAAAAATAAAACACTACTCAATATAAAGTAAATACCAATTTGTAATATTTTATCCTTCATTAGAAGGCCGATTTTCATTTCATTAATTAAAAAAAAACTTTTTAAAAATATAGTTAACATTTTTGCTTGGATTTTTTGTAAGGATTTTATTTAAACATAGGTTAATATAACTAAAGTGGTTAACATTTAAAAAATAAACCTGGGGCAGCTGGGTAGCTCAGTGGATTGAGAGTCAGGCCTAGAGACGAGAGGTCCTGGGTTCAAATCTGGCCTCAGACATTTCCCAGCTGTATGACCCTGGGCGAGTCACTTGACCCCCATTGTCCACCTTTATCACTCTTCCACTTACGAATCAAAACACAGAAGTTAAGGGTTTAAAAAAAAATAAACCTGAATTTTTGTTGGATATTTTGACAGGGTAATAAAAAGATCAAATTGGCTGCCAGAAGACCATCACCTTTAATTTCAGTTTTAAATTCATCAACATGTGATCATAATTTTTAAAATATATTTTAATATGTGGGTATCAATTTTCTCATCTGTAAAGAAACCACCAGAAGATCTCTAAGACTACTATTTGCTTTAAAATTCTATTATTCATATTCTCTTCTTTTTCATAAACCTGGAAACATGAGACTCCTCAGAGATTGTGTTACAGATCTAAAAACTGAGGTCAAAAATATTAAATGATTTGCCTATTGTCAAGACCCAGACTTCTACCCAATTCTCTAACTCTAAACTCAGTCCGCCTTTCTTTGTTCTTGTTAATTTAAAAACAATATACCATAAAGAACTCTATAAGCATATTAAACTCTTTGAGTCCTGATGTTTAGATAATGTTCACAAGGATATTATTAAAGCTCAATAAATACTCCACATTTTCTCAGCAATTATTGTCTTATTCTTCCATCTCTCTACCTTTATGACCATATTTCATAATCTTGATGGGGAAATGGTTTATAACTTATACTGTATATTTTCTCAGAAATTTTCAGCCTCCAATGTATCACCATTTTTGGATTAGGTGGGAGTACAGATAATGGTCACACCATTTTCTTCAGTAATGTCAGGAAATGAAAGAGCTTTCCTCTCTCAGGTTTTCTGGAGGAAGCTTGAAATTTATGAGCTATGATGTATTGACAGAAAAGGCTAGAGCTAGTAGAACAATGACAGAATAAAAGCTTAAATTATAACTTTTACATTTTATTTTTAATTTATATTTTTAAATTATTTTTAAAGTTTTCTTTCAGGAATTTGTAATTCATTCTGCCAAATAGGCATAAGTAAAATATATCTAATAACTTTACTCCCATGTAGGTAGATATACACATAATTATGTGTGTATATATATTACACTTCTATGTGTTGCATTTGTGTATATATATATTACATATGTATACATCTGAATGTGTGCATAGATATTTTCTCTGTTTCCATTGTTATTATTCACTTCATTACTCTATGGACTGAAAAACTGAACAATATGATATTTAATTGGGAGTTTGGTTAAAACGATTTATTAAAAGTTGTAGTTGATTTAGAATATTTTAAAATAATTTAATTTTGCTTTGTCAATTCACAAGGAATTTTCACAAATTCCTTGTGAAAGGAATTCTGTCTTCTCCTGAATATAGGCCCATTAATTTTGAAAACAAACTTACTATTATTATCTCAATAAGGTAGAATGGACAAGAAGGTAGTATATATAGGTAGAATATCTAACATGAAGTCAGGAAGAATCATTTTCCTGAGTTCAAATCAGGCCTCTCACATTTAGAAGCCACGTGACCCTGGGCAAGTCACTTAGCCACGTTGAGCTTAATTTTCTCATCTATAAATGAGCTAGAAAAGGAAATGGTAAACTACTCCACTATCTTTACCAAGAAAACACCAAATGAGGTCATGAAGAGTTGGACACATCCAAAAAATGACTCAATAATGCAGAACTAGCAATGGCGTTTAATTATTTCTTAAAAGCATGATCTCTATCTTTCTTTAGATTTCTTATTCTTTTGAATGAATGTTTATGAGTATCCTTATAGACTCTGAGGTTTAGAATATGCAACTCCTTTTCTTGTACATAATTCCTTCTTTCTTTCCTTCCTTCTTTCTCAACCAATCAGCCTGAGTGACTTTTGGAGATATGTCAGTAATACAATTGTCAGAATATCTTCAAGTCTTAAAAAAACAGGTCTGTGGAGAATTTACAGATGTAACGAAATGATCCATATTAAACTTTTAATGCAAACAAACCCTCTTATAAAAATATAGGAAGCATATTCTCACCCTTATATGGAGTAATGAAGCTACATGGATAAATTAGGTAATGCTATGCTAGCTCCATAAATTGCTGAATCAATAAGTCACACTTAAGAAACAGCTGAATAATTTACTGGATGATGCTTCAAGCCTTAGAAAACTTATTTGCATATTAACAGACATTTATAGCCATAATTTCTGTCATAGACTGGTAAATGTTAAACATGATTTATTCCACTAGTGTTTCAGGTTGACTTCTATAATGAATAATAAAAAGGATATTTAAAAGACTGAAAATGTGTTTTCACCATCACAAAATGTAAGTTCTAAATAATGCAATATAGCAATTAACTGAAGAAAATGGGGATGTTTAGATTGGAGAAAAAAGGACTTGAGGGTAGGGGGACTTAATAATCCTTTTTATGTCTCAAATATTCCAACACTTTCATAGATCCAATTAGTTGCCACCCATTGTCAATTAATTATATATATACATATACATACATACATACATACATACATATATATATATATATATATATATATATATATATATATATATATATATAATATGGGTGTGTATACACACCCATATCTTGAATCTTTCCTTCCCTTTCGTCACACAGACTATTCTTGTTCAGGCTTTCATCACTTTTTAAATGGAATATTAAAATAGTCTACTTATTGTTTCCTGTCTTCTAGTGAATTCCTTTCCAATTGATCCTCCAAAAGGTTGAGAAATTGATATCTGACTAAATAATTCAGATCATATCAGTCCTACACTTACCTTTACTGGTTCTCTACTACGTCAAGGGAAAAAAGTACAAAATTACCATTCTGCCATTTAAAGACCACCACAATTTGACTCCCTCTTATCTTTCTAGTCTTGTTTTGTTTCACTACACTGCATGTGCTTTTTAGTCAATCTGACAGATTAACACTTCTCCATTGTGATGATTCATTTCTCATCTCCATACCCATCTATACCACTAAAAGACACATCCAACATCCAACCCTTCTTCACATAATATAATCCCTTGGTTATATCAATGTACAACTGGTTTACTGCTTCCCACATAGGACTATTCTATCTCTTGAGATTGCTTTGTATTGTTTTCTATATATTTTATATTTACTTATGTTTCTATCTCTATCCAATCTCTGTCTCTCTCTGTCTCTCTCTGTCTCTGTCTCTCTCTGTCTCTGTCTCTCTCTCTCTCTCTCTCTCTCTCTCTCTCTCACTCTCTCTCATTATCTAGCTATCTCTATAGAACTGCCCAGTTTCTTGTATGTAGTAGATGCTTAAAAAATATTTATTAAATTCTGTAATATTAGCAGCATGATATATGGACAATAATGATTAATCTAAAATCAGAAGATCTGTTTCTGAATCCTGGATCTGCCACATATTCTCTGTATGATGTTGGTAAACAATTTACCACCTCTAAATTTTAATTCCCATTCATAGAATGCATTCGTTGAATTAGATGAGAGGTTTTCAATCTCGGTCTCTCTCTCTCTCTCTCTCTCTCTCTCTCTCTGTCTCTCCCCTTCTCCCCCACTCTCTCTCTCCAAACCAGATTAAATGCAAGGGAGACATGGAGATATGTTTTTAAATAATAAAAACACAATAAAATCTAGAGAGTGCTAATTTTTAATTTTCTGATTCAATAAGCATCCCTCAGAGCTCTGTATCTGTTCAATTTGGCACCACTCAACTAGATGACTTTCAATTCAATCTATAATCTGATGATCCTAAGGATTTGAAGGATTGTCATGGAAGAGAATTTCTTTTATGTTTGTTTTGTCTTAATGTATTTTTACTGATTTACCCTGAAAGCAGAACTAAGAGCAGTGAGAAGAAATTTCTGTAAAATAAGAAAAAACAAAAATACCTCTTGCATTATCTAAATTTAAAATGAACTGTCTAGGCTTGTCATGAGTCTGTGCCTGGAGATTTCCATTAGAGATTGGCTAGATGACTTTATTTTAAAATATAACAGTTGCGGATTTATCTATCTGGGCCTTTAAACTGTTATCTGAAATTTAGTCTTCTATGATAAATAGAATTATAGGTTAATTTGTGAAAGGAAGAAAGTTCTTCTAAAAGAAAATTTCTTCTCTCCCTGCACTGAGCAGTTTCCAGATACTTCAGAGGCATGTTAAAAGAGGGAAATATTGTCTCAATTGATTTCTATGATCACAAAAGGGTACAATGGAATAAATTTTAAACTTGAAATTTTTTATGAATATAAAGCAAATGAAATATTTTTTTTCATTTTAAGAGAAATTTCTAAGGAACCTAAGGTAATACTTAGGAAATAAAACTTGAGTTTAAATAAAAATAAATACTATATATGCAAATACTTGTGTTCATATGTATATAGACCTATGTGTCAATATCTATACTATTTATCTGATCCCCCTTAAGATTCATCCAATACACTCAATTAGATTTTTAGAAAAGACATTTATTTAGATGGCATAGTAAGAACAGTGCTTATATAGCTTATGACCACCACTCCCCAAATAAATTTCACTTTACTTCAAAAACATAAAGTAAAAAAGAAGACAGAAGAGTGCACAAGAACTTTAAGTATAATGACAATCAGTCATCACTCAGGGAACCTATGTGATACAGATCACTCACAATTCTAGAGCTCAGTGTCTTCTTTCCTTAGAAAATCCTCATGAAGTTCACTGCAAGGTCAGGTTTCTGTAATGGCCTCATGGCTGTACTGCTCAGTTGAGCATGCTCATCAAGGGACACAGCATTTTTGCTTAGTGTATTGATCTCTTGCCCACCTGAGAAGGATATGTCACATTTTCTGGACTGGCTTCTCACTAGACTTAGTTGCCTATGGTCTGGGTTAGACAAATCATTTCATTGGTGGGTATAGATATTCAATGAAAGACTGAGAAGGCTTGGACCACCCTAGGCAAATCCTTCTGCTACTGTGTTTTCTCAGGGCACAAATTTTTTGTTGGATTGGTTAATCTGTGACTCCTTGGGGTCACTATTTGATAGGTTACCATAGACTTCACCACCTAGCCTCTCAGATTTTGGGGCATTACTGTCTTCTTTATATTTAGAGTATTACATTGTGCTTTTCAATAACCCTTAATTTAGGCTCAGCAAAAGCCTCTCCTCTTTGACACACTTTGAATAATGTAAGCATGAGGTAGAAGAGGTCTAGTGTAAGGATGGGATTTAAGCAAGGGAGATGGGACCAAAGGAGCCAGAGAGAAGGCAGTTGCTGACAGTTGCTGACAGTTGAGACCAGCAAGAATTCTTGGGATTTCTCCAAGGAAGAGGGAGAATAGAGGTCTTTGGGCAACTGACTGAGAAGAGAGAGGAGGAGGACATCCCAGCTCGGATCCAATCCTGAGGGCTTCCTGAGGATCTCTTTTGCAAAATGAAACCCTGATTCCTTGATCAAAGCCATTACATCACATCTCACCCAGCAAGACTTCAACCATCCAGTTAGATAAGTTTTTGGAATCCATTTTGGGAGCAATCTCTTAGTCTCCTTCTCCCATTTCCCAACTTTGCTGAGAGACCCCCTTTAAGTAAAAATTTACAATTATAGAAAAGGATAGAAACAGAAAACTGGAAATAGAAACAGAAGGAAAAGGGTTGGGGGAAGAAGCTTAGAAGTGGGAAGCCCAAAGGTTCCCTCCTAAGAGCCAGACCCCATAGAAATAGAGAAGAGGGCACAACAAAATCTCTCTGCCCTTCACCCTTTTCCCCAATCCCTGAATTGTGAATAATAAAAGCCATTCATCAGTCAGATAGTGTTCCAGAGTGACTGAGAGATAACAAGGGAGAGGGGAACCACAGCTTGGTCTGGCTGCCTCCATCTTGAAGCTAGACCACCCACTGTGAAATTAACTGATGGAGGGGGAGATTTGTGTGAGCCCCATCCTTATTCAGAATCTGACAGGTCCACATACCTCATTTTATATGGAAGCCTTGCCCCACTCCTGTGGGGCAGCATAACCATCACGGTCATCCAGTTTCAGGGTAATGCCCCCTTAATGTCTTTTTTACCTCTGATTACACAACACTGTTTTGTGACTCTAATGCATTTATTATATAATATTGCATAGTTATAGCTATTTGTGTTATAATTTTCCCTTGATTGGGGCACTGATATAGTAGATAGGGTAGTAAACTAAGATTCAAGTATATGATTCTATGGTCTTATGAGCAGATTATAGATCATGCAATTAAAAAAAAAACTACCTCAAGGTCAGCTGGGTAGCTCAGTGGTTTGAGAGCCAGGCTTAGAGATGGAAGGTCCTAGGTTGAAATCTGGCCTCAGACACTTCCTGGTGGTGTGATCCTGATCAAGTTACTTAACTCCCATTGCCTAGCCCTTCCCAATCTTCTGCCTTAGAACTAATGCATAGTAAGAGTTTAAGAAAGAAAAAAAAATACCTCCTAGTTCCTATCAAATAAGCATCTTTTCTTTCCAACTTACTTTATGTCCTTGGTGCTACTACTCAATTTTTGGATCCCTTAATATATATTTTAAAATAAGGGCATATGCATGCTATAATTCTAATTAAATGTTATAATTTCCTAATGTCTACCTCAAGCATTATCTATTATTAGTTAAATATTAGTTAAATATTAATAAGGAATATTTCTTTTATCCTCAAGTAGATTATAAGGTCCATTATATCAAAGTTATATAGCATAATTTTCAGAAATGCTGAAGACAGAAAGGATAATATGCTATTTTGAAAAACACTTTTGATTTTTATCTTCCAAATTACATGTAAAAATAGTTTCCAACATTTTTCAAAGGATATTGTCTCAAATTATTTCCCTCCCTCTCTACTTCCACAACCCCTTCCTTAAGATAATAAGCAATCTCATATATATTTTACAAATATAATCATGTAAAACATTTCATCATATTAATCCTTTTGTGGGAGGAATAAAAAAAATTTAAGAAAATGAAAAAGGGGGAGGAGCTAAGATGGTGGCATAGTAGCAGACATCTGCTGCATCTCCTTCTAATCAATCATTACAAAGAATCTTGAAGGGATAGAAATCAAAATCAAACAAATAAAGGGCCTCTCCCCTGGATGCAATATTAAAGGTAGGAACTATTTGGGGATTCCCATACTATAAGGGGGAGAAACTGAACTTATCAAAGCACAAGCTGATCAACCCTCCCCCCACCAACTACCAGACCAGAGTCAGTGTGGGGGCCAGGGCAATCTCTAAATTCTGGGGGCTGGCTGAAAGCACCACAGACTTACCCCTGTGGGCAGTACAAGACCTTGGCATTGAGACTTGAGACCTAAGGCTAAAGAGCATGGAGGCTAGGCATCAGAGTGTGCAGCTTGGGCAGAAAAAAGGCTGAACACAGCCAAGGCAGCAGGGGCTTGAAAGACAGTGTCAAGGCAAAACACTTTAAAGCATGCTACACAAAGAACATCACTGATCCACCTCACTCAAACTTCTGACTGGGAAAGGAAGACACTACCAAGGCAAAGGCCTGTGAGACAGAAGCTAAGAAAGCAATAAACATGCAGGAAACCCAATCGACCAGTGACAAAAGGAGCAGAAAAATAAGCTCTTGACCCTGGATAATTTCTGTGGAGAAAAAGAGCAATATACAAAAGCAATAGCAGAGAGTGACAAGCAAACACATCCAAACTTTAAAAAAAAAAAGGAAATTGGTCACAAGCTCTCAAGGAACTCAAAAAGAAGTTAAAAAAACAAGTAATCAAGATAGAAGAAAAATGAGAAGAAAAGTGGGAAAAAGAAATGAAAATAATACAAAAAGAAAATAACATCTTAAAAGAAAAAATTGCCCATATAGATAAGGAGGCACAGAAATCAAATGAAGTAATAAGCAAATTGCAGAAATGAACTGAACTACTGGAAGCCATGGAAAGCAGGATATGCCTAACTGAAAAAGAAAATCAAAATATCATAGCTGAAAATTAGTCTTAAAAAATACAAGAATTGGGCAAGTAGAAGCTAGTGGTCTCATGACACAGTAAGAATTAATAAAGCAAAATCAAAAGAAAAAAATAGAAGGAAATATGAAATATCTCATTGAAAAGACAACTGACCTGAAAAACAGATCCAGGAGAGAAAATAATTTGAGAATTATTTGTCTACCTCAGTGATTCCCAAAGTGGGCACTACTGCCCCCTGGTGGGTGCTGCAGCGATCCAGGTAGGCGGTGATGGCCACAGGTGTATTTATCTTTCCTATTAATTTCTATTAAAATAAAAAAAATAATTTCCAAGGGAATATGTAATATTTTTTTCTAGAAAGGGGGCAGTAGGTCAAAAAAGTTTGGGAACCACTAGTCTACCTGAAAGCCTAGAACAAAATAAAGATCTTGACATTACATTACAAGAAATTATCTGAGAAAACTGCCCTGATATTCTTGAAAAAGAGAGCAAAATAGACGTTGATAGAATCCATAGATCACCCCTTACATTTAATCCCCAAAAGATAATACCCAGGACTGTTATAATCAGATTCAAGAGCTTTAAGGTCAAGGAGAAAATATTGCAAGTGGCCAGAAAGAGACAATTCAGATATCAAGGAACCCCAGTCAGGATTATACAGGAGCAGGCAACCTCTACACTAAAGAACCAAAAGGTTTGGAATATGATATTCAAGAAAGCAAGAGAATTGTGTCTACACCCAATAATCACCTGCCCATCAAAACTGACTATATACTTTCAGGGGAAAGCATGGATATTTACCAAAATAGAAGATTTCCAAACATTCCTACAGAAATGACCAGAACTAAATGGAAAATTTGATATCCAAAAACAAAATTCAAAAGAAAAATAAAAGGTAAACAAAGAAGAGGGAAAAACAATTTTAAGAGCTTTAATAAGGCCAAATTGATTATATTCCCATATAGAAAAATGATACCTGTAACTCTTAAAAATTATTTTCATTATCATAGTAGATAGAAGAATTAATCATTGGCGGAGGTTGAAGTATTAAGTTGTTTAAGATGATATGTAAAAAAAAACTAGTTGGGGAACAAAAAAGAGAATGGTACTAAGAGAAATTTGAAGAAAGAAGAAAAACAGGTAAAATTATATCACATAAAGAGGCACATGGAGGGGGCAGGGAATACTATTAAAAGAAGGAGAGGAAGAGAGTGGTAATAAATAAATACTTAAACCTTTCTCTCAGTGGAATTATTTTTGAGAGGGAAGAACAACCAAATATATTGGAGCATAGAATTCTGGGACAGGAAGTATTAAAAGGAAGAGAAAGGTTTTTTCCAGGTAAGTCGTTTTTTCAATAAGATAATTCACATTCTTATTTTTTTCATTCTTTTGATTTTATTTGATTGTTTCTTGATGTTACATGGAGTCATTAGCTTCCACTTGCCAATTTTAATTTTTAAGAGATTATTTTCTTGAGTAAACTTTTGTACTTCCTTTTCCATTTCTCCAACTCTACTTTATAAAGAGTTCATTTCCTTGGTGAATGTTTTTTATTTCTTTTTCTATAGCCAATTTTGCTTCTTATGAAGTTCTTCTATTCAATCAATTTTTAATATCTTTCCCCTATTTGGCCAATTCTGCTTTTTAATGAATTCTTCTCCTTATTTGATTTTGTGACTTTTTTTTTAGCAATTGACATATTTTGTTTTTTAAAGTATCAATTTCTTCAGTATCTTTGTGCCTTCTTTACCAACCTGTTGGCTTTTTCTCATTTCTTTTGCAAATTTTGTTTCTCCCTCTTTTATTTGATTTTTAAAATCCTTTTTGAGCTCCTTCATTAATTCTTTTTTGGCTTGAGAGCAATTCATATTTTTCTTGGAGGCTTTGGATACAGAAGTATCAACTTTGTTGTCTTCTTCTGAGTTTATAATTTGGTCTTCCTTGTCATCTAAATAAAATTCCTATATCAACTTTCTTATTTTTTATTGTTTGTTCATGTTCCTGCTTTTTTTCTCTTCTTTTAATTTAAAAAAAACTATTAAATTGGGCTCTGTACCTGTGGTGAAGGGAGGACTATTTCAAGCTTCACTTTCTTTGTGCAACTACCTTCAGAGCTAGTTCTGAGGAATCTATATGCTTTTAGTTCTTCTAAGGTAGTATGATGTAAGGAGAGGTGTGTTTAACAGTCTCCTAGCCTGTGCTCTACTTTGTGAGTAACAAAAAGCATTCTTTTCTGATTTGGAATTGTGAATAGGGTCCTAGGCTCTTCTAGGGCTTCATTTTGCTGTGTGCATCTTCCACTTTTCTCTGAAGCCTTACCACAGGAATACTACCTTTATCAGAATATGGGCAATGCAAAAAAAATCTTGTACTCAGAGAAAGCAAAGGGACACCACCAAACTCCTTATGAGTAGTTGTCTGACTCTCCCTTACCATCTGTGATTGAGAACTCCAGAAGCCTTTGCTGTTGCTTCAGCTGCATTCAGAGTCTATTGCTATGTTAGGTCCTACTGCGGAATGCTGCTTTGCGCTCCACCTACACTCAGGTACACTACATCCTTTGTGCCAGCATTCTGGGGTGTTTTTTACTAAAAAATTGCTTCACCTTCACCTTCACTTTTTATGGGTTATGCTGTTCTAGAATTCATTTTCAGGCTTTATTTCAGAGTTTTTTGAAGGGTAATTTGGTAGAGAACAGATAGGTCCATATACCTTCTCCACAATCTTGGTTCCGCCCACAGTGGTACTTTTAAAGAGCTCACACTTTAGGTATTAATGAACTTAGTGAATATGGACTACTCACTTCTCTGAGTCTCAGCTCCCTAATCTATTAATTGAGTGTTTTTAAAAAAATTAAATGACCTCTAAATTCCTTCCCAATTCCCAGATTATAGATTTATATTATTTTTCTATCTTCACTATTCCACTCTAGTTATGTCTTTTGGTCACAGAAGATCAGAGTGATGGGTGGGATGAAGTTGTTTCTGGGTAAATCTCTCTACATGTCTGTCACTGGACTTTCTCTATAAAGTATTCCCTGAGGATATTTGCCTTACTGAGACATTCTGTCAACCTATATAGCATTTGAAGCATAAATAACAAAGAAATGTGGCAGTGATGGTCTGGGAGACTGAGTCATTATATGATAATTCTTGAAATCATTTTCCTCTCTGTTCCTTAGGCTATAGCTTTTTAAAAATATTTTTTAGTATTTTTCAAGGACCAGTTTTTCAGTTATGAATTGTTTGTCCTTTTACCATTGCAATTCATCTAACTTTGAATTTTTGAGATTTTCTCTTTTGTATGTTTCCACTTTACATGAGCACATAATTTCAATTCTTTGATCCTTATCTCTCTCATTATTTTTTTTCTTTCATTGATTTTGTATATACATATTTAGGAGCATGTTGTCTCCTCTGATAAAATGTAAGTATATTGATGGCAAGGACTGTTTGACTTTTGCCTCTATATTCCTAAAGCCTAGCAGAGTGCTTTGCACAAAGTAAATGTTTAATTAACATTAATTTGTAATTAATTCATTATTTGTTTTTTGAGAGAGAATAGACTAGTACATGTCTTCCTCAAACCAACACTCTGGATATTTGAACCTATTAACACTTTCTATTTAGACTTAGAAATTCTTCCTTCCCTAATATCTAAATTTGGAGGAAATCAGCCAAAGAAAAATCCTACTACTGCAATATAACCTTTCTCCTTTTTATATACATCTAACCTAGCCTTCTCCCAATCTATTCTCTATCCTACTCTGTTCTCTACTTCTACTATGACCTTCCAGACCCAAATTATGTGACAAATTATTTCTCCTTGAAAATTACTATGTAAGTGAGCAAATAAACAAAAATGTTTTGGATCAAAATGTTTCATTTGAAAGGAATGATTAACCACAACCCCAGATAACAGCAGATATGGCAGCTTTTCTGGCTTTGGAGCACTTGTTACCTGGTCGAATTTCTTTGTTTCCAGAAGATGGATGCAGTTAAAGGTTTCTGTGATAATGAGATTTCTGAGTAGCAGTTCTCGGCCAAGAATCATAGGAAGAAGAGAAGAAGATGCTTTTGTGTTAGGAAGCTTTGAAAATGAAAAGATCTTAGAGTTGGAAGAAAATTTTATGTTTTAAATTTTTTTCAATGATATACTTTATAGTTATTCATTTAATTCCTCTTTATTTTAAAGTTTTCCCAAAGGTGCTAGCATTTGGAACATTTCTTTTTCAAAGTCTTCAAAGCATCCTTAAAATTTGATTTTGGTCCTGAAATTGAAGGGTTTCTTTTATATGGATTGGTTTACTGAGACTGAAAAACCAATTGAAAGCTTTGTGAAAACAAAATCTTTTTCATTAAAAATTCTTCTTTTAGGAGCTTGTGAGTTTTTGTTTTTCATTTCAGGATCTCAAACACCTACTCTCCTCTCTGATTTAGCATCTAAGAAAAAGGTGTCTCTGTCTAATGTTTGTTATAATTAAGAACACAGGGGAAATAGATGCCAAAAAAGTTTTCTAAAGTTTTAAGAAAAGCTATATAAATTCCTTTTAATGGATAAAATTTCCTTCCAAACTTTGGCCCAAGTTTTTGAAATAGATAAAAGTTGTTTTACTTAAGGGTTTCCCACAACACTATTTCTTTTATATAATAAACTCCAGTGATACTTATTTACTGTTTACTATGCTTCCACATCATTTCCATTTCTTTTTCTTTCCCCTTAAAGTTTACTTATTCCCTTTGAAAATGCTTTGCTTTTCATTTTTCTTTCCTTATCATCTGTTTTCAAGAGATGTTTTATTAGTACTTCCTTTTATGTTTATTCCTCACTTGTTTCTACAACTTTATTCCTTTTACAACCCATGCTTATCTGACATTTTTTTCCTCAAAACAACAAGAGGTCTAGCCACATCATAGAGGGAATTAAGACATGAGATCTGGTAAATCAAAGTAATACTGTTGGGCAGGTTGGCTCCTCAATTGATAAGCAAAAAAGATTCCCTATTCATCTACAATACAGCACTTTTTTAAAACTTGAGAGGGTATGGCATATTTCATAGAGAGTTGCCTTTGAATCCATGAAGACATAGGAACAAGTCCTGCCTGCCTCTAACAAATGTTGGTTATGTGACTCTGGACAAGTCATTTTATATCTCAATAAGTTTCAGAGAAGGCACAGGCTTGCATTAGTAGAATAAATTTTGCATGTAGTCACTATCTCTATAGATTAGTATGTTCTTCTTCTATCTTGACCTAACTTTTGATATCCTACATTGTGCTTTCCTTTATTTTGACACAACATCATCTTACATCATGTTCTATATTCTATCATCGGCTTTGGGATGTTAGTACCCTATTCTCAGGTTTGCTAATTCTTATTTCTTTCTGAGAGCTGTCCATCATAGTAGGCCATTTAAACTCAAATCAGGAAGGAGAAAGAGATAAAGACAGGGAACGAGAAACAGAATAATAGAAACTGAGATAGATAAACACAGGCACACAGCCAAAATAGATGGCCAACTTAAATTATGAGATCCATATATTATAATTTTCTTTTTTAATAATTTATTTATTCATTTAGAATATTTTCCCATGTTTACATGATACATGATTTTCCCCACTACTCTTCTCTCTCAGAGCTGACAAGCATTTCCACTGGGTTATACATGTATTGTTGTTAAAAACCTATTTACATATTATTCATATCCTCAATACAGTGATCTTTTAACTCCAATAATCCAATCATATCCCCATAAAACCACATGATTCTTCTGCATTTCTGTTACCACAGTTCTTTCTCTGGATGTGGAGAGCATTCTTTCTCATAAGTTCCTCTGGATTGTCCTGGGTCATTGCATTGCTGCTGGTAGAAAAGTCTGTTAAATTCAATTGTGCCACAGTGTATCAAACTCTATGTACAATGTTTTCCTGGTTCTGCTCATTTTGCTCTACATCATTTCTTGGAGGTTGTTCCAATTCACATAGAAATCCTCATTCCTTTCAGCACAATGATATTCTATCACCATCAGATACCACAATTTGTTCAGCCATTCCCTAATAGAGGGAAACTCCCTCATTTTTCAACTTTTTGCCACCACAAAAAGCATATCTATAAATGTTTTTGTACAAGTATTTTTTATTATCTCTTTGGGGTAAAAACCTAGCAGTGATATGGCTGGATCAAAGGGCAGGTATTCTTTTAAAGCCCTTTGGGCATAGTTCCAAAATGCCCTCCAGAATAGCTGGACCAATTTACAAATCCACCAGTACTAGATTTGTGTCCCAATTTTGCCACATCCACTCCAACATTTTCCCCTTTCCTTTGCTGCTATATTGGCCAATATGCTAGGTGTAAGAAGGTATTGAGAGTTGTTTTGATTTGCATTTCTCTAATCCAGAGAGATTTAGAACACTTTTTTACATGCTTATTGATAGTTTTGGCTTCTTCATCTGATAAATGGCTACTCATGTTCCTTCACCATTGGTCTATTGGGCAATGGCTATATTTTTTTTTGTAAATTTGACTTAGTCTCATATATATTTGGGAAGTTAAACCTTTGTCAGAGAGTTTTGTTAAAAAGAAATTTTCCCCCAGTTTGTAGCTTTCCTTCTAATTTTGGTTACATTGGTTTTGTTTGTATAAAACCTTTTTAATTTTATATAATCAAAATCATTAATTTTACATTTTGTAATGTTCTCTATCCCTTTCTTGGTCTTAAATCCCTTCCTTTCCCCCAGATCTGACAGGCCTACTATTCTATATTCACCTAATTTATTTATGATTTCACTCTTTATATTTGAGTCATGGTTGTGGCCCTGTGCTCCTAGAATGGAGTCCCAGGATAAAAAAAAAACCCATTTTGAATTTATCTTGTTATAGGATGTGAGATGTGGGTCTAGGCCAGATTTTTCTCATACTGTTTTCTAATTCTCCCAGCAGTTTTTGTCAAATAGTGAGTTCTTGTCCCAAAAGCCAGAATCATTGGATTTATTAAACAATAACTTGCTTAGGTCATTTATTCCTAATCTATTACACTGATCCACTCTTCTTTCTCTTAATCATTACTATATTGTTTTGATGACCACTGCTATATAGTACAGTTTAAGATCTGGTACTGCTACGCCCCCATCCTTCACATTTTTTTCATTACTTCCCTTATTATTCTTGATCTTTTGTTCTTTGAGATGAACTTCATTAAATTTTCTCTAATTCTATAAAAAGTTTTTTGGTGATAAGCATGGCACTAAATGAGTAAATTAATTTTGGCAGGACTGCCATTTTTATCATATTAGTTCATCCTACCCATGAGCAATTAATATTTTTCCAATTATTTAAAATTAGTTTTAATTGCATGAAAAATGTTTTGTAGTTGTGATCATATAATTCTGGAGTTTGTCTTTATAAATAGATTCCTAAATATTGTATGTTGTCTAGAGTGATTTTAATGGATTTTTTTCTTTTTAACTCCTGAATTTTGTTGGAAATATATAGAAATGCTGATGATTTGTGTGAGTTTATCTGATACACTGCAACTTTATTGTAGTTGTTAATTATTTCCATTAGTTTTTAGTTCATTTTCTAGAATTTTTAAAGAATACCTTCATATCATCCACGAAGAGTGATAGTTTAGTTTCTTCATTGCCTACTTTAGTCCCTTCAATTTCTTTTTCTTCTCTAATTGCTACTGCTAGCTTTTCTAGTACAATATTAAATAGTAGATGTGATCATGGACATCCTTCCTTCACTCCTGATCTTATTGGGCAGGCTTCTAACTTGCACCCATTGCAGATGATTATTTTCTGATGGTTTTAAATAGTGTTTTTTTTTTTGAGGAAGGGCCCTTCTATTCCTATACTTTCTAATGTTTCAATAAGAATGTGTATTGTATTTTTTCAAAGGCTTTTTCTGCTTCTATTGAGATAATCATGTGATTTCTGTTCATTTGATTATTGATATGGTTGATTATGTAGATGGTTTTCCTAATATTTAACATCCTATAATTCCTGGTATAAATCCCTTGGTCATAGTGAATAAACTTTGTGATAACTTTCTGAAGTCTTTTTTGCTAGTATTTTATTTAAGATTTTTGCATCTATGTTCATTAAGGAGATTGCTCTGTAGTTTTCTTTCTCTGTTTTTGTTCTGTCTGGTTTTGGAATCAGTACCTTATTTGTGTCAAAAAGAAGTTGGTAAGTTTCCTTCTTTGCTTATTTTGTCATATATTTTGTATAGTATTGCAGTTAGTTTTTTTTTAAATGTTTGATAGAATTCATTTGTGAATCCATCTGGTCCTGGGGATTTTTTTTAAGAAGTTCCTTAATGGTTTGTTCAATTTCTTTTTCTGAGATGGGATTGTTTAAGTATTCTATTTCCTCTTTTTTTTAATCTAGGCAATTTGTATTTTTGTAAATATTTATCTATTTCACTTAGATTGTCATATTTGTTGTCATATAATCAGGAAAAATAGTTCTTCATAATTATCTTAATTTTCTCTTCATTTAAGTGAGATCACCCTTTTCATCTTTGATACTGTTAATCTGATTTTTTCATTTGTTTTAGATTAGTACTTTATCTATTTTATTTGTTTTTTTTTCAAAGTACCAGATCCTAATTTTATTTGTTAGTTCAATAGTTCTTTTACTATCAATTTTATTAATTTCTCATTTAACTTTCAGGATTTCCAATTTAATTTTTATCTGGGGATTTTTAATTTGTTCTTTTTCTAATTTTTTTTTAAATTGCAAGCCCAGTTCATTACTTATCTCCCTCTCCATTTTTTTTGCTATAGGTACTCAAAGATATATTTTCCCCTGAGTACTGCTTTGACTGTATACCATAGATTTTAGTATGTTGTCTCCTCATTGTCATTATCTTTAATGAATTCTGTAATTGTTTCTATGATTTTAGTTTTAAACCACCAGTTTTAAAGAATTTGATTATTTAGTTTCCAATTAATTTTAAATTTCCTTTTCCATGGCTCCTTGATAATTATAATTTTTATTGTACTCTGATTGGAAAAGGTTACATTTATTCTTTCTGCTTTTCTTAATTTGTTTGCAATATTTCTATGCCCTAGAACATGGTCAATCTTTGTATGTGTACAATATACTACGTAAATGAAGGCATATTCCTTTTTATCCCTGTTCAATTTTCTCCAGATATCTATTAATGCTAATTTTTCTAACATTTCATTTACTTCTATTACTTCTTTCTTATTTATTTTTCAGTTTGATTTATGTATTTCTGAAAGAGGAAGGTTGAGATACCCACAAGTATGGTCTTACTATCTATTTCCTCCTAAAGCTCCTTTAATTTCTCCTTTAGAAATCTAGATGTTACATCATTTGGTGCATAAATGTTTAGTAATGATATTACTTCATTATTTGTAGTATCTTTAGCAAAATGTAATTTCCTTCTTTATCTCTTTTAAACAGCTCAATTTCTACTTTGGATTTGTCTGGTATCATGATTGCTATTCCTGCTTTTTTCATTTTAGATGATGCAGTATAAATTCTGCTACAGCCTTTTATCTTGAATCTATGTGTATCATCCTGCCTCAAATGTTTTTCTTATAAACAACATATAGTAGAATTCTTTTTTTTTAAATCTACTCTGCTATCTGTTTCCATTTAATGGGTGAGTTCATTCCACTCACATTCAGCATAATGATTACTACCTATGTGTTGTCCTTCTATTATCCCTTTAGATCCTGCTGCATTCCCTCTCTCTCTATTCCTTCTCACCATTATTTTGCATTTTGTCATCCCCCAGTTCTCCCCCTCCAATTACTTTCCTCTTCTCTTATCTTGTTCCCCTTCTACTTCTCTGCAGAGTGATAGAATTCTGTACCCCACTGAGTACAGTAAGATGGAATGCTATATCCCACTGAGTATACTTATTTTTCCCTCTCTGAACCAGTTAAAATGTGAATAAAGTTTAAGTATTGCCCATCACCACCCTTATACCCCTCTTTCTAGAATGTTTTTTATACCTCTTTATGTTATATAATTTACCCCATTCTATCTCTCCCTTCCCTTTTCTCTTAGTAAAAACCCTCTCTTTCAGACTTTGATTGATTTTTTGTTTTACCTCTACATTTGCTAGTTCATTTAAAAAAATTTTTTTTTAATTTTTTCCATGGTTCCATGATTCATGTTCTTATCCCCCACAAACCCCACCATAGCCAATGCACATTTCTACTGGTTACTTCATGTGTCATTGATCAAGACCTATTTCCATGATATTTATAGTTTCACTGGGCTGGTCATTTAGAGTCTACATGCCAAATAAAGTCCTCATCAACCCATGTGTTCAAGCAGTTGTTTTTCTTCTGTTTCTACTCCTGTAGTTCTTCCTCTGAATGTGGGTAGCATTCTTTTCCATAAATCCCTCAGAATTGTCCTGGGTCATTGTGTTGTTGCTAGTACAGAATTCCATTACATTTGATTTTTACCAGTGTGTCAGTCTCTGTGTACAATGTTCTCCTGGTTCTGCTCCTTTCACTCTGCATCACTTCCTGGAGGCCATTCCAGTTCACATGGAATTCCTCCAGTTTATTATTCCTTTGAGTACAGTAGTATTACATCACCAACAGATACCACAATTTGTTCATCCATTCCCCAATTGACGGGCATACCCTTGTTTTCCAGTTTTTTTCAACCACAAAGAGCGTGGCTATAAATATTTTTGTACTTGTCTTTTTCTCCATGATCTTGGTGGTTACAAACCCTACACCAAGATAAATTCAGAATGGGTGAATGACTTGAATATAAAGAAGGAAACTATAAGCAAATTAGACCAACATAGAATAGTATATTTGTCAGATCTCTGGGAAAGGAAAGAATTTAAAACCAAGCAAGAGTTAGAAAAAAATCACAGAATGTAAAATAAATAATTTCAATTACATTAAATTAAAAAGTTTTTGTACAAACAAAAACAATACAACCAAAATCAGAAGAGAAACAATAAACTGGGAAAAATCTTTATAACAAAAATCACTGACAAAGGTCTAATTACTCAAATATACAAGGAGCTAAATCAATTGTACAAAAAAATCAAGCCATTCCCCAATCAATAAATGGGCAAGGGACATGTATAGACAATTTTCAGATAAATAAGTCAAAACTATCAATAAGCACATGAGAAAATGTTCTAAATCTCTAATAATTAGAGAAATGCAAATAAAAACAACTCTGAGGTGTCACCTCACACCTAGCAGATTGGCTAAAATAAAAAGGGAGTGTAATGAATTTTGGAGGGGATGTGGCAAAATTGGGACATTAATGTACTGCTGGTGGAGTTGTGAATTGATTCAACCATTGTGGATAGCAATTTGGAATTATGCCCAAAAAAGCACTAAAAGATTGTCTGCCCTTTGATCCAGCCATACCATTGATAGATTTTTAACATATCATTCATATGTCTGCATATCATATCCTATATAGCTACTCTTCCATATTATCAAATTTACATAAACATATCATCTTATATCATCATATATATTATGTCATCATAATCAACTTACTTCTCCACCCTCTTTCTGAATAAATTCCTTCTATATTTTCTAATAATAAAGAATGATTCTTGAGAATTACAGAAATCCTCTTTCCACATAGATATAAACATTTTGACCTTAATGAGTCCCTTAAATTTTCTCTTGTTATATACCTTTTTAGTCTTCTCCTGTGTCTCCTGTATGGACTTCAGATGTTTTGTTTAGGTCTGACTTATTACTCAGGAATGCTTGGAAAACTTCTATTTTATTGAATGTTCATTTTTCCCCCTGAAAGAATACGCTCAATTTTGCTTGATAGGTGATTCTCTCTGGGTTGTAAACCCAAATCTTTCGCCTTCCTGAATATCCTATTCAATGTCTTTTGATCCTTTAATGTAGAAGCTGCTCAGTCCTGTGTGATTCTGATTGTAATTCTATGATATTTGACTGTTTTTTTTTCTGGCTGTTTGAAGAATTTTTTCTTAGCTCAGTGGCTCTTGAATTTAGCTATTATATTACATGAAGTTGTCATTTGAGAATTTCTTTCTGAAAGTGATCAAATTTATTTTCTTGTTAAAGGATCTCTGGGCAGTTAGCTTTGATAATTTCTTGTAATATGATGCCCAAGGTTTTTTTCTTGGTCATGGTTTCTAGGTAGTCTAATAAGTCACAAATTGTCTCTCCTGGGTCTATTTTCTAGTTCACTTGTTTTTTCAATGAGTTATTTCATGTTTTCCTATTATTTTCATGCCTTTGATTCTTCTTTATTGTTTCTTGATTTCTCTAATGAAATCATTAGTTTCTAGATGATCAGTTCTGATTTTTAAGACCCAATTTTCCTCTGTCAGTTTTTGGTTCTCTTGTTTCAATTGGTCCATTTCTTTTTGCATTACTTTCATTTCTCCTTTCATCACTTTCTTCTTCTTCTTGCATCACTTTCATTCCTGTTCCTCACTTTTCCTCTGCCTTTCCTAATTGGTTTTTGAAGTCTTTTTTTTAGCTCTTCAAGGATTTATGTCAAATTCATATTTTTCTTTTGGACTTTGCATGTGTTTCCTTTTCTTTCACTGTCCCTTTCTATTTCTGTGCCTTACTCTTTGTCTCCATAAAAATTCTTTAGAGTTAGTTGCTTTTTTTCATTTGCTCATTTTTCATATTTATACTATCTAATTATAACTATGCTCTGTTTTCTGGGAAGTTAGGGTATCTTTTTAAACTTTAGTTCTTGCTTGATGTTATTCTCAGCTTATTTTCTGGGTCTGAGGGCTGAGAGTTCTGGGAGCCCTCTCCCCTTGCTGATTCAATTGACCATTGAGATGCTAATGGATTAAGAACTTGCCTCAGGTTTGAATGTAAATTTTTGTTTTCACAATGACCTTGATCAGGTCAGGGGATGATCAAATTCTAGCCCCAGGCTTAGGCTCAAAGTTTTAGTGTTGTTGTGTACTTGATCCAATCAGGCACTCCTTTCATTGCCCTATATTGGAGTTCTGTCCTGAGCTTCAGGCAGAAAGATCAGTACTCAGTACTATCAGCCATCCCAAACTGTGTACTATATCCTTTTCACAAGGCCAGAATGGAAATCTTGGCATCACCCTGGGTCCATAGGAATCAGTCTATTCATCCCAGACTGCCCTGGGCTAGAACTCTGGACTTCTCCATAGGTTTGAAATTTTAAGTTTCCTGGGTTGGTTTGTACCACTATTAGCCCAGGCAGCATTAAAGAATCTAAATGTTGGCTTGGGCTCAGCTTCAAACCTGGGCAGTGGAAGTGTCTGGGGGTTGGGGGATGACTTGTTCTTCCCTCCTTGCTACAGCCTTTTGCTGGCTCTGCTTTCCTCTCACCCCAGTTCTCCAAATGATCTCTGTCTACCTTTTGGGTTTTTCTTTTCTTGAAAGTTGTTTCACTCTGGCTTCTTCTTGGTTCTTTCACTCCTGTATTCATTTTGTGGTGATATTTTAATATTGATCAGAGAGGATTCTCATGGTGACACAAAGCAGTTCTGGTTCACTCTTCCATCTTGGCTCCACCCACAGAAGTCCCTATAATTTTCTATTAAAAGGGATTCATATTTCCTTCATATTCTTCTCTCTGATATTTTCCTTTATGTCTTTTGAACTCTTTTTTGCCTTTATTTCTACCATTATTGTATGCAATACAGGGGAAAGAGTACTAGATTTGGAATCAAAGGACCTCAGTTATCTGCTTTGTAAAATGAAAGATTTAAACAAGATATTCCAACTCTTATCTTATAATCATTTAATTCCTATGTATTTCTTCATGGTGAACAGCTAGGAATTGAACAAAGCCTTTCTTTTCAATACTTAAGATTCTTCTTTACCTTACTTAAGAGATTCACTTTATTGACATCATTAAAACTCTATACTTCCTAAATGTCACCCTTCTACCATACAGAAAGAGAGTAATTAGAGCTACAGAGAAAGGATGAGATTTTTCGTTTGTGTTTTATCATTTCTATATTTTCTTCTTTTGTTTATTTTACCAATTTATCCTCTAATTTTATATTTATTTTGCTTTGGTTCATTTGCTGATATTCTGTTATGTCACCATTTTCATTTTGTTTTCCTTTTATTTTTATTTCCTTTTATTTTTATCTATCTCTGAGAGAGGACCCAATAATTCACTTGCTATTATTTTGCAATAAAATTAACTTTTCCCTTGATACACTATAGGTAAAATAGATGTTTCCAAATTATATTACTACTCTTGTTAATGGTGTCATAATTGTTCCCCTGTTTGTCATTCTTGATATAAATTTTTATTTTTGCTTGGCTAGAATTCTTTCTCATTTAAACTGCTCTTTGAATCTGGGGAAGGGATCTATTCTGAATCTATATAATTGTGCATCTCTCTCTATGATTTCCACAGAAAAAGCAGAAAACATTTTGTTAAATTTTTAATAAATTCTACCTAAAATATATCTGTGAAAAAAGAAGTGAGATTATCCTGGCATACCTAATAGAAACCTGCGCTAAGGAAGCCATTGTCACTCTTTTCAATAATTGCTTGGTTTTCTGAATGTTCACTAACCATTCCTTTAATAATATTCTAAACTTTTGTTAGGAATCAAAGCTGTCACTGACTTGTAGTTTACAGATACCACTCTGAGTATATATGTATATATGTGTGTGTGTGTGTGTGTGTGTATAAAATTTTCTTTTTTAATGTTACAAAACCTTTCTCTTTTTTTCTGCTCTGTCTTTGAAAAAAGATCAGAGAGTGGCTCAATAAATCAACTGACAATCCTTTCAATACCCCTCATTGTAATTCACTTGGTCTAGGTGATTTGAATTCAACTAAGACATTTTGGAGTTTTCTTATATGTCCCTTCTTTTATTTCAGTTCTCTATTACTCATTTTTGTTTGACCTTTTCTATTAAAAAAAAAGATCATACTTTCCTGTGGCAAAGAAAACAAAAGTAATGTAAGATTTGAACAAGAATATCTTTGCTGCATCATCTTTCATCATTGACCCAAACCATGCCTACTATTTGTCTATTATTTTCTTTTCTTTTATCTTCTTCCTTTCATTAATGCAGCTTAAAAAAAACCTTTTGATTTCCTTGGCTTTCTGTGTCAACTTCAGCTGACTGATATTTATTTCATATGACTAATATACTTTATTCATCCTCCATTATTTGCTCTTGCTTTATTCTTTTTTACCTGTTTAAAAGTGAAGTTAGCCATTTATTTACAGTTGAGTTAGGTTGTCCAAATTGATCCTTTTTAAATATCTTCAAATTTATCTTCCATATCACATATCTATACAATTTGAGTAATCATTTTCTGCCATATTGTGATCCATTTTATCTCACTTCCTACCACCTGCCTTCTGTCCCCTCAACACCAAGTAATATATTATAGGTTGTACAGGTATTATCATACAATACATATTTCCATTTTCATCATGTTGTGAAAGAAGACACATATAACTTATATTAGAGAAAAATTCGTAGAGGAAGTATAATGAAGAATGGATTAAAATAATTTCTTTTGTCCTTTTATTAGAATAATTTCTTTTTTATGTTTACACAATTTCTTTCATAAGAGCATTCCATCTTACCAAGTTTACCTCACCTGTAGGAGTTTTGTCTATATTAATCTTTTTATTCTTTTTTCTAAATCCTTAAAATCTGTTCTTCCAAAAAATTAGGGTACATTTCAGCCAATTTCTACTTTTGAGAACAAGGAATTTAATCAACACAGTGTAATATCTTTTTTCCCAATTCTTTTATTTAACAGAAAAGGAAGCTGAAGATCATAAAGCTAATTTAATTTGAACAAGGTTATATAAGTTATAACAGAACTAGGATGTGAATCCAGATCCTTTGTTTCCTAATCCAGTGTTTTTCTGCTATGACACAATGCCTCTGTTAACCAAGTATAAATAAATTGTCTAATAGAAAATGCATAAGTAACATAGAAGTACACAACTTCAAAACAGCAAGTATTTTAAGTACTGTAATTAAAATATCTCCAGTGGTTGATTCCCGCCCCCCCCCATTTACATCAATGTTCTCATGTTGTATGGATAAAATCTATCTTTTTAAAATAGAAGTAGTTTATTTTTGAGGAGTAAAATGATCCTCCTCTTGGACCACTGATTTTTTGTGGCAGAAGTCCTTGTGTACCTCAATGAAACTATTAGCTATCCCAAGATGGAGAGGTCAGAGTAGAGAGCTCTGGAATAAGATGATCCACTAGAGAAGGAAAAGCCAAACCACCCCATTATCTTTGCTCAGGAATCTCCATGGACTGTTTGGTCCATGGAGAAACGAAGAATTGAAAATAATTGAATGACTGAACAGACCACAAAGTAGATACTATTGTAGTCTTTTTAGCTTGAGTATTTCAATAAAAAGTCAAAATTTTCTTAATTTTTAAATTGTTTAATGTCTTCAAACATAAATGGAAAATATCAAGAAAGAAGAATTCGACTTGAAAGACATGAACATTTTGAAACAGCACAGCATGTACTCAAAGAAATAATTTTTAAAAAAGACTCGAGACTATCTAATGTCACATCAGCCTTCAGTCAGAAAGGCTATGAAAGTATTACTTATGGAAGGAGCCACAGAGATTACCAAGTCTGTACATTTCACTATTGCAAAGCTACATAACATTTTCAAAGCCCTCTGGAAAGACTTTCTAAATAATCCCTTTCTAACCTGTTCTACTATTTTAAACTGCGTGCACATTTTAAAAATATTAGCAAAATGATTCAAAATCTATGTTTTACTCATGGCAGATAGTGTCATCAATATTACAAGAATTATGTGCCATTATTATTTATATCTCTGGATCCTGATATTAGATTTATGTCTTAGACTTCAGATTTTTATTGCTCTGTCATTATCATGTAATTATTCTTATTAACTTATAGTTTTTATCTTGAATCCTAAGGTTTCTTAATTTTTAAAAGTGCATGTTGAATATAAGGTTCCAAAGAAAAAAATGCATTTAGAAAATGCACAATAAAGTAATAATCAAATTTTGAGTGAGTAAAGACAACAAATTTTAATATCTTCTTACGCTTTATAAACTTTGTACTGTGACCTTATTTTTTAAAAACAATGAAAATTGTAATAGATAACCTCTGGGAAGAAGATGGAGTCCAGCTTGAATGGCAGATCGTTGGTTATACAACTTAGAATTTACCCAGATGGCATGAGACAGGGGTAAAAGACAGTTGAGGTCCCACTATAAAAATCCAGGGACTGAGCATCTTGGGGTCTCATTTTTGAGAAGGGGCTCTTGGGTGGTGAAGGGTGGGTAGGCCTATAGACCTGCATATGCAGCACCTGTACCTGATTGTCTCATAATATTCATTGACCTATTACTGAAAAAGGCGGAGATATAAACATCAACACCAGCTATCAAGAAGAATATCATAGTCCCTTCCTTTCACTTGGTCTAGACCACAGCCAGGTCTGACCAGGGTCTGGGAGGGAGAGAAGCCTCTCCAGCTGGAGGCCAACTTGTTACTTATTGATTAGCTTAATCTAATTCCCATAGGTTTAGAATAGCCATTCCCAACACCACTTTCCTTATCCTGAATCCCACCCCTTTGACGTATAGCATTAAACTCTTTGAGACATAGTTCAAGTGAACACTGATTTCATTCCAAGAGCAAGTGAATAATTACTGTCAAAGGGGAAAAGGGGATTTTACCAAAATTGTAGCCATTCGGCATTATCCAACCTAATACCAATAACTATCTTTACTACAAACCTTTATTCTCTAAACTAACCCCAAGCCAAGTAACCAGAGGAGCTGTGTGAACAGTATACAGCTTCTCACTTGATAACTCTGGCTTGGGCATTATGTGTGGGGTCAAGTGCTTTGCTGAGCTGAACATTCATAAGCCCTTGTGGTCATCAGTACACCTTTGTGGTCACTCAGGCATTCCTATCCTCACTCAGCCTAGATCCATTTACCATCTAGGGATCTTGGACCAGCTTATCAGGCCCATCTTACAGAAGCACCATACCACCCTGTATAACTGAAGCTAATCTACACTCTGATTTTAATTTTTCTATTTTTTATCAATAAGCTTTGAGGATTAAAAGCATCACTTCAAATGATATGATATTGTCCATCTTTTTCTTTTAGAGACTCAGGGTTAAAAGGTCCTAGGTTCAAATCTGACCTCAGACACTTCCTAGTTGTATGACCCTGGGCAAGTCACTTAACCCCCCAAATCTCAGAAAAAACAATCATGTACAGATATGAGATAAAGAAGTGTAATTCATAAACCAAGAAGACAGAAACAATATGCAAACTATGTAAAAACCAAATACAATTATATCTGTCAAATGTCATTCTTAGAATAAACACTAAACATCCCCAATTCCCATTACAAACCCACTTGATGAAAAAGGCAAAGCTAATACAATCTCATATGCTTCAAATTCAAAGTTGAAATATGAGGGTGGTGGAGTCCTGTCAATTCTCTGCATAGCATTGAATCATTCTAAACCTTAATCCCATGAAACAAATATTAGACACAGGTTCTATTCAACCATGAAAAGTATAGGGAAAATAATGAAGGATAATAAATAAAAGAATACACAGACCTGATTGCACCAAGACTGAGTTTCTGTATCTGTGAGAAAGGGGACTGAAAACACTGTTCAGACCATTTGTTTTTCTCCTAGAATTCATTATGAACATAGAACAGTTCAAGTTGCCCACAATGACCCATCAATATGAGGAAGCTGTGAGCACAAAGTTTAGGGACAGTAACCAAAATGGGAATAAGATGAATGGCAAATGAAAGAGATTTCAGGATGAAGTTCACATTTAATTTCCAAAAGATTTTATGAGTGACACAGAGAAAACATAGAAGGAAAGAGTGAAGTAGAATTTATGAATCAGAGAAAAGGATGTAAAATATACAGGAATGGAAAAGAAATAAGAAATAAGGAAAACTAAAAGAAAAATACTTGAAATAAGAGATTAGAAGTATAATAGAGAAGATTTGATAAAGTATACTTAGATGAGAAAAGAAAAGAATAAAGGAAAAAAAATATTGTCAGTTCTATGAATTTGGGATAAAACAAATAAATGGGAACAGAAATTGAGAACCTGTGGAAATATAGAACTAGACTTAATGTAACTTAAGCAAAACTAACTTCTAGGTAAAAAGGCTAACTTAAACAAGATTAAATAATTAAAGGGAAAACAATGAGAAAAGAGCAAAATCTAAAAATCACAAACTTAAATGAATTAAATGTTGAATTGCCAATGATTTCTTAATCAGCAAATTTAATAATCTCTTTTCTAATCCACTGCTACATTTGACATTCTTGACAATTTCTCTCCTAGACAGGCTCTTCTCAATTGGTTTTTGGGAGCCCAGTCTTTATTGGTTCTCCTCTTATTCATTTGCTACTTGTTCTTAGTTTCCTTTTCCAGATCATCACCTTTTTCATGCCTCCAACTCTAAGATACTGTTAAGTTGAATATTGGTCCTTCTTCATTTATATGTTGCCACTTTATGACCTGATTAACCACCATGAGATTAATTATTAAGTCTATTCAGATGACTTCTGGATCTATATATCCATCCCTACCCTTTTTCCTGCACTTTTGACTCACTCACATTAAAAACATTTATTAGACAAATTAGACAAATCTTAAACTCAATATGGCCAAAATAAAATGCTTACTTTCACTCAAAATCCACCCTTCTACTTAATTTCTCTGATAATTTGAGGGTACCTGTATCTTTCCAGCCACATAAGTTTGCAATATTCATGTCATATTTGATTCTTCATTCTTGATCATTTCATATATTCAATCAGTTGCTCAATCTTGATTTCTATCTCCAAAACATCTTTCCTATCTATTCCTCTCTCTTTGTTCATGTGGCCACTCTTAAAGGATCTGGCATGAAAACAATATTTTTTCCAGATGGATTCATGTGTGAACTTATCCAAACGTTTAAAGAATAATTCATACATCCATTGTAAAAAATATTCCCAGAAATCGAGAAATAAAATGCTACTCTAAAACTCATTTGAAGAGATGACTCATGAAGAGAGAGGGGAAAATCACCACTAAAGAGAACTGATGGATAATATTAAAGAAAATCCTAGCAAAGTATGATATTAATTTATTGTCAAATTTTTAAACCATAACCAACTTGGATTTAGAGAAAAATATAATTTGAGACATTACACAAATAATATAATTAACCATGTTGAAATAAGCCTAATTCTTATAATAAGAAATTCTTGGAAAGCCTTTGCCAAAGAACAATTATTTAAATTAAATTCTAATAAAGCCTGATCATAAAAAGCTACTGTTTTTTAACTGTTCGTATTTATGCATATGGCACACTCACATATAAAAATATTAGTATGATTGTAATGATTAAATACCATTAGCTTTACCAATAAAAACAGGAACAAAGCCTCATTTTCTCCATGTTTCCTGAAATTAAAGATATGATAGCAATTCCAGTAAGAGAAGACAAAGAAATTAAACAAATAATCCATTGGCAAAATGATAGTATAGTATCTCTGTCTGCATATGACATAGTACTTTACTTAGAAAATCCCAGGGAATCAGCCAAGAAACTAATTGAAATAATTAAGAGCTTCAGTGAAGTGGCAGCTGAAAAACAAATTGCCAAAAATCCTCAGTATTTATACATAGTGATATAATATTTAAGAAGAAACAAGAGAAATGTCTTTCATAATGATTTCCAAAGCATAAACTCTTGTAGTCAATCTTAAAAGATATATTCAAGGCTTATAGGAACACTTTAAAAATTCTCTTTATAGAAATAAAGAATGGCTTCAAAAATTAAAGGGATAATTGTTACTCATGGTTGAGTAACAACATAATAAAGGAATAGAGACAATTAATTTAAAGATTTAGTGCTACCTATTCAGACCCCCAAAGAGTTATTTCTAGAGATAGTATGAATTTTAAAAAATAGAGGAACAAAAGGTATCTCAAAACAAACCATAATAGAAGAAGAAAAAATGAAGGGAAAATTAACATTTCCAGACTTCAAACAATATTAAGAAATAACCATTGAGACTTTGGTATAAGATTGAAAACAGAAAATTAGATGTATGGAAGAAAATAACAGATCAATAAACAATAACTGAATTTATAACTCTATGTCCAATAAATTTTAAAAAACACAATTATTTGGGAAATACATTCCTATTTCACAAGAATTGCTTAGAAAATTAGAAAACAGTTTTGTAGAAAATTGGTTTTTATAAGAGGCCACAATAAGTTGACAATATCAGGTCAGGCTTAAAAAAAGACAGAAGGTAATGAGATCAGGTTATTTCCACTATGACTTGCAAGAAAATTAACAAAATGAAAGACAGATGAGATAAATATATATATACATATATATATATATATATGTGTGTGTGTGTGTGTGTGTGTGTGTGTGTGTGTGTGTGTGTGTGTGTATAATTTAAATTATAGGGAAATTAGAAATGTTTGGGCAAATAATAAATGCAAAAAATAAGGGAGATCTTGGAATTGGGGGCGATTTTCATAAACTGACAAAGATCTGAAATTCAATATATATGCATATATGTGAATCTATATGTAGATACATGTACATATATATGAGAATTGCTATATATTTTACCAAGCTCCATTTCCTAGAATTTAATTTGAAAAGAAGTTAAAAATGGTTCTTAAAAAAATTATGTTACTAGTAATTAAATGAAAGCTTACACCAAATCACCAATAAAAAGAAAAAATCACTTCTTTCACTTCACTTCAGTGGGAGAATTTTTTATGTAATGTCAGAAATTGTTGGAAATTTTGCTGGACATTTTTCTCAGTCCTTTTTTTTTTTTTGTAATAAAAGATAGTTCCTGCTCGAGGGACCAATTCAGAAATAAATGTTATATAAGTATACAACTTAATAAAAATGAGAAAAACAATTAAAATAATTAAATCTAGAAACAATCTTAAATTCCATGTAATCTAACATCACTTTGCATTTGAAAAAAATTAGGTAGAAATAAAGTGATTTCTGAATGTAGTAAATGGTGAGGAGCTAGGATACATATGAAATTCAGCAATCTTTTGGCTGTGCCTTGCCTTTCTATTCAAACATATTCATACCTTCTCCTAAAGAGCAAATAAACATTTTTAATGTATCAACTAAAAACTATCAAAATGCTATTCTTTCTAATTTTGCATTAGAATTAGAACTTTACAAAAATCAAATACAGATATCACCCATAATAATAAGATAATATTGAAGATCTTGAAATTTAATAAGGAAAGGTAAAATCAAGAAGCAAAAAAAGGGTCTTTTATCTAGATCATGTCAAAAGGAAATATACCCATCTCTATTCAGTTTTATCTAGTCAATTTCAGCATTCAAAGTAGGGGATGAAGGGAGAAAAAGAATGAACATTTGCTAAGAACCCTAAGTCTCCCCAAATAGCAGCTGGGTAGTGTATTGTGTAAGGATGGGGGAATGGGACAAAAAGAGCCAGAAGAAGGCCTTGTTGACAGTTGAGACCAGAGGGAATTCTGGGTAATTCTCTGGAGGAAGAAGAAGGAAAAGGACTTCCGGGGGAGGACTGAGGGAGGGAGGAGGAGAACATCTCAGCTCAAATCCAGTCCTGAGGGCTTCCTGGGGATCCTTCTTTGGACACTGAAACCCTGATTCCCTGGTCAAAGGCATTCCATCACTTTTCACCCATCAAGACTTCAACTGTTGGGTCAGTTAAGTGTTTTGAGACTCCATTTTGGGAGCAATCTCTTAGGCTCCTTCCCTCATTATCCAACCTTGCTGAGAGTCCATTTCCAGTCTAACTTACAATTATAGAAAAGGATTGAAATAGAAACAGAAGGAGAAGGGACAAGAGGGAAGATGCTTGGGAGCAGGAACCCCAAAGGTTCCCACCCAAGTGATGGACCCCATAGAAATAGAGAAGAGGGCACCCCAAAATCCCTCTACCCTTCACCCCTTTCCCCAATCCCTGAATTGTGATTAATAAAAGCCATTCATTAGTCAAATAGCTTTCCAGAGTGCCAGAGAGACAATGAGGGGGAGGGGAAAAACAGCTTGGTCTGGCTGCCTCCATCTTGGAGCCAGACCCCCTGCTGTGAAGTTGACTGATCTCGGGGGAGGCTTGCGTGAACCCTGCTCTCATTCAGAATTGGATTGGGGTACCCCATACCTCCTCTTATAGGGAAGCCTCACCCCCAACTCCTCTGGGGCAGCACAACCATCTAGGTCACCCAGTTTCGGGGTGACAGCTCAAAGTCTCTCAGTGTATAACTGGCAGGAGGGGAGATCTAGAAGAGAGTCTCACCCCTACATAGACTCTCTCTATCTCCCCTCCATCCCTAACATTTAGGCACTGGCTCTCCTTTATTATTATAATTGTCTAGAGTGCAGGCCCTAGAATCAGAAAAATTCATCTCCCTGAATTTAAATCTGAACCTTAGACACTTACCAGTTATCTGACCCTGGGAAAGTTACTAAAATCCTGTTTGCCTCAGGTTCTTAATCTATAAAATGAGATGGAGAAGGAATTAGTAAACCATTCCAGTGTCTTTGACAAGAAAATCACAAATGGGGTTACAAAGAGTCAGATACTACAGGAACAACTGAATAAATAATAAAATCTCCTAATGATGTTCTAAAGGCAAATGAAAAGGCAAATATTCCACAATGGTGACAGTAAATTTGGCTACATATGTAAAATAAGTATTATGAATTCCAAGGCACAGGAACATTTGAAGATATGGAATAATGATGAATATGATTTTTTTAAAGAGAGAAATATTTACTCTGTTGGAGGAAAGAGGAATATCGATGAAGGAATTTGGTTTTTTTTCTATTTCCTTTGCTAAGGAATATAATTTCTGAAACAGAAAAGATAAAATGTCTTATAGGGAACTGAAACAACATATAAATAAGAAAGTGGCATTACCATTAGATTTTTTAGAATGTCAATGCACCAGATGCACATGAACTACATTACACAGTCTTGAAAGAATTTCTTGATGTACTCATTGTGCCTCTGTCTATCACTTTTACAATATTGCATAGAAAAGAATTGTTGCAGAAACTGAACAAAAATATGTTGCCATGGTTTTCAAAGTAAGAGAATAGAATGGAATCTACAATACTGTAGTCATGCAAGATATTAAAGACCAACCAAATCAACTTTTTGTTCTGACATAATAGTCTCAAAATGAATGCTGTAGATCAGTTCACCTAGATTTCAGAAAACAAAAGTATTCAATAAAATTGTAAGGTGATACATCACAAGATTAAATATGGACAAACGTCCTGATATCCATGACAAATGAAATAACGGAATCTGCAAACTCTAAGTTATTTAGTTTGACTTTGAATTTTAGGAAAATGTATCATTAAAAAGATGATTGGTAAAGGAAAACAATGATTGCAAAGAGTCTGCCTCAAACCATCAAGAATGAGTCATGCCATAGAACAACATCTAACAACATAGACCAAGATAAGTCAAAATGAATAAATGATTTAGATATAAAAGGTAATATAAGTAAATTAGAAGAGCATGGAAAAATGTACTTCTCAAGCCTCAGAGTCTTCCCCTTTAGCTTTCTGTCCTTGGCATGCTGGAGGGTGTGGGAGAGGAGAGGAGGGCAGGCAACAAGAGGAGGAGCTAATGCTCTGGGATCCAAGGCTGCTTAAGACCATGCCTGTAATTCCATTGGATGAGGAAGGAAGGGGAGATTTTGAACTTGCACCTCTCCATTTCTAGGTTGGTCTCTGAGCCATGCAATAGTTTCTTGCCCAAATTGAGACTTGATGGTTTTTAGGTGGTAGGCAATATGCTAGTAGAAGAGGAGGGTACATGCTAATGTAAAGGGAAATGACCATGTCCCAGGTTAGATGTGATGGAAGCTTGGTTCTTCAGAAGTATCTCTGGAGGTCTATTTTGAAAGGAGAGATGCTAGCTGGGGCACAATGGCTAGAGAGAGTTGGTTATGGACTCTGGGTCACAGAAGGAAGCCTGAATGCACCTTACTCTGATTTTGTCCCCTCCTTTGCCCAGCCTATTACCATAAAACTAGGCTAAAATTAACCTTGATGTGGAGATGTGGATTATGGCAGATTTGGCATATTCATTGATTTTACAGAGGAAACAAAGCCAGAAGGAATAATGAACATACTTGGTGACAATTTTTTAAATGATTTTGAAAGACCAATGCATTAAGAATGAATGCATGTAAATGAAATTAATTATATATAAATGTAGTTTTGTGCTTAAGTATAAAATTTAGTTTTTCCAAGTAAAGAATGAGTAAAGCATAGTTAAAATAATAACTTTTTTCCTGGGGAAAAAAGTCATTGGGTTTTTCCATAATAAAAACACAATATGAATAAGTAGTTTGATGTGGTAGCCAAAAAAGTGAATATGAAGTTGATCTCTTTTAAAAGACAGAGCTTTCAGAAATAGAGAGATGATCATTATTCTATATACTTTAGTCAGATCTCACATGAAATACTTTTTGCAGTTCTGAGCATCACAGTTTATAAAGGGTGTTGATAAAAGAGAAAGTATATAGCAGAGAGGGGAATGATTAGAACTGGGCCCAAATGGAATGGTCTGCCTTGAGGGCATTGGTATTCTTTCTACCCTCAATCTTCATGGAAATCTCTCAGCAGGAGAGTCTGAAAGATCATTTTACAGATATAATCTAAAAGAACTTTTTAAAAAAGTTATACTTTGGAGTTGTTGGGTGTTGTGACTGTGATTTTTGTGAATAAAGTCTTGCCTCTCACATACACTACTAACTTTCTTGGTTTCTTGGAAGTTCAAGTAGTTCTTTAAAACTATAATTTACAGAGGCATTAGTGAAATAAGTTTCCATAACATTAATTCCTCCCATTGGTGAAAATATAAGTATACAACTTTCCTCCTGAAAAAAATCTATATAGAAGAAGATATTTAGTGGAGTGACACATGGATCTATATTTAGTGCTATGCCATTTAATGGTGATGTGTATTTAGTTCTCTGTTATTTATAATCATTTAAAGACTTCAATTTATTTTGGCTTTGCACTGTTTTTTAGATCTATGACTCAAAGATGGAATGGTTAATAACTATTTTCACTATCAGTATCCAGATCCAAAAAAAACAGTGCCTAAAGTTTGGCCAAATCTAATAAGATTTAATAAGAACAAATATTAATATTGAAATTTGGCCTCCAAAATAAAATAAATGGGGTTAAGGTTTTGCAAGCTCATTATGAGTTAATAGTGTGATATGTCAGCCAAAAATATTAATGAAATCTTTAGTATATTAGGAAAGGCAAGGTATCCAAGATGACAAAGATAATAGTTACGCTGTAGTCTGCCCTATGGATTCTTCACTCCCCATTTAAATTACTAGGTTTAATTCTGGGCACTATGTTTTAGGGAACCATTGATAGGACAGAGAACTCCACTCAGGGTACAGGGGGACTGGGTTAGGAAAGACCTCAAGATCATGCAATATAGATATTATTGGTAGGAAATGCTGGCATCTAGCTAATAGAAGAGAAGATCCTAGAGATTTGGGAATAGGACATGGCAACATTCTTCATATATTGGCAGCCACAAATGTAGTGCAGAGGTGCAATCAACCCTGCAAAAGGCTAACTGCAGAATTTCTGGCAGTTGAAAGGGTTTAGAACCCTGAGTAGAGGCAGTTGATCCTGGAAGCTTGGTCAGAGCAGAAGGGTCAACTGAGCTTGGTCTTGGGGCTGAAACCTGGCCTTGAATCTGTGCCTTTTCTCTTGAGATTTGTAGCTTAGCTAATGCCTCTGGATCTCCCTGATCTTCCCTATTCTAATCACCATTTCCCTTCTTGATTTCCTGTGGGTTTTGGGAGAAGGGTGGATGTGGGTGGTAGCAAGCAAGCTTTGAAGACTTAGGTTTTCCCCATAGATAAGTAGGGCTTACCCTTGATACAAATTATCTCCTGATTCCTTGTATATAACTTCCTTAACCTTAAAGGCAACAAAACCTACTGAGACTGAGTAAGGGCAGGCTCTTTCTCAGTCTCCCATTCCTGTGTCCCTCTCCCACCTGGAGCTCTTCCCTAGGCAGTTGTAAGAGAAACCTTGTATCCCTCTGTCCTTTACAATCAACCCTGAAACTTAATAAACCCTGTTTTCATTTCATCAAACCTCTTGCTAGATCATAGGTTGAATGATAAAAGAGGGATAAGGAGAGAAAGGAATAGTTTCTCTTTGGGTCCTGAGGGGAGTTGGAGGTGTCCATTTTGGAGGAAGTGGTGATCTCTATACTTCCTCTGAGAAGCCCTTCTATTTCATAGACAAGGAAGAGCCTTGGGACTCTTTCTTTGTGAACTTGAGAAACTGACTAGAAAGCCCTCTAGTTAGTTTCAAACCATTTCTGACTGGCCCAAATCTTTTGTCTGTAGAAGTGCCCTTCCTACCTGGAAGGGTTCAGCCTGTTTCCCTTCAGTGTCCTCTATCTCAAGCCTGTATACCCAGACTGTGTCTCCCTGTTGCAGCTGCCTGCCCAACTACCTCATCCTCTCCCCTTGCCACTCATTCTACTTCATCATCTTATATTTCCCTAAACTTAGTTGTTCCCTTACATCTCCTACCACCTCAACTTACTACCTCCACCATTGTACCCTCCTTTTCCACCTACTGACTTAGGGACCAACAAACCCCATCCACTTGTTTTATTCCTTTATTACAACTTGGCGAGCCAGCTAGGGTACATTAAAATATGGCTTTTCACAATATAATACACCAATCATGCCTGTAAAGAAAGCCAAATTATCTCCTGATGGGAAGACTCAATGGTGTTTAGTACAAGATCTCAGAGCAATAAACGACCATGTGCAAAAGACCTATGCCATGGTACCAAGTCCATCACAAATCATAGCAGCCATTCCACCTGAAGCTGCTTGGTTTACTCTTCTGGACCTGAGCTCTGCGCACTTCTCTGTTCCCCTACACAGAGACAGCCAGAAGCTGTTTGCTTTCTCATGGGAAGGCAAATCCATCTTATGGATCCATCTGCCTCAAGGTTTTTCAGATTCAGCTTCGGTCTTCTGTCAAATCCTACAGAGAGACCTTGAGTCGATAACTTTCCAAAACAGCAAAATGGTACATTATGTTGATGACATCCTGCTAATGTCACCATCTGCTGAAGTCTGTTACACTGATAGTGTACGCTTAATCAAAGAGCTAGGCAAAGGGGGCCATAAAATTTCCAAATTGAAACTTCAATTCATAATGGAGAAAGTAAATTATTTAGTATTCATCCTAGAAAAAGGCTCCAAAAGAATTTCCCAAAAGAGAACACAAGATATAAAAAATTTGAGTTTGCCAAAGAACAAGAGGCAACTCAGGGCAATTATAGGAGTAATGAGCTTCTGTAGGTTTTTAGGTTTGTGGGTCCCTAAGTCAGTAGGTAGGAAAGGATGGTACAATGGAGGAGGTAGTAAGTTGAGGTGGTAGGAGATGTAAGGGAATGACTGAGTTTAGGGAAATATAAGATGATGAATTGCTTTTAGCACTGTTTAAAACAATAATATTTATTGAATCAGAATCATCCATGGAGAGTGGCTAAATTGATACCAGCATTATTACTTTCACTATTAAAATATTCTATGAATATTTTTGGTGGTACTAAACTTTCATCTATCCAGTTTTTGAATTGATTAAAAATGTAGATATTCATCTAGGTAAAAGTTTTTAGGAACTCAAAGCAACATTTTAAAGGCATACAATCAATTTGTCTAAAGAGAAAAGCTGGAGGAAAGCTTTATCATATTAGATTAGTTTGGAGAAACCAACTAAATACAGCATTCTAAAATGGAAATGCAATCCCCAAATCCACAAAATGTGGCATACATATACATTTGGTTCATATCACTTCAGGATTTAACAGCAAGAAAATATTTTAGTATTATGGATATAATCTTTAGACATGGTAAATGCTGATATAGTAATATGCACTCAGAATAATGTAATACTAAAGCTCCCTCCATAAAAAATGACTTGCTTATTTGTATAATAGAAATTGAAATTACAAAGAATAACTTATTTTAATATTTTTATAATTATAAAATTTCAAGTTTAAAAACTCTATTAAGTGATCTCTTTGCTCATGTAAGATATCTATTAAGTTTTTGAGTGATATGACATAGCACAGAAATTGGATTACAAAATATAATGTTTATGATTGTTATAATATTTTTAATCTTTCAATGCTAGATTTATGCCTTTCCACTTGAACCTTTCCCCATCACAAGCTCAAGAATGTTAACATTAATCAAGGAGGGTCTTTATTTATATTTGCTACTGTACCTGCCTAAAATATCATTCTCATCTTTGGGAATGACTTAACTCTCTAATCAAATTTTGGTAATAGAGATAACATCAAATATGATAGTATCTTAGGACCTCCAAATTGAAAGAAATATTGTCAGGCTATTTAATCCAACTTTCTTCTCATTGCAGAAGAATGTCATAAACACATAGTCCTCTAGCTAGTTTTTAGGGAGGGAGAGCTGCTTTTCCTATTTTTAGACAGTCTTTTTTGACAGAAACAACCTAGAAGAGACAGATGTATTGATTGATATAATATGTTGTTTTGTTAACTGAAGTCATGAAATTTTAGTTTTGAATTTAAGAGTTTAAAATAATGTTATAATTATATATTAAGGGGTTGAGGTGGAATTAAGATGAGCAAAAAAAGGGACAGATTATACTGATGAAGAGCTAAAATGAAATTTCTCTTCATAAGGATCTAGAATATGATATTATTGTTATTTTTCTTCTAAATATATAAAATATATAATCTTAATTTCAAATATAAGGAGTTTTAACTTGCTGAAATTTGGTGGCAGAGACTCAGTCAAGTGACAATCCAATTCTATTCCCAGCTGTTTTTTAGCAAAAGATGAAAGATGACAGTGAGATGCATAGCCATTCCATCTGGAGTCCCATGGCAGCAGCTGGAAAAGAAAAACAATGTTAGGATTGTTTCCAAACATGTGACAAAAGGTACTCACAGTAGTGGGCAGACAGGCTTGCTTTCTCTTTGGCAGACAGTGATAAACTAAGCAGCCAGGAATCTAGGGGGAAGAATCAGGCCTCTGATCTCAGGAGTCCAAGGTAAGGAGAAAAAAGATTCAGACTAAAAGATTAATAGAGAAGGTTTTATTTAGCTCAAAGGTTCTGAGCCAAATTCAAAAGGAAGTTTATAGCCAGTATGATAATCAAATAATTAAGACATATCTGTACTTACAAGGTGCACCAAATACACACTCATTTTTTTTTCCTTCTAGCTTCCAACTTAGCTCATTAAAAAGGATCAGATTGCTCCCCAGTCTCTAAGAGATTTTTGATAATTAAGCCATGCACATTCAATAGTAGTTACTTTTGAATAACTTACATTTTAGAATGTAATTGATAAACCTCATCCATAGAGTCAGAAATTGTTTAACTGAAATTTAGCTTCAGTAATCTATTTAGAAAAATTATTCTTAACCTCTGGTCCATGGATTCCTAGTGGTCTAGCAGTAGATTTCTAGGACTTAGATAAAGTAAAATAAGTTATATCTTTATTTTCACTCTCCTCTAAATGATATATATATATATATATTTTTTTTTCTTGCTATAACCATAAGCAACAAAATATCATTCTGAGGAGTATATCAGCTTCACTAAATTGCCAGAATGGGTGATCTTGACTACAAAAAGGGTTAGGAGGGACAACCAAGTGGCTCAGTCAATTGAAAGCCAGGCCTAGAGATGGGAGGTCCTGGGTTCAAATCTGGTCTTGGATACTTCCTACCTGGGTGACCCAGGGCAAGTCACCTAACCCACATTACCTAGCCCTTACTACTCTTCTGCCTTGAAACCAATACACAGTATTGATTCTAAGATGGAAGGTAAGAGTTTAAAAAAAAAAAAGGGGTAGGGATCTGTTAGCTAGAAAAAAAATTCCTTCATTTTCTAGATGAAGAATCAGAATTCAAGGTTAAAATGATCTGTATGAGGTTATAAAAAAGCTGGTCATAATTGTAGGAATAGAAGTTAGAAAGGAAGGAATCACAAAGATTAACTATTTCATCAAAATAGTTTGTATATAGATGAGGAAACTGAGGCCCAAACATGTACAGTGATTTTTCTCAAGCCCAATCAGTGATATTGTGGTATATAACAGAGCTTAGAACCAAGATCTGTTGTCTTCAACAGCTACGTTCCCTTAATTGTGTCAAGCTCGTCAATTTTTTAAAAAGTCAGATCAAGAATTAATTCCCTGTTTTGAGACCAAGATAATGAATTATGTTTTGGATATGTTGAGTTTGATATATTTAGGGAATATCCTGAATCAGACTCATCAATATGCATTTTGATTACAGTAGCAGCTTAGCAGAGAGACCATGACTGTGTAGTAATGATAATAGAAACCATGAGAGCTGGTGAAGACTCAAAGATGACAAAGACAGAGACAAACAAAGAGACACAGAGAGAGTCCATGACAGGGCCTATGGGGTGATGACACAGCAACGGATACTGAGGAACTGTCAGAAGGGACAACTAAAAGAAAGAAGATAGTGAAAAAATATAGAAAGGAGAGAGATTCAGGAGGAGAGGTTTCAAATGTGGATGAGAGGCCAGGGAAGGAAAAGGAATAAATGCCTATGTAAAACCTGCTCTCTGTAAAGAATTGTGCTAAGTGTGTTTATAAAATGTCTTATTTCATCTTCATAACAAACTGGTGAGGTAGGTTTTATTATTACCCCCAATTTTTACAGTTAAGGAAACACACAAATAGAGATTAAGTGACATGCCAAGGGTTACACTACCAATAAGTTCCAGAGATTGATTTTGACCTCAGATTTTGAACTTCCTATATCTAGACCCAACACTCTATTCCCTGTGCCATCAGCTGCCTCCAAGAAGCTATTCCATCCTTAACTACTCTCTCCAGTACTGCAAATATCTCTCACATGTCCCCCAATATCCTCAGCAGAAAGAAGAATAGCATACAACTTCTTCTCAGATACTACTTCCAAAGACACTCCTTGCTCCATGATTCAACAACATCTCCAATTTGGATAAATCCAGATATATGATCCTATCCATATGGTATTTGCCTCCTGAGGATGAGGACTGAGAAATACCAAATTAAGTTTAGCAGGTAAATTATCTTGGGTGACTATGGAGAGTGTGATTTCATTTGAGCAATTGCATTAGAAGCCAGATTGCAAATGGTTGATGAGTAAAAGGAGAGGAGGCAAAGTAAAATAAATTTTTTCCTTGCATTGTGACTATGAAAGGAGAACTGGTTATGTTTTAGGTGGTAAGAAATAAGCCCATAGATAGGGAGTGATAGAGAGAAAAAAGAATGATTATGGAAATAATCTGTAAGAAAAAAAGAGGAACTAACACCCATCAGATATATTATCTATCTCTACCTGCAGTGTCACTTTTATTGGAATATTAAGAAGTGAGATCTTGCTAGCCATTAAAGAAGCTTCATTTTTTTAAAACTGGAGACTGCAGCCTCATAAGTTACAGTGAATGAGGAGAGCAGTAACTGAAAGTCAACAGAGATGGGACATCCCCTTCTCATTGATGTTGTAAAGGGTATTTCTTATTCAGATATGAATTTCTTATTCAGATATGCTGTCTGTTCTGTTCCCCTTTGAGGTTCTATTATATAATGTTTACACATGTATTTTATAATTACTATTTTGTGTTTCTTCATAGAATTCTGAACTTGATTACTTATCTAGAGTTAATCTGGAAAATACTTTGTATTTAAGTATAAAGTAGATCTAGTTAGGTTTTTCCTGTAGGGGAAAACCATTCAAAATTGTATTAATTTTAACATAAACCCTAAAGATAGATGGAAATTTATGTATCATCCAGTCAAATCTTTACATTTTACATATTAGGAAATGTAGTTACATAAAGATGAAGTTATTTGACCAAGGTCACACAGGTAATAAATAATTCTTGGCACCTGCCTTATATCATATAGCACAAAAATATTAAGCATTTTTGTATATTATTTTTGTTTTAAAATAAAAATAAATTAAATAATTATAATGAGCCTGGGCTGAAAGCCTAGAGACTTGAGTTTTAGATGAGTCTCTAACATCAATTGGTTATATGTTCTTTAGCAAAGTATTTATCCTTTCTATGACTCAGTTGTAGAATGAGGAGATTGGGGTGGATACAATCCAGTTTATTAAGCATGTAGTCTATCCAAGGTACTGGGTTAGGTCCTATACAGTTGAAGGAGGAAGCTAACAGTGGTGAATCTGAAATTTATTTGCACATAAGCTGAGCCTTTGAAGAAGCTAGGGATTTTGAAAAAGTGGAAATGAGGAAAAATATATTCTAGGCATGAGGTTTTGCCTTTGAAAAAACTATGGATGTGGGAAATGGAGTTCTCAGTTCAGGGAACATGAAGTAAACCATTTTGTATGGAATGTAAAGTGTATAGAAGGGAGTAAGTGCAATAATCATGGATAGCTCTTCTAGTTATAACATCCAATGAAATACATGAAATAGCATTCACCTGACACTGTTTCCCCTTCCTTGGCAAGTACATGAAAAACAATTAATAAATTAAAAAAACCTAACATTTGTTACCTATGTGCTTTATCACCACTTCATTAACTATATGGGCCAATTCATGGCATGTTCACAAGCTTAAATTTTAATTTTCTTACTGTTATTTCTCTGCATGGTGCCCTCTTTTCTAGAGGTTGTTTTTTAGAAAGTCTCAGGCACTAGAGATTTCTTTCTCTGAAGGGATGGTGATATCTTTCATCATGCTTACTATCTTTTTTGTTCTCTATTCACTTAGAGTAAAAGTAAAATAAATAATCTTGGTTTTTGTGTTTGCTTTTAATGAGACTTGCCCCCAAACTATTCACTCCTCCGTATTTTCATTTTTGTTACCATTTATGTTTATTTTTATGTAAAACACAACATAATATGTAATGTAGCAATAACATAATACACTTGATTTGTTATAAATATGTAATAAATTATAATAAATGCACTTATCCAAGAGAAATAAATTCTTACATTAGTTATATGCAAAACTCTTATGTCTAATTCTTTTTTTCTCTAATTCCCACCATTCCCCACTCTCCAAGAAGGCAGGTGATATGAATTAGTTTATATATATAATCATATAATACAAATCCCCCTGTGTTTGTCATTTGTGAAACAAGACATACTCTTACAATAGAGACAACTTCATGGATAAAATAAAGGAAAGAATGGCATATTTCAATCAGCATTTGGACTCCATCTGATCTTTTTCTAATGTTGGATATCCTTTTTCATCATGAGTCCCTTGGAATTGTCCTGGATTCTTGTATCATTGATAATAGTCAAGTCATTCATAGTTAATGATCATATACTATTGTTGTTATTATGTATTATATTTTCATATATTCTATTTCTCTGATACATCATAGATATGTACTTTGGAAAACAATAGGCCTCTCTATTTCCACCATCGGGTCAACAAATAACTACCTTCATTAGGCCCAGACAATCTAGATCCTTAGTGGGAATTCTCTCACCTGGTAACTTCTGTGACTCTAATATAACATTTTTTCAAAGTAGGATGAACAACTTTTTTCTTCTCAGAGCTGCCAGATCCCCTTTGAGAAAAAGTGTTAAAAGTGATTTCAAGTTTTAACAGTACTAGTGTTTCCTTCCTTTTCTCCCCTTTGTAATGCTTATAATTCTGAAATGCTGAGAAGCAGAAAGTTTCTCCATCTTTACCTAAAATGACTTTTTTCATTATTAAAACCATGATTCTCTTTCCTCTAGAAACATTTCCTCAAAATGTGTCCAAGTTTCTCCACCTCAAATTTAATCTTTGGTCTATTTCACAACTCCAAAACTATCCATATCACCTACATGACCCCTTCACTTATTTATTTACCTCAAGTCCTCTATTCTCAGGCTTCTTCTTCTTCTTCAATAGTATCCCACAAAAACCAGAAAACACTTCACTTGAGAATTCAGTATGTGGAGCATGACTTTCCTGATTGGTGAGGATAAAAGTAAACTTATATGGTATACTCTATCTCATTGGTACGACCGGTGCTTCACATTCCATGAAGGCAAATTTAGGTCAAATGCAAGTAAACAAGAATTTAAGTATATACTACAGGCTAGGCTATAAGAGATACATAATTAGGCAAAAATGATTCCTGCTTTTAAGGAACTCACAGTTTTTTGGGGGAAGGAACATTCAAACTATTATGCACTATCAAGATAAATACAGGATAAATTAGAAATAATCACAGAAGGAAGGCACAAACATTAAGAGGGAATGCAAGAGGAAACTTCATGAGCACCCACCTAAGTGCACAAATCTGGAGGAAGCAGGCTTTCCTTCATTGGAAATTTCTAGCTAAAATTTTCACATACAGTTTACCAGTAGTGCTGTAGAGAGGATTATTAAGTACAAGCAGGGGCAGCTAAGTGGTACAGTGGATAGAATGCTGAGCCTAGAATTCCAAAGACTTGAGTACAAATTTAGCCTCAGACACTTACAATCTGTGTGACAATGGACAAGTCACTTAACTGTTTATCTTAATTTGCTCATCTGTGAAATGAGTTAGAGAATGAAATGCCAAACCACTCTGGTATCTTTATAAAAAAAAAAAAAAAAAAAAAACTTTAATTGGGGTCAGAAAGTGTCAGAAGTGACTGAAATGAATTAACAACACAAAAGTAATTTACTTCTTGAGTGTCTTCCAAAAACAAAATTCTGTGATATATTAAAAACAGAACTGTCAGTAGCCAAACTGTCTTAATTATAACTTAGGGACCTATAACAAATAATTTAAGAAACATTTATTAAGAATTTACTATGTTTTGGGGGTGGAATCAAGATGGCCATCTGTGAAAACTCTTCCACACCAATCAAAAACAAAGTGCTTAGAGGGAACAGAAAACCAAATCTAACAATAGGTCTGAGGAGTGGGACCCTCCTGATAGATTCAACTTAAAAAGTAAAGGAAACTTCCCCCACCCTGAATTCTTGAATTCTCAGGTTTAAGGAAAAGGAAGAAGGAACATAAAGTTCCAGGACTCCTCCCCTACCTACTGTGCTCAGTCTCTGGCAGTAACTGGAATCTCTAACCCAGAGGGAGTACCTTGCTGACACAGCTGTGCCAGGCTCAGGGTACTGACTACTGGCAGCTGGGAGGCAGGTGAAGGAGAGACACAGAGAGGACAGCCTAGCCACAGCCAAATCTCTCCATCTTCCCCCACCTCTTCTGGAGTTTTTTACCTTAGGGCAAATTTAACTCCTCAGATAAGCTCCACCCTGGCTAAGTTTTATCAATAGGGCAGATAAGCCTCCTGAGGCTAGGGAAGCTCAATCTACAACACCCCTCCCCCACTGACTCCACTGAGAGCCTTGCTGACTAAGTTCTGAGGGAAAAGGCTTCAACCAATACAGATTACCTTGATACTAGGGCAAGAAGCACAGCTCCCTTCAGCCTCCACACCTTCACCTACACCTTTAGCTTCTGCTGCCAGCTGGGGAAAATATGACCTCAGGACTCATTAATACTCCATCAGCCTAATCTAGTCAGTCATCAGAGAAGAGAAGAAGCCCCTTTAGGACAGAATAGCCCAAACTCACAGATCCAGCAAATAAACAGACAGGCAAAATTATACCCAATGACAGGGGAGAGAGAAGGAAAAAATATGAATAAACAACAGAAAAGGAAAAAGAAATTACAATTGACAGCTTCTATCCAGGTAGTGAACAAAGAACAAATGGAATAGAAGAGGACCAAGGATGACCAATCAAAAAGACAGAAATTCCAGTGAATTGGACATAGACTTTGGGAGAACTCAAAACACAATTCAAAAGACAATTAAGAGAGGCTGAAGACAACTGGGAAAAGAACTTATAAAGCAAAATAAGTCATCTGGAAACAGAGACACATGAGCTAAAGCAAGAAAATAATGTCTTGGAAGCAAGAATTGACCAGCTTGAAAATGAGGCAAAGAAGGTGAAAGATAACCTACAAAGAAAATCAGACCAGAAGGAGAAAGATGACCAAAAAGTCAGGGATGAAATTCAGTCTTTAAACATTAGAATCCAGTGACTAGAAGCAAATGACTTCACAAGGTAGCAAGAATCTTATAAAACAAAATCAAAAGAATGAAAAAATTGAGGAAAATATGAAACACTTTATTGACAAAATTACATACCTGGAAAATAGAACCAGGAGAGACAATTTAAGAACTATTGGACTACCAAAAGATCATGACAAAAGAAAAAGCCTGGACATCGTTCTACAGGAAATTATGCAAGAAAACTGCCCCTAAATTCTCAAACAAGAGGGAAAAGTTGAGATTGAAAGAATCCACAGATCACTTCCTGCATTTAATTCCCAATTGACAGCTCCCAGGAATGTTATAACCAAATTCAAGAACTACAAGACTAAGGAAAAAATATTACAAACTACTAAGAAGAAGTGATTCAGATATCATGGAACGACAGTTAGGATAACATAGGACCCAGCTGCATCCTCACTGAAGGACCTGAAGCATGGAATATGATATTCTGGAAAGCAAGGGAACTGGGTCTACAACCAAGAACCAACTAACCAACAAAACTGACTATATTCTTGCAGAGGAAAGTATGGTCATTTATTAAAATATAAGACTTCCAAGAATTCATAAAGAAAATACTGGACTTAAACAGAAAATTTGATTCCCAAAACAGAGCTCAAGAGAATCACCAAAAAGTAATTAAGAAAGGGAAAAAATTTTAAGGGACCCAATAAGGTCAAATGATTTGTATTCCTATAAGAAAAGATGATATTGTTAACTCTTAAACATTGTTCTTATCTTCAGGGTACCTAAAAGAAGTATACTTAGAGGAAAGAGTGACAAACTGTATAGGATGAAATGTATGTATGCATATTTATATACATACATTTCATCCTATACAAGTCATTTTTTTGCCCCTAGATTTCTGTGAAAACAGAAAACTAGGGGTAAAAAAGAAGATAATACTGAGAGAAATGGGAAAAGAGACAAAATAAGGTAAATTTAAATTTCATAAGAAGTGCATGGTAGGAGCAGGGGAGAAGACCAATACAATGGAAGGGTAAAAGAGGTTGGAGACAATTAAGAGGGAAGAACAATCAGATCCAGTGGGGCAGAGAATTGTATCATTCCCTATAGTGAAGTAGAAAGATAATAAATGGACTGGTGAGGAGAGAAGTAATACAAGGGAGGGAGAGGGTAGGGGTAGTTGAAAAGGCACTATAGTAAGAGGGGAATCAACAAGAAGAGGTGATGGGAAGGGGATTAACATTAGGGAAGGAAAGGGGGAAAACTGACTAAAAGAGAAAAGTTGGAGGGGAGAGTAAAAGGGATAAGAAAAAAGGCAGAATCTGAGAGGAAGTCAAAATGGAGAGAAATACACAGACAGTAATTATAACTATGAATGTTAATGGGATAAACTCACTAATAAAAAGGAAGTAGATAGCAGAATGGATTAAAAACCAGAATCCTACCATATGTTTGCCTATAAAGAACCAAAACTTGATGAAAATTTATTCAAGATCTAAGAGCAGTAAATGATTATGCCATCAAAACACATCCAGTTGTTCCCGGTCCATCTCCTATAATTTCCTCCATTTCAAGTCAGGCTAGATATTTCACCATGGTAGATTTATGTTATGTGTTTTTCTCAATAACAATTCATGAGGATTCTTGAAAGATCTTTGCTTTCCCTTAGGAGAAGACTCACGGACGTGGACTTGTCTTCCACAGGGGTATACTGACTCACTTAGCCAGTTCTCTCAAATTCTAAATTGAGATCTAAAAATGATTAAATTTAAAGAGAGTAAATTGGTGCATTTTGTGACCCTGGTGATCAGAGGTCCTGGGTTGAGGTTTGATCTCAAATATTTTCTACCATGTGACCCTGGGCAAGTCACTTACCCCCAATTGCCTGCCTATTATACTCTTCTGCCTTGGAACCAAAACATAATACTTACTCCAAAGCAAAAGGTAAGGGTTTAAAAAAAATTATTACTCTGTGTCAGCAATATCCCAGCCCATCAGAATACCAAAGGTTGAAGTCATAAAAATACTTTTGGCAAGCAATCACATAAACAAAAAGAAAAAGCTTAAGTGCAATACATTTTTAATTGTGCAAAATACAGACATACTGAATATCACCCTATAGCCAGAATGTTTCTGTATCTTTAACCAGTACCTGACTTGACATCAAGTATAGTCACTGAGGGAATTTGTTTCAGTGATTTGTGAAACTGATTTGATTCCTTGATTAGAGCCACAATAAAAATTAATAAATAAATTGACCTACCACTGAGTCATATTAGCTCCACATTAGGCAAATGAGTTCATATCTGAGTCACTTTAGCTGCATATGACTCCAGACTGAGGTCAGAGCATATCTTAGGAAGAAATAGGAGCAAGTACCAGCTCAGGGATTAGTTTTAGCTCATGACACAGTTGATCATTTGGCTTCTCCTAGAATATTTCCTGGATTTTTCATACAATTGACCATATGCTACTCCATGTGCATCTATGGCTACAGCCATGAGCATTGAGGTGGAAATGGAGCAACCTAAGTCTTTTCTAAGGTTTTCAGTTGAGCCAATTCTCTGCTTATGGATGGATTTATGTTTCATGTGTCATTGTATAGAAAGAATAGAGTAGAATGAATAATTTCAGTGAAAATAAAGATTTCAATGGCCAATATAAGATTTTTATTTATATGCATGTAAATATGAACTTTCTATCTACAAACTACCTTTAATCAATGTCAGCTTTCATTTGGTGCCTACTATGTGCCAGGTGTTGCCAACCTTTGGCTTGGAATACAAAGAAAAAGCAAATAATCAAAGTTGATCTAGCCTTCAAGGAGCCAGTGAAAAAGATGGTGACTCCCTAATGGAAGAGATGAGCATAGATAATTATTAAGAGTATGCAAAATAAATACCAGGTAATTGGTAAGAGGGGAGGGCTGATGATACTCTAAGCTCAAATTATCAAAATCCCCTTGTTTTAGCCTTGCTTGGGAAAAGTGACATATTCAATTGCTGCTGACTGATTCAACTGGCAACCATAGATTTCTTAAAATCTATTTGTCCTATGTAGTCACTGTATAATTCTTCTCTGTATAGGAGGTTTATCTGTGATATCCATTAACCAACTACATGGAGTTAAGGAAACTAGATTGTCCACTTGGTGCTTTAGGGCTGCCATCTTCCAAGTCTGACTGAGTGAGCTTCCTTGGTTATATCAGCATGTATACATAATCACATATATATATATATGTATATATATATATATATATATATATATATATATGTGTGTGTGTGTGTGTGTGTGTGTGTGTGTGTGTGTGTATAGCCCATAAACATAACACATGTATTGTTATGTGTATATGTAGCTTAAAGATAAACTTTGTGAGATATTGATAGATATATAGTTAAATAGAGATTAAAAAAATGTTTGTATGTGTAGTCCACAGATACATACAGAAAAATAGTGGGTAACACATATATTTATATATAATGAAGATATTAATCTATATATATTACATAGTAGATTATAGATATGGGCTCCATAAATTATAATGGAAGACTGATTTGTATATTACATATTATATATACACACATACATATAATGCAAATATTCCTAAGCTATCTAACCATTATGAAAAAAAATTGGGATATGCCTGGAGTCACAAAATTGGGCATATCCTTTGACCCAGCAATACTATTACTAGGTCTATATCCCAAAGAGATCAATGAAAATGAAAGTGAACTTATTTTCAAAAAAATATTTATTGCAGTTTTTTTATGATGGCAAAGAATTGGAAACTGTAGGGATGATCATCAATTGGAGAATGACTGAACCAGTTGTTACATATGATTGTGATGAAATACTATTATGCTCATAAAAAAATGAGGAGGAGGTTTCAAAAACACCTTAGAATACTTATATGAACTAGTTCAAAGTGAAGTGAACAGAACAGTGAAAGCATTGTATTCAGTAACAACAATATTGTAAAGATGATCAAAGTAGCTCAAAGATAGCTACTCTATGGCCTAATTTAATTCCAAACCCATGATGAAAAATGTTCTCTACCCTCAGAGAAAAAACTGATAAACTTTCCATGCAGATTGAGGCATGCTTTTTTTACTTTGTTCATTTTCCTTGTTTTGTTTCTTTTGTTTGTGTTTTCTTTTGAAACATTGCTAATATGAAAATGTGTTTTGTATGATTTCACAGGTATAAATGTTATTAAATTTCTGATCTTGCTAAAACTATCTCGGATTCTGGGAAGATGGCAGCTTAGACAGAGCAAATCTTAAAACCCCCACACCTTTACACACCGAGATAGAAAACAATACTTTTTGAGAAGAGGAACAAATCTAACAATGGAACAGAACAGGGGGAACTCTACTGCTGCACAACTAAAGAGGTATGCCAAGAAAAAAGCTTCAATTCTTGAACTGTCAGGTCTGAGAGTATAGAAGGGGAATCACAGGATGCCTCACCAACGTGCTGTATGGAGTCTCCGATGGCCTCAAAATCTCAGGGCAGGTAGGCACACTGGCCTGGAGAGAAGGCCTTGCTGGCATTGGACTCAGGGAGTTGAACACAAGCACTGGAGATGTGACTGGAGGAGAAAACCAGAGAAACACAGCAAAAACTCCTGGAAGAAGGAGGCTTAGAGAAAGTCAAATCTCAGACCACACTTGGCTTCCTCACAATAAGAATTCTATCTAATTCCTTAAAAGAGAATTCTATCAAACATTCAAAGAACAACTAATCCCAATACTATACAAATTACTTGACATAATAAGCAAAGAAGGAGTCCTATCAAATTCCTTTTTTGACACAAATATGGTACTGATTCCAAAGCCAGGCAGACTAAAAACAGAGAAAGAAAACTACAGACCAATCTCCCTAATGAACACAAATGCAAAAATCTTAAATAGAACACTAGTAAAAAGATTCCAGCAAGTGATCATGAAGGTTATCCATCATGATCAGGTGGGATTTATACCAGGAATGCAAGGATGGTTCAACATTAGGAAAACCATCCACATAATTAACCATATCAACAAGCTAACAAACAAAAATCACATGATTATCTCAATAGAGGCTGAAAAAGCCTTTGACAAAATACAACACCCATTCCTATTGAAAACACTAGAAAATATAGGAATAGAAAGACCTTTCCTAAAAATAATGAATAGCATATATCTAAAACAATCAACAAGCATCATATGCAATGGGGATAAATTAGAAGCCTTCCCAATAGATCAGGTGTGAATCAAGGATGCCCATTATCACCTCAATTATTTAACATAGTACTAGAAACACTAGCAATAGCAATTAGAGAAGAAAAAGAAATTGAAGGTATTAAAATAGGCAATGAGGAGTCTAAGCTATCACTCTTTTCAGATGATAGGACGTTCTACTTAAAAAATCCTAGAGAATCAACTAAAAAGCTAGTAGAAATAATCAACAATATTAGCAAAGTTGCAGGATACAAAATAAATACACATAAATCATCAGCATTTCCATATATTTTGAACACATCACAGCACCAAGAAGTATAAAGAGAAATACCATTTAAAATCACCCTAGACAATATAAAATAGTTAGGAATCTATCTACCAAAAAAAACACCAGAATTATATGAATACAACCACAAAACACTTTCCAAACAATTAAAACTAGGTTGAAACAATTAGAAAAACATTGAGTGCTAATGGGGAGGATGAGCTAACATAATAAAAATGACCATTCTACCAAAATTTATTTATTTATTTAGTGCCATACCTATTAAACTACCAAAAAACTTTTTTAGTGAATTAGAAACAAATTATAACAAAGTTCATTTGGAATAACAAAAGATCAAGAATATCAAGGGAAATAATGAAAAAAAAAACATGAAGAAAGGTGGCCCAGCAGTACCAGATATTAAACTGTACTATAAAGCAGGGGTCATCAAAACAATATGGTACTGGGGGCAGCTGGGTAGCTCAGTGGAGTGAGAGTCAGGCCTAGAGACAGGAGGTCCTAGGTTCAAACCCGGTCTCAGCCACTTCCCAGCTTTGTGACCCTGGGCAAGTCACTTGACCCCCATTGCCCACCCTTACCACTCTTCCACCTATGAGACAATATACCGAAGTTAAGGGTCTAAACAAAACAAAACAAAACAAAACAAAACAAAACAATATGGTACGGGCTAAGAGACAGAGAGGAGGGTCAGTGGAATAGACTTGGGGTAAATGACATCAGCAAGACAGTGTATGATAAACCCAAAGAGCCCAACTTTGGGGACAAAAATCCACTATTTGACAAAAACTGCTGGGGAAATTGAAAAACAATATGGGAGAGGTTAGGTTTAGATCAACATCTCACACCCTACACCAAGATAAATTCGGAATGGTTGAATGACTTGAATATAAAGAGGGAAACTGTAAGTAAATTAAGTGAACACAGAATAATATACTTGTCAGATCTTTGGGAAAGGAAAGATTTTAAAACCAAGCAAGAGTTAGAAAAAATTACAAAATGTAAAATTAATAATTTTTATTATATTAAATTAAAAAGCTTTTGTACAAACAAAAACAATGCAACCAAAATAAGAAGGGAAGCAAAAAACTGGGAAAAATCTTTATAACAAATAATTCTGACAGAGATCTAATTACTCAAATATAAAAGGAACTAAATCAATTGTATAAAAAAAAATCAAGCCATTACCCGAATTGGTAAATGGGCCAGGGACATGAATAGGCAATTTTCAGATAAAGAAATCAAAACTATCAATAAGCATATGAGAAAATGTTCTAAATCTCTAATAATTAGAGAGATGCAAATAAAAACAACTCTGAGGTATCACCTCATACCCAGCAGACTGGGTAAAATGACAGCAGGGGAGAGTAATGAATGTTGCAGGGGATGTGGCAAAATTGGGACATTAATGCATTGCTGGTGGAGTTGTGAACTAATCCAACCATTCTGAATGGCAATTTGAAATTATGCCCAAAGAGCACTAAATGAATGCCTCCCCTATGATCCAGCCATACCATTGCTGTGTTTGTACCCCAAATAAATCATAGATAAAAAAAAACTTGTACAAAAATATTTATAGCCATGCTTTTTGTGGTAGCAAAAAACTGGAAAATGATGGATGTCCTTCAATTGGGTAATGACTGAACAAATTGTGGTATATGCTGGTGATGGAATACTATTGTCCTCAAAGGAATAATAAACTGGAGGAATTCCATGTGAACTGGAAAGACCTCCAGGAATTGATTCAGAGTGAAAGGAGCAGAGCCAAAAGACTATTGTACACAGAAACTGATACACTGTGGTAAAATCAATTGTAATGGACTTCTGTACTAGCAGCAATGCAATGACCCAGGACAATTCTGAGGGACTTATGGAAAAGGATGTTACCCACATTCAGAGGAAGAACTACAGGAGTAGAAACACAGAAGAAAAGCAAGTGCTTGAACACATGGGTTGATGCGGACATGATTGGGGATGTAGACTAGAAATGACCACACCAATGCAACTATCAATAATATGGAAATAGGTCTTGATAGATAACACATGTTAAAACCAGTGGAAATGTGCATTGGCTATGAGGGGAGTAAAGGAGGGGGGGTTAATGGGAAAGTGAGAACATGAATCATGAAACAATGGAAATTTTTTCTAAAAGAATAAAAAAATTTAAAAAAATTGCTGCTCTTCTCAAAGGTAGGGGGCATAACAGGAAAGAGGGAGAGTAACTGGAACTCAAAAGTTTTTACCATTAAAATTTTTACATGTAATTGGGAAATATTTAACAAAACAAATAAATAAAATACAATAATATATTTAAAAAGAAAAAGTTATAACATCTACTTTCTAGTGACATTACAACATTCAGATGAGTGAGTGTAAGAGAAGGGTTGAACAGGTATTTAAGTTACCTTTCTTACCCTTTGAGGGTCTCCCTTATGTAATCATTTTATTTCAAAATACTAATTTCCCTGTGTTTCTCCAATCAAGAAACATGGTAATGACCAATTTCTAATATCTCTTCCTAACCTTGTTCTGTTAACATTATACTTATATGTGAATATGTATGAATTTATGAATGATATATATATATATATTTAAAGGTTTCTTTCAAGTTTACACCAAAAAATGCTTAAAATTGCCAAAGAAATTCAGTATATCCTCATTAACTCATGAAAACAGTCTCATGAAGACACAAAAGACATTCTAATTTCTTTTATAAGTTCAGCTGTGGAATGGGTCATGATACCTCCAGTTTATATCAAAAGGGAAAGAGTTCGGCAGATGTTCATCATTCTGTGGTTGCTTATTAGTGCTTGCCATAACTAAACAGGTTCAGTTACATTGAACTAAACTGTAAAGCCCTCAGATCCTAGGGGAATCTGCGTGCTAATTGATTTAAGGAAGTGTGCCCCACAAAGAGCAAGGATAATCCCCACAGGTCCTCAACTGGAACAGCTGCAAGAAGTGAGACACTCTTGTAGATCCACAGGGGAATAATGACTGCTGGGGATACAGATTTTAGTTTAATAAGTGGGAAAATTGGGATCAAGCCACAGTAAAATATCATGGGGGAAAAGACTCTACACCTCAGAGGGAGATGGTTACTGCTAACATGGACACAAGTTGTATGGAAAAAATGTGAATTAGAAATGCATTGTTCCCAGGTTGTGCCCAAACAATTACTCTGGACTCCAGCAAAACTGGATAACTCTCAATCCTTAGAATATATGTCTTTCACCTCAGTGTTTTCACTTCTTAGTCTCATACCTGAAATATACTGAAAACACCACCACAAAAGCTACTAAATTATTACTTTTCTTTAAAACTTAACTTAAATATCCTGCCAGCACAATTCCTTTCCTGACTCAGCTATTTATTAATTTAATAATTTTCCCTGTATCTAAAATAGAACTTTGTTTTTCACATCTGATATACTTATATTGTACAATTAGTCATCTCTATTAGTGCCTTATTTTCTCTACTAAAACACAGCCTGTTGGATGACAGGGACTATATATTAGCTAAACATTTTTTTATTGCTGCAAACACACTTAGGAGATGCTTAGCAGTATGCCCTTTAGGGAAGAGGTTCATAATGAATGTTCCTGGCAATAAATAAATGTGTTCCTTTATCATATATCTACCAACTCTTTACCAACATATTTTAAGCATTAGCTATGTAAAAAATACTTTATATTTACTTTGTATATAGAATCATAAGTTCATAAATCTGTAGATGGATGCGATATCAGAGGCCAACTAATTCAATGCTTCATTCTACAGAAGAGGAAATATAAACCTAGGGACTAAATATCCTGTAATTATCTATTTTATGTTCACTTATATTTTATATGTACTCATCTGTTGACCCCTACCTACTCTTATCTCGACCAAAAAATAAAAATAGAGTTACTATTATCTCCCAACAACAATTAAGATGAATACTGTCTCTAGCACTTATAATTTTAGGGACTTAACTGTGGACAGTGAGAGATTAAATTACTTGCCCATTGTTGCATGGCCAACATGTGTCTTTCTTCTTGTAAGTTAAACAACCCTAAATTCACTATATTATAATGTCTAGACTTCACTATTGTCTCACAAACTTCATCTTTCTGCAAAAAGACATCAACTCTGAAACTCACACCTCCTCAGTATTCTCCTTCTCCAGGGTCCCTCTCTCCCTTTTATCAGAGAGGTTGGAGGGTGGACATCAGAGAGATCCTCCTGATCTTCCATTGAATGGGGAGGCTCAGAGTAGCCATTTCATCACTTCTTATGAAGTCCTCTTCATCATGCCATCATGCAAGGAAGCTCCTTCCTTCTCCATTCTCTTTTCCATCTGTGTTGTTTTCCTTTATTAAATTATAAACTTCTTGAAGGCAGACACTGACTTTTCCCTTTTATGGTGTCTTTCATGCTTAGCATAGTGTCTGGTCAGAGAGTATTTGAAAATGGAGCTCAAAGAGTCCAGACCTATATTGTTTCTCCTTTCTACACTCTGTTTAGGGATAGCTGCCAAAATAATATATTTAGGTCACAGAGACTGATACATTGTGGCACAATCTAATGTAATAGACTTTTCTACAAGTAGCAATGCAATGACCCAGGACAATCCAGAGGAACTTTTGAGAAAGAATGCTGTCCACATCCAGAGAAAGAACTGTGGGAGCAAAAATACAGAATAAAAATATATGATCAATCACATGGTTTAATGAGGATATATGATTGGGGCATTGGCATTAAAAGATCACTCTATTACAAATATGAGTAACATGGAAATAGGTTTTAAACAATGATACATGTATAACCCAGTGGAATTGCTTTTCATCCCTGAGATAGGAGAGAGAAAAATGGTGAGAAAAATAATGAATCATGTAACCATGGAAAAAATATTCTAAATAAACAAATAAATAATATTTAAAAAAGGAAAGAATATATTTAGATGTTCAGAGTTCCCTAACCATTCAATCACAGAGTGAATAATTTCCATTCTCAAGGCATTATGACCTTTCTGTGTGGAGGATGGCATGAGTAGATGGGGCAAATATGACCTTTTGGCTATCATTAGTTTTATCAATGATAGAGACTGGGAAGGAGATAACCTACCCAGAATCAATGTTCTTGTTTTCCAACCACCAGTTAAAACCCTGTCAAATGGGCTTGACATTCCTTATTCTAATGGATCTATTGGCCTAAGAAAAGTGAAAAATGAATTATTTCTTGAGGAAAAGTCATGAAATCCTACTCCAGGAAAATATTAAAGAGGTAAGGAGAACAAACTATCTTTTCCAAGTTTATGAAATGTTCATTGAATATAAAAACAGATTTCAAATTATTAACCATACTATACATAGAAAGAACTATATAAATGCTTATTTAGTTCCCTTCCATTAAAAACTTACTATGAGGGGCAGCTGGGTAGCTCAGTGGATTGAGAGCTAGGCCTAGAGACGGGAGGTCCTAGGTTCAAATCCGGCCTCAGACACTTCCCAGCTGTGTGACCCTGGGCAAGTCACTTGACCCCCATTGCCTACCCTTACCAATTCTTCCACCTATAAGTCAATACACAGAAGTTAAGGGTTTAAAATTTAAAAAAAAACCTATAAAAAAAAAACTTACTATGGCCAATCTGTTCATATGTAGATACTTACATATATTTATGTATTTAAATATATGCACATTTAGATGTGATCTTGAACTTGAAGATTGTTGGTTTGGAGTTAAATGCCCTTCATGAAAATATTTGTCCCTTCACCTCCCCGTGTTCCTTGGTGCCTCATTCCACTGGGAGAAGATAACAGAGGTGCAGAATAATATTAAAAGCCACTCAATATGAACATAGGACAGAAAAACCTTCAATTTCCGTATGGGAAGGGTTATATCCACCATTTGCATCTCTTCCAGATGCAAATAAAGGCCTCCTCACCTCCACTGGAGCACATTCTCTTCTTCTTTTCTCATCTCTCCTTGACTTTCTACTTCTCTTTGATGTTGTCTCCTATGCAGAACTAAGCTGTAGTATGATTTCTTTTATCATGACTTGAGAAAAACTGAGGGAAAATAAAAATAAATAAAAATGAAGAATTTCAACCCTTCCTCTACATTTGTGTTAATTTGTAGTATAGTCCTTTCTTTAAAGCAATATTTTGCATGAGAAAGAGACCTAATTAATAAGATTTTGTATTAAAATTAGGTCTCATTCTGGTCCCCCAGACTACTCATGCCCTTGTAACGAATATAATAAATCTATAAGAAGTGAGTTTAAAGTACAATTGCAAACAGTAAAATTGCAAAGGAGAATGTAGAAATCACTTATGGACTCTCCCAAAGATTAAAGGAATACAATATGCAAAATGTGTCATATATCAAATCAGAATATGCAGTATGACTAGCAGAAAATCAAATGTTAAAAAAGAATACAAGGTGATATGAATATGTTGAACTAACCCCAAGCTGGCACCTATAAGAGTTAGTCTGTTTCCCATCAAAATCATATAAACATGAGATCCCAAACTTATGTCCCCCAAGCATTCATTTTTATAACTTCAAAAAAGTCACAATTACATGAAAAAACAATTTTTGAAAATTGTTTCCTGACATTTTGCAATTCAGATTCTCTACCTCCTTTGGTCATGCTTCCCTTCCCCAAGGTGATAAATAGGCTAATATAGGTTATACCAGTGTTTTATTCAAGACATTCCCATATTACTCATGCTATGACAGAAGATATATATCAGACATATAATAAAGAATTCATGAACGAAAAAAGTAAAAGATGATGTACTTTGATCTGCAGACTCCAAGATTCTTTGCCTTTGGATTGCATTTTCTAAAAATCAGGAATCCCTTGAGATTATCTTGGAACTTTGTTTTGGTGATAATAGTTTATTTTTCATAGTTAGTTATCATACAATATTTCCATTACTATATATACAGTGTGCTCCTGGTGCTGCTCACTTAACTTTTATCAATTTATATAAGTTTTCTCAGATTTTTTCTGAATTCATCCTGTTCCTCATTTCTTATGATGCAATAGTATTCCATTACAACCATGTACCAAATCCTGTTCAGCTATTCCCCAATTAATGAACACCTCCCTCAGTTTCTAATTCTTTGTCACTACAAAAAGAGCTGCTAAAATATTTTGAGGCAAGTAGATCCTTTTCCTTTATCTCTGATGTCTTTGATAATATAGACCTGATATTGGTATTGTTGGGTAAAATCTTTTGCATACTTTTATGGTTCTTCGTGTGTGGTACCAGATTGCTCTCAAGATTGTTTGCATTAGTTCACAATTCTATCAATAATCAATACTGCATTAGTATCCCAATTTTCCCCACAGCCTTCCAATATATTTATTATTTTCCTTTTTGGTCATAATAGTCGATCTGAATATGGGAGGAGGTATTTAGAGTTGTTATAATATGTAATTCTCTATTCAATAGTGCTTTAGAGCTTTTTTTCCCCATATGACTATAGATGATTTTAATTTCTTCATCTGAGAACTGCCCATTACATCCTTTAAACATTTATCAACCATGAAATGCCTTGTATATTTAAAAATTTGAACCCCAAGCACTCTTACATCTTCATCTGGGTCCATGATACTGAGTACACCTAAATCTAATCCATTGGTGAATGAGTTACTTCTCCATTCTCTTTTCATACTGCCTGTCTTCCTCATCTCCATGCTATCTGCTTTTGTATCTCTTTCCCTTTCGTGACATTTGCCTCTGCACCCTTTATGCCTTATTAAAGTATGATTGAAAAATTACTCCCTGTCATTATAATCTTTCTGAGAAAGATTGCCCAAAGAATTGGGCATACCTATTCAATTTCCTATTTCCATAAGTTAATTAGCATTTCAGATTTATAAATGAAATTTATTTTGTCTTGTTGAGAGGGTGAATCATCTATCTAAGCATTTATATTTCAACTTCCATTTTGTAGCATTAGGATCATTTCAAATTCTAATACAATTCATTCATTGCCAATCAGCCATCAAATATTTATTAAAAACTTGCTAAGCTCAAATGCAGGGGAAAGTGAAATAAACACCTACTTCAAAACAGCAAAGAAATACAACAAATGGCCACACAATCAAAAATAGCTTTTGGAAGAGTTTTAAAAAGACCTCAAAAACAACATGAGAGAGGTGGAGGAAAAACTAGGAAAAAAACAAATTATGAAAGAAAATCATGAAAATTGTGAAAGATCACCCAAATAGAAAAAAAGATCCAAAAACTTAAAGAAGAAAATATTGTATTAAGAACTAGAACTGGATGAGGAAAAGCTAACACTTTCCTAAATCAATAATAAATAATAAAGTAGAATGATAAGAATGGAATAATAGAAGAGAATATAAAACATTTTATCACATACACATACACACACACACACACAAAACAACTGACCTGGAAAATAGATCAAGGAGAGATAATATGAGAATAATTGGACTCCTGAAAAGTTATAATTAAAAAAAAATAGCTTAGATACCATACTACAAGAAATCATCAAGAAAAGCTGTTCAGAAATTTTAGAAACATAGCATAAAATGAAAGTGGAAAACATTCACCAATCAACACTTCAGGGAGACATAAACATTAAAATCCACAGAACATCATTGCTAAGTTTCATAGTCTCCAAGTTAAGGAGAAAATACTACAAGTAGAGTGAAGCTGTGTAGCTTAATGGATTAGGAGCAAGGCCTAGAGACAGAAGATCATAGGTTCAAATCTAGCCTCAGATACTTCCTAGCTGTGTGACCCCGGGCAACTCACTTAACCCACTTTGTCTAGCCCTTACCACTATTCTACCTTGGAATCAATACATAGTATTGATTCTAAGAGGGAAGGTAAGGGTTTAAAAAAAGAAAAGAAAAGAAAAAATAAAATACTACAAGCAACAAGAAAAAATAATTTAAATATTATGGAATTACAGTCAGAATAACATAGGACTTATCTGTTGCAAAATTAAAATAATTTAGGACATGGAATACAGTATTTAACAGAGCAAAAAAAAACTGGACTTAAAATAAGAATAATATATCTAGCGAAGTTCAGCATAGATAAGGCAGAAAAGATATTCAATGAACTAAAGGCACATCAGCTATTCTTGGGGGGAAACCCAGAAGTCATCAGAAAATTTATCTATAAGAAACATACAAAAGTAATGGAAAACTAATCAAAGTAACCCCAAAGGTCAAAGTGTTTGATTCTGTATGGGAAAATTTCATCTATGGCCACTGGGAATAGGTTTTTTGCCTAGGTATTCTGAAGGGTCAGGTATGGGTGGAAGACTTGAGGTTGAACGAATGTAATGAAATAAACTAAAATGATAACGAAATGTACCAGGAGGAGACAGGGTGGAATGGCTATCTCATATTCAGGAGGAATGCTATGGAGAAAGGGATGAGGAAACTTAAGACTGGAAATACTAAAACTCAATTCTCATTACACCTAGGATAAAGAGACAACATGATACACAATTAGAAGGTTAAATTTTTTCTTAGCATACAGAGAAACAAGACTATGAGATAAGGGAGGGATTAGGAATCCCCTTAAGGAACTGAGAGTGTGAGATAAGAAAGGGTTGGTTAAGTGGAAGCAGTGCAGGGGTATAAGAAAAGGGAGGGAAGGGAGCAATGCCTAAAAGGGAGTATTTGTCATATCTGTCAAGAAGTGAGGGGTAAAGTGAGGGGATAATGGAATCAAGAAGTAGGAGGGCATAGTTGAGGGAGAAGGAAGGGATTTGAGGAAAGGTGAATAGAATAGGAATGAAAAGATAAGGGGAAGCTATAAGGGAGTGACCTTTAGAATTTGGGGGATGGAATGTGGACAGGTATTGGTAAAAGGAAATTCAAAATCTGAGGGGAGGGGATAGGGTGGAAAGGAAGGAAGAGGAAGACAATGAGGAAGAACAGAGTATATGAAGGAAAGTAGTCACTATGACATTGAGTGTAATAGAATGAATTCACAGATGGGAAGAAAATGTATAGCAAAAAGGATTAAAAAAAGACCTGATAATGTGTCGTTTAAAGAAAGACACTGAAAATGAGACACAAACCTAAAGTGAAGGTGGGGGGACTGGAGCAGTATATAATATGTCTCAGCTGATCCAGAGAAAAGATGAGTAGCAGTCATGATCTTTGACAGAGTTGGAACTAAAATGGATATAATTGGAAAGGATGAACAGGGAACTATATTATGTTGTTGGAGGTTACTATGGCTAATGAAGCATTATCAATATTGGAAATGTATGCATCAAAGGCTATATAGCATCCAGTTTTTTAAAGGAACAAAAATTGAGATACAGATGGAAATAGATGACAAAATAATAATAGTGGTAGACTGTGTAATGCAAGGATGCAACAGAGGCTTTTGCTCTTGCAAGGAGTCAACTTGCAGTTAAGCCTTAGAATCTTCAGAGAAAGTCAGTTGGAGTCTGAGGCTTGAAGAGAGCTGACGTTCCAACTGAGGCTCTGCTTTTGGCTTTTGGCTTGGCTTGACCTGTGTTTTGTCTCTGACAATTTGAACCTAGCTGATTTCTCTGGACCTCTCCCTGACCTCTCCATATCATATCTCTGTTTATCTTTCCTAAATTTTCTTTTGGGCTCTGGGAGGAAGGGTGGTTGTGGGTTTGGTAATTAGACTTTGTGGGTTTAGTTTTCTGTAGGCAAGTAGGACATCTTTGAATCAACCTATCCCTTATTTTATTGATCTAGTATATACTTTACTTTAAGGCAGCAAAATCTTCTGACTGGGAGAACAGGCTCTCTCTCAGTCTAACTCTCTCCTGACCCTTCCCCCAGCTTCAGTTTCTCCCTAGCAGCTATTACAAAACCCTAAATCCCTCTCACCTTTCTGATCAACCCTAAAATTAATAAACCCCTTTGTTACCTACTCAAACCCTCTGGTGAATCATTGTGTCAAAAATTTAAGCAAGGGTTGAAGAGGGAAGGAATTATTTTCTTTTTATTTCTTGAGGGTACTGCGGGCATCCATCTTGGTAGGAAGTCCTTACCTGAGACTTCCTGCCATCAGTTTCACTGGCAGGGAGGAGCCCCTTTGACTCTTCCCACAAGGGACTTTGGAAACTAACAAGAGAAAGTCCTCAAGGCAGATTTAAACACTTCTGACTGGACCAACTCCTTTGTGTCCATAGGGATACCTTTCCTGCCTTGAAGGGTTCAGACTACTCTCCCAGTGTCCTCTGTCTCTAGCCTTCAGTGTCTAGCCTGTTTTAAGCTGCCTCTCCTGAATACCTCACCTATTCCCTCACCGTCCAATATACCACCTCATTCATTCCTTCCCTACATTCAGCCAACCCCTTCATTCCTCCCCATATCACCTCATTCACCTTTTATCCCTCCTTTCAACCAAAAGATTAAAGATTTACTCATTTCTTGATAACAACTGTCATTTTGCCCTCTCAGAGCCAGATAAATCTAACCAAAAAATTAACAAGAAGCTAAGGAGTTGAATAGAACCTTATTTGACTTAAATAAGATAGATATCTGGAGAGCCCACACACGCCTACATGAAATTAGTAGTAGATCTAAGCAGGAGCATACACGTGATCCAAATATTGTTTCTGGTGGGATGGCAATGGCTTAGAGAACATAAATATTCTGCAAAAGTCTTACCTTAACATACTATGGAGATAATCCTGCACCCCTGAGGGGTTGAGGTATTGGAACAAAAGTTCCCTTGAGTATGACAAAGTTGGAAAGACTTTCTTGGAAAGAGTATGGTCCAGACAACAGATTGTGTCTGCTTCCTAAGAACCAATTTAGCAAAATATAGTCCTAATAATATGTTAATTGAGAAGCAGTCAGTCTAAAGTGATCAGATTAAATGCTGATAGGAACATGGAGAAACAGACCTAACATTACATGTAAGTTAAGTTTTGCAAGATTTTGCAAGAAGCCATGCCTGTGGGCACAGTTTGCAGTTGGACACTTAGAATCTTGGGAGATTCCTGATGCCATCCTGGGGTATGAGACCAATCATCGGTTGGGCTGTGTCCTATATAAGGGAGGCAGATATTGGACCCTGGGACTCATTCTGGAGCCTGGGATACAGGGTGGAAGGGTGGAGAACGTGGGTTTAGATAACTTAGTTAGGCAGGATTTATCTAACTTAGCTGACAAATAGCAACAACTCATTGTCAAACCCAACAATCTCTGAAGCTACAAAATACATTTCAACCAACTAATTATTCTTCATCTGGCTCAGGGCTTCATCTGGCTCAGCTTAGCCCTGAGCCAGCAGTCAAGCATCAATTAATCAAGCTACCATCTAATTTGTCTACAGGCAAGCAGTGTCCACCAAAGCAGGCCAGATGAACCAGTGGCCTGCCTGGGCCAGTGGGCCTGGTTAGTTCAGTTGTCAACATTCTAAAGCTGTTAGATATAATACTTATAACTAGGATCAAACTATATTTAGGGATTCCTAATACCTTCTTCCCTTCTACCATTTACCCCTTTGTTTTGATTTAGACCAGTAAAAGCCTTGTTTTTAAAAGTCAGTCTAGCTACTGACCTTTTGTTGGTTTGACCTGGCAACAGGTCAGCCTCAAAGAAGTCTTAGGGCAAGTTGAAAGGTCAGAGAAGGATTCAGTCTTACTCCCTGAAGTTAAGCTTTGCTACCATCAGTTATACCATTTGTCAGATGCATTATTAATTTATCATTGTTATTTCTGATACTGTTGATTAGATTATCATTAACTGAAACATCAATTGGAGCCAGGGAAGTAGTCTCCCTGAAGAAATACACTATGATTGGTTGAGGGGAGTCTACAGGAAGTTTAGTTGAGATATCTGATATTCTGTTTATACTTAAGGAAAGTTTAAAGCTCCCTTACTATCTGGGGCTTTCTGCTTTACCATTTTTTAGCAATTACATCTTTATAATCGAGTCCCACAACCATCATATCAGTTTTTGGCATAGCCAGCATAGTTTGAACCATCTCCTAATAAGACAACACCAAAATGGAAATTCTGAGGTTGATTTTCATCTTCCTTAGTAGATCAATAATGTTTTACACAGTATGGGCAGGTGCATTCAGACTTTGGTTTATTATTATTCCAAAGTATTTACTGGGTTTGGTGGAATTTTATGATAATTACAATGGTTTGCTATAACCATGGCAGAAGTAATATCATACCTGCCTACAGTAGCGGCAATGATAGTGGCACTCTGTCATGGAATTTTGGCATTTAGAAAGATCATAAGTCTTCTCCAAGGAACTCCTATTAATGCCCAGCAGATTATTTTGGCCTTAAATGAACATATTAATGAACTAGTTGAGATTAACAGAAAGTTGGCAGAGGGTCAAGCTCTAGATGCACAGACAATCATGCAGCTGGGGATAATTAATAGTCAACGAAAGGAACCAACTAAAGAAAATATAGATAAAGCTAAGAAAGGGAACAATGATATGGCTGGGAACAATGAAAAAGGGGCTGAAGCAGCAGTAACTATACTACCTATTTGTGACAGGATGGTTTATCAAAATGACACTGGGATTCTGCATGTGAAGGGATACAAACCTTTCACAGGAAATGATTTGGAGATCCTCAGGAGGAGATTCCCTAAGTTCCAAATTGATCCACACAAAAATATAAAAGAATTAAAAAAGATCTTGCAAACTTTACAATCCATCATTTGAAGACATGGAATTTCTTTTGACCAAATTTTATTCCCAAGTGAAAGAGACAAATTTATCTCTGAGACTAGAATGAATCCCAACCTTACTTCGTGGCCAACAGAATATGGGGACTTGGAATTTAGTTCTCCAGCAAATATGAATTATCTGCTCCGGTGTCGGGACAATTTAATAGAAGCAATGAGATTATGTGCAAAATTTAATTACATACATTGCTAGAGAAGCTATGAATCTTTTTTTAAGAAAAAAAGATGGAAATATTCATGAAGAGTTGCAAAACTGTTCATGATCATTGAGCTAGAGATATTACCAGGGTTAGGCCCTAAGGGCATTATTGAGAGGGTTAAAAGCTGTATATCTATAAAATATTAATGGAAACTTTGTTGAGACAAAATAACTGGAAATAGCACAAAGCCATGAATGGGAGAAATGGCTGAAGAGATTGTGATATTTCAATGTAATGGATTGTATTATTCTATTAGAAATGATAAATATCAAAATTAAGAGAAATATTTGAAGAGATGAAGAGAATAAGAACAATACATGATTGATTACATTTAAGAAGTCACAAAATCAAGAGAGAAAAAAGTGTCCAAGTAAAACAAATCCAAAAGGAACTCAAAATGAGAGGATGGTTATATTAGCACAAATATATAATCTACATATTTTAAAACAAATTGTCTAGTTTGTGGTTTTCCACAAAATCTTTTTATGTATTAGTTTGGTTAATTTTTTGTTGGTAGTATTGGTTACTAATAATTTTAAAAACTTAAAAAATTACTTTGTGCAGTCTATTAAGCCCTGGGGAGATACATGATGGTAAAGAAGATACTATTGGGCCCTCAAGGAATATACATGATGGATATAAAATATTGTACATGGTAAATATATTTAATGTATAAATATATGCACATTTATTAATTCGATATAAACTGGTGGTAGTTTTTCTTTGTATTTGAAGAGGACAAAAATGACTACTTTGATTTTGACTATCAGAAAAATTGGATTTCAGTGAGGAAGAGTTGCATTGTGTTCGGTGCGCAAGATAAAAGTCAAGACAACTGGTGATGGTCCAAGGTGCAGTGTATGAATTTGGTTTCTTTGATATCTAACGAAGTTATAAGTATCCCATGGCACCCACTTCAGCTCCCTTCCTGACTTTTGGAATAAGTTGTTTTCATCCTCCCTTTCCACAGGGTAAAGTCTTCACATTCCTGGGGTAAATATATTCCTAACTCATTGACAGGTTTGAAGTCTGTTGGGTACTCTCAACCTAGATTTGTCCAACTACAAAGACAGTTTACCAGGTTGTGGACACTATATGTGGTACAACTTCTTGGAGCCAGAGGTGGGAACTGAGTGCAGGTGGATACCAAAGAAGGAAAGCAGCCCTGAAAATGGTTTAACAAGCCCTCACTCTCACACCAGAAGTATTAGTCTTACTAGGACACTTTCTATAGCCTTTTTTATAATATATATGTAGATAGATTAGAGAGAGATAATATAGTTTATATAGAGATGATGAATATAAAGTTTATATATCAATTACATATAACATATGAATATAGAGAATTTATATTTATGTTTGTATGTATATATGTATATACATACAAACATATATATATATATGTGTGTGTGTGTGTGTATTTACATATAAGTAGCCAAATTTCTCAGGAAATAGAACCAAATAATCATTTATGTAGCATCATCTATGTTGTAAGGACTAGGCTAAGTGCTTTTCACAAATATGTATTTTTTATTTTCAAAATAACCCTGCAAGGTAAGTACTATTATTATCTCCATTTTTACATTTGAGGAAACTGAGGTGAGATCTTGTTCAAGATTATACAACTTGTAAATTTTGGAGGCTGGATTTGAATTAGAGGGAAGAAAAGAGGAGAGGAAAATTGAATTACTAAAATTAAAAAAGTATTAGACAATTATAAACAATAGAACAATTAAGTTACAAATTAGAATTATTGTAAGAAAAGAATATAAAGTGCTATGAGTAAGATGATTTAAAAATTCAGTTGAGGTTATCAAGGAAAGTTTTGTAGAAGAGATGAAATTTGAACTGGGCTTTAAGGCTGACTAATAAGCTGATGATCACCAATTGAATGAGTCTATGATTTTATGATTTCACTGGCCATTAGATCATCTATAAGAAAATGGGTAAAAGCACATGAGTTTTAAAGTAATTTGAAAGATATTATGGTGTACTAGGCAGTAGAAAATCAAGAGACCAATGGTCACATTTCATCTCTGCTACTTATTATGCCTATGATCTTGAACAAATCACAAATTTGATGGGTCTAATTTTCTCACTTACAAAATTGAGTGGAGTGATGACAGATAAACCTGATATGCTCTTTAGTCTCTCCTAGATTTGAACATATGATTTTACAAATAACTGAATAAATAATCATGGGGAAAAACTTTATGCCATTGAATAGTATGATGTCTATGAAGTAATATTCTTGTGTTTATACATTCCTAGGAAAGACATTGGCAAGTTAGAGACCATCAAGGTAGATCTAGTTAGTTGAGAATGACCAGGCTAATGAGAAGATTGAAAACCAAGGCATATTTTATTAGAATAATTTCAAGCATATGAGGATGTGTACTTGAAGAAAAGTTGAAGTATATATTATATGTGTCTTAAAGTATTGAGAAAGCTGTCACTTGGAAAAGATATTCTTAAATATTCTTCTTGGGTATAGCAAATCTAGAAGCTAGGTAATGGCATTATAGAAAAGAAGGCAGATGGGTAAGACAAAATTTCCTTGTGATTTTATAGTGAAAAACTGTGAACTTTTTCTGAAAGTGGTAGGTTCTCCCTCACCAAAAGTCTTGTCATAGGAATGATTCTTATTCAAATAGGGGTTGGTCTAGACTTCTGAGGTCCCTTCAAACACTGAGATTCTGCAAAATAATGTAGTTGTCTCTCAGTAGCAGAAAGATCTGATAATTGGCTAGTCGGAGTATTAAGTTCAGTATCATCCACAATTTTTTGGCTAACATTACAAGATGTCAAGTTTTGTACTTTTTTAATAGCCCAAGGGAATTATTATGTGATTAAATTAGTACACATAAAAGCATTTTGAAATCTTACATTTTTAGAGTTTTAAAGAACCTTTAAAAGGTCATATTCCTTTTATCTCATGATGTAACTGTTATTTACAATATCATTGACAGATGGTCATCCAGGCTTCCTTGGCACATTTCCAGTGATGGGGAACTTATTAGCTTACAAGACAAAGCCTTTTCATTTTTGAACTACTCTCAATATTAGCAAATTCCTCCTTACTTAGAAATTAAATCTACTTGCTTATAACTTTGATTCATTTTCCATCATGGTTCTGCCTTCTGTAACTATACATAGTAAATAGAATTCCTTTTTCACATAATAGCTATTGAGATACTTGAAAATAATTATCATAACCATTCTTCCCAAAGTCTTTGCTTCTGTTACACATCTTTAGATTTAAAAAAAATCTTTCCTAATAAAGCTCTTCATCATACCCTTCATAATCTGAGTTGCATATATGCTTCCTGGTTATGCAGATATAGGAGCTCTGACCCAGTATCAGAATAAATGGTTTATTCTTTCTTTTTCCGATGTTGGTGACTGGATAAGAAACAATGTATATAGTATCAGACCCATGCATGTGTTAGTTGACCTTAATAAACTGCTAGGATGGCTCACTGTGAAAAAGGCAATACTTTTGGAAATAAAATATTCTCTAAATATATGGCAAAAATTATAAAAACAAAAGCAATGAAAAATTAAAGGAAAGACGGAGAATTAAGGATCATGGTAAAGCTGGTGCATGTGCATCAGCCAGGTCCTGGATTTTATGCAATTTTACCTAAGTTTACTCTGTTTCTAGCTTTCCATATTCTTCTTATTCTTATCCCTCTTGCTGACAAGAACCTGATCTATATATTTCTGGACTTGGGTTATTAATGATCCTTGATCAGACTCGCCTTTGGGTTTAAGATTATTGCCCATTCTTTGACCTCGGGTTTATCTTAATAATTCTATGAGAATCCTTTGACTTCCTTTGATATTGATTCTGGCTTAAATCCTGAGTTATTTTCTAATAACTCTCAATGTACTGTAATTTATGGAATTACCTATATCAATATGTGTTCCAGTAGTAGACTTTTCTCCTAAGAGATGGTATCAAGAATTATACTCCATATTCAAGATTATTTTTCTTGGGTCAAAATATTTGAGTGACAGGCATGGAGGCAGAAAAAGGGCATAGGTGGCACAGAGAATAGCCTAACTCCAAGTGTAGTCAGTTTAAAAAGAGGGGCATGGTCTGATTCTCACTACCATTGTATTTGTGGATACCATAGACTATTTACAATCAAAATAAAGGGGAAAGGATCTACATGCACAAAAAATATTCATAGCAGCCCTTTTGTGGTGCCAAAGATTTGGAAATTAAGAGGATGTCCATTAATTACGGAATGACTGAACAAATTGAGATATATGATGGTGATAGAATATTATTGTACTCTAACAAATGATGAACTGGATGATTTCAGTGGGAGCATGATGCATGAACTGATACAGAGTGAAAAAAGGAGAACCAAGATAACATTCTACACAGTAACGGCAATATTGTGAATGATCAACTATAAAAGACTTTACTCTCAGCAACACAATGATCCAGGACAGTTTTGAAAGACTTATAACAAAGAATATTATCCACTTCCAGAGAAAAAACTGTTGGAGTTGGAATGCAGATCCAGTCATATAATTTTTCACCTTCGTTTGTTTGAGTTTTTATTTTGGGGTTTTGGTTTTATATGATTATTCTGTTACAAAAATGAACAATACAGAAATATGTTGTGCGTGGTGTTTAACCCCCAAAATTGCTTACTATTTCTGGGAATAGGGATGAAAAGGTTGGGACGGATACAATTTGGATCTTGTAATTTCAGAAAACTTATGTGAAAAATTGTTATTACATGTAATTGGTAAAATAAAATATCTTTACAAAAAATAGACTCTTTGGAAAGGACACCAAGGAAATAGGATTATGACAGGGAGGGGCTAACCTGGAGGTGAGGTATAGGGAAAATAGGAACTACTGTAAGATTAGGGAAACCATAAGATTAAGGGTCAGATGACAATGGATTCACCCCAGTCCCAGATCAGAGGAGAAGCAGGCAAACTTGACTAGATGGGAGGGGCAAGAGCAAGTGGAGTACTCCTTCACCTCCACCCACCCTGTAAGCAGTTGAAAATCAGTTAACAGAATCCTCTCAGAGCTGGTTTTGGAGGTTATTCAAACTTGGTTAAATCTGGGCCAAAATGGTAAGTGGTTAGAGACTAAACCCTTGTGATAATAACTTTTTTTGTTTGAATTATTCTCCCACAGGATGGAAATATATGAGGTTTGTTGTCTTAGGAGCAACCCACTGGCTCTGAAACTAGGATCAACCTCAGAGCCATTAGAAAGAGGAACTTGGCTTATGGAGGATATCAATATCTTCCCAAATTATCTATATCCAGGCATAGCTTCTAAATTGTAAGGGTTTAATAGTTTCTGGGAAGAGGAAAAAGGGAAATGAATGGCACTATGGAATTCTGTGATGCAGCTTGAGCCCCTGTCAGAAACATGGATGCCACACTACAGGAAGAAACTTATTCTCCTAAATATCTCCCTCACCCCTATATGCCTTATTTTGATTTCCTAGAATATATCTCATTTATTATAAGTCAGTTATGTTTCCAATAAATATAATTCTCTAAAAGTAACCCACTTATATAATAGTGTAGTGAAATGTTCACCTTCCTTAAATGAAAAATGTATTTTATTTCTTGTAATATGTTTACATTAGCTTTTTGGTAGCTATGATTAACATAGCAGATATTGATCATGCCATTAATTAAAGCTGCTTGAATTGGAATTATTGGGATTAAAAGTTTATATTTTATTTGGTAGACCACTGGGAGTTATGCTATTCTACTGAGTTGATTCTGATCACTGCCTCCCTTAACCTGCCTTCTCTTCTATCATTCTCTCCTTTTATGATTCCACTTTCTTTCTAGATCCTTGTAGAGTTAGAGATTTCTTTACCAATTCAATTTGTACATTAATTCCTCTTTTAGCCAATTCACATGAGAGTAAATTAATATATATTGCCTGCCCCCACCCATTTTCCTCTCCATTGTAAAAGGTTTTTAGTTGCTCTCTTATGTGACATAATTTACTCCAATTGATATTTCCTTTCTCCTTTCATCCAATTCATCTCTCTTTCTCACCCCTTAATTTACTATTTTAGTTATCATTCCATGATAGTTAACTTAGTCACATGTCTTCTGTCCATGGAAACTCCTTCTAACTATCCTAATAATGATGTTGTTCTCTGGAGTTACAAGTATCATCTTGCCATGGAGAAATGTATATAGATAAACTTTATTGAATCTCTTATGATGTCTCTTTGCTGCTAATATTTTTATGTTTCTCTTGAGTCTTTCATTTGAAAGTCAAATTTACCATTCAGCTCTGGTCTTTTCATCAGGAATGGTTGAAAGTATTCTATTCTATTATATGTCCATTTTTCATCTTGAAGGCTTATACTTAGTTTTGCCAGCTAGGTAATTCTTAGTTGTAATCCCAATAATTTTCCCTCCAGAATATCATATTACAAGGCCTATAATTCATTAATTTAGAAGTTGCTAAATCTTGTGTCATCCAGACTATGGTTCCATGATATGCGAATAGTTTCTTTCTGTCTACTTGCCATATTTTCTCTGTGTCCTGGAGCTCTGGAATTTGGTTATACTATTCCTGGGAGTTTCCATTTTGTAATCTCTTCAGGAAAAAATTTGTGAATTTTAAAAAGTCCTATTTTATCCTCTAGTTCTAGGATATCAGAAGAGTTTTCCTTGATAATCTTTGAAAGATGATATCTAGGCTCTTATTTTGATTATGACTTCTAGGTATTCTGATAATTCTTTAATTATGACTCCTTAATCCATTTTTATGGTCAGTTGTCTTTCAAATAATATATTTCACATTTTCTACTATTTTGATTTTGTTTTAAAAATTCTTGATTACTCACAGAAATATTAACTTCCAATTGCCCAGTTCTAATTTTAGGAAATTATTTTCTTCAGTGAGTTTTTGTACTTTCTTTTATATCTGACCAATTCTACTTTTTATGGAATTGTGTCTCTATTATCATTGGCTCATTCTGGGTTTTTTAAGGTGTTATTTTTTTCAATATTTTGGCCCCCCCCAAAGCTTATTTTCACAATTTTTTTCTCTCTCTCATTTGATTTTTAAAAAATCATTTTTGAACTCTTTCAGCAATTGATTCTGGGCCCAAAACCATGTAGCAGTTTTAACTTTGTTATCTTTTTCTGATCTACTGTGTCACCATAGTGGACTTATATGGTCAGGTTCTTTTTTGTTTCTTGCTCCAGCTTATTTATTGACCTTTAACTTTATGGTAAAGTTGCGCTCTGCTCCCATTGTGGAGTAGGCACTGTTCAAAGCTTCGGGTTTTTTAAGTTGTTGTTTTTTTTCAGAACTGGTTCTGAGGGCTTTTAACTCTTCAGTTCTTCCAGGGTGGTATGATATAATGAGGGATGTGGTTACTGCTCTGTTGGCCTATGTTTGAGTGACCAAAATTACTCTTTTCTGCCCGAGACTATAACCAGAGTTCTTCCTCCTGCTAATGCTCCTCCTTATTCTAGAACTTAAACCTGGAACTATATATGGTCAATGCGACAGAATCTTTTTCCCAGTGCAAACAAAGTATCTTCTGGATTCTCATTCTAGTCAGTTGTCTGGCCCCTTTGTTGTCTGTAGACTGAGAGCTACAGAAATTGCCATTGCCAATACCTGGTGCTGGCTTACAGACTCTGGCTGAGCTGGCATGGCATGGCTGAACTGTTTTCCCCTCTTTCCCCAGTGGTATAGATCTTTCCTACTAGAGTTCTAATTTGTGTTTGTCAGGAAAATTGTTTCATTTTCTCCCTTTGTTGGTTCTGCTGCTATAGAATTTGTTTTAAGTCATGATGCTTTAGTATTGTTTAAAGGGGAATTTGGGAGAACTCGGGCAAGTCCCTGTCTTTACTTTAACATCTTCTACATTTTAGTTGTGATTGTATACTCTGAGATTAAAAACCTGACTGCCCAGGAGTTATCTTAAACATCATCTTTTAGACATCTATCTGTAAGGAATCCAACTTTACCACATTCCTGACTAGTGGGATCATATATCCTTCACTGGAATATTTCTAGGGAGTGAGAAATTAGTAGTTCCTATGACAACCCATTCCATTTTAGGAAAAGTTAATCATATTACATTACATAAAGCCTAAACCTACCTCTCTTCAAAGTTTTTCATTTGTTCCTGAATATTGTATGAATTCCCTTTGCTTTGGACTCTCATTGATCCATTTATGTTTTCTTTGTTCAGTTGGCAGCAATGATAATCACTTTGTTGAAAGCAACACTTGAGCAGGCTTTTGAAATCCTTGGATTTGGTCTTCAAATGAAAAAATAAATCGGGAAATAAATTTAGTAGTAAGAGGGGAGATAAAAAGACACAGAGGAGAAGGATACTCAGTAGAGAGACATGCAAATGCATAGAGGGATGTAAACATGACCATATTGAACTAGTCTTGGGGTAATGAAAAGACACATGGCCTCTTCAGAGAAATATGTGTATCTGGGGACTAGCAACAGATGAAGATGCATCAAAGTAAAAAGGAGTAGCTAGGTGGCTCGGTGGATTGAGAACCAGGCCTAGAAATTGGAGGTCCTAGGTTCAAATCTAGCCTCAGATACTTTCTGTCTTTGTGACCCTGGTAAAATAACTTAAACTCCCATAGCCTAGCCCTTACTGTTCTGCCTTGGAAACAATATACAGTATTGGTGCTAAGACAGAAAGTAAGACTTTAAAAAATAAAGAAACATAAAGTCTTGTTATCAAAGAGCCAAAGCCAGAAAGGCAGAGAGAGACACAAACAGGGAAAGAGACAGGAGATAAAAATTCAAATGAGGGGAATGATGTTAGCAACTTATTGGGAAAAGCTGAGAAAGGTGGCAAGGATGACACACTCATTTGTACCTAAGGAGAGGCTTGAAGGTTGAAGCATTTACATGTCTGCAAAAAATTAGCCTAACCAAGATGAAGAACTTAGATTTGTCTCTTACCTGGTACTCTGAGGTATATGGGCTATGTAGGTATATAAGGGAGAACTTACCAGAAGGAACAGATGCTTAATATTCTCAGAAAGTGAAGGAATATGTCTCTGAAAATCAAATTCATTTCATATTTATATTTAAAAAAATAAAATACTGTATTATACTCAACTTGTATCCAATATCTCATTTCCCTAAACAGAAATTGATAGTCCCTAGTAAGATATGAGCCAAATGTTAGTGTTCCCAAAGGAGATTTTTGATGGAGGTATGAGCCATAAGCCTATCAATCAATAGATGTTATTAATAGAGGTAAATATGGCTTGTTATATTAAAGGTGAGAGCAGAAATGATATGTATTTTTTAAACATTTATTAATAATCATTTTTAACATGGTTACATGATTCATGCTCCTACTTTCCCCTTCACCCCCCGCACTCCCCCCACCCATGGCCGATGCACATTTCCACTGGTTTTGTCATGTGTCCTTGATCAAGACCTATTTCAATATTGTTGGTGGTTGCATTGGTGTGGTAATTTCGAGTCCACATACCCAATCATGTCCACCACGACCCATACGTTCAAGCAGTTGCTTTTCTTATGTGTTTCCTCTCCTGCAGTCCTTCCTCTGAATGTGGGTAGTTTTCTTTACCATAAATCCCTCAGAGCTGTCCTGGGTCATTGCATTGTTGCTGATACAGAAGACCATTACATTCTACTTTACCACAGTATATCAGTCTCTGTGTACAGTGTTCTTCCAGCTCTGCTCCTTTCACTCTGCATCAGTTCCCGGAGGTCTCTCCAGTTCGCCTGGAACTTCTCCAGTTTGTTATTCCTTTTAGCACAATAGTATTCCATCACCCGCATATACCACAGTTTGTTCAGCCATTCCCCAATTGAAGGACATACCCTCCTTTTCCAGATTGTTGCCACCACAAAAAGCGCAGCTATGAATATTTTCGTACAAGTCTGTTTATCTATGATCTCTTTGGGGTACAAACCCAGCAATGGTATGGCTGGATCAAAGGGCAGGCATTCTTTTATAGCCCCTTGAGCATGATTCCAAATTGCCAGCCAGAATGGCTGGATCAGTTCACAACTCCACCAGCAATGCATTAATGTCCCAATTTTGCCACATCCCCTCCAACATTCATTACTCTCCCCTTCTTTCATTTTAGCCAATCTTCTGGGTGTGAGATGATACCTCAGAGTTGTTTTGATTTGCATTTCTCTAATTATTAGAGATTTGGAACACTTTCTCATGTGCTTATTAATACTTTTGATTTCTTTACCTGAAAATTGCCTATTCATGTCTCTTGCCCATTTATCAATTGGGGAATGGCTTGATTTTTTATACAATTGCTTTAACTCCTTGTATATTTGAGT
>NC_058130.1:546200727-546284034 GCF_016433145.1 Gracilinanus agilis
TATATATATATATATATATATACATATACATATACATGTACATATATACACACATATATAAACATAGTAAATAGAGAGCAGCAAAATATTATATTGCTTAATCTAAACATCTTAATGATAACTTGTTGAAAAAATATACAGTGAGTGCTAGCACTCACTGACATATCCATCAATGTTTCATCATTGTGTGTTATGTGTTATGGATTTGTGTTATGGAACCTACTCATGGGAACCAAAATAAGGGTAAGAACAAAGGTTCTTTTCTCTGAGATAGAAGTTTTCATCAAGGGGTTCATATAGTTTGAATGTATTTAGAAAAGGAAGGAAGAAGCAGAGATGAGTAAAAGGATAGGGGAAGGGCAGGAGTAGATTACTATTAGAAAAGCAGAAAGTAATGCTATTTTGATTGAGCCTCATTATATACTCTATCCACACATCTACAGATACAATCTGAGAACCTAATCCTTAAAGAATATATACCCAGAAAGATACATACATTGTCAAAAATATTTATCTTGAATTGTCCACAAACTATCCTATAAATATATATCTCTCTTTAAAAATGTATCTTTCCCCATGAGACCTAAATGTACTGATATTTTGGCCTAAGATCATCACAAGTGAAGATCAAACTAGATGAAAATGTAATTAGGAATTATTTAACAAAATTAATAAGAAAACATAGATAATAATGATATATTGTTTTCTAAATCAATATGAGCCAGAATGAATCCTTACATATGATTTAGTGGCCCTTGAGTTTGACACCACTGGTTCTAAATGTTTAAAGAGAGAATGTATATAAGATTCTACATTAACTTTTAAGTATTATATAAATTCTAGTCATTATTTTTTATTATGAATTTCAACTGAATTGATTTGAATTGTTGACACTAGGTAAGCTTTTCTTATCTGAGGCAAATCTAATATCTAAAGTCCATTGCTGGCTCTGTATCTGAAGTCAACTGTTATTTCAGGAAAGAATAAGAGTTGTCTCTAGTGGCTTGTGGTTAACTTTGACATTTGAAATTTTGTTGGTTTTTTCCCTCCAGTGATTCTAAATAGCTAATTGGAGACTCCAGATCATTATTATCTATTCTATTTTAAATAAATTTCAAAACTTTTTTTAAATGTTTAAAAGTATTCACCTTGCTGAGATGATGATATAATGCTAAGAATTACTTTCCTTCCCCTGACTCATCATAAATTATATATCAGTGCTTCATTACTGGTTTCAGAATTACAACTCATAAATTTAAAAAGTCATCTGCCACTTTTAACTACTCCAGTGAACAATTAATGTCAATTAATAGGTCAGTAAATCAGCAGCTAAATCACAGAAATGACTTAGAAATTACCTCACGATTTCCCTTGAACTAAAGTCTAAACAATCCTAGAATTTTCCAGTTATCAAGGGCTGGCCAGTCACTAGGTCTTGTCTCTGTAGATTTTTACTGAGAAGGAAGGAATTTGGAGAAAGAAAATACAACTAGAAAATATAAGTAGGAAGGAATCAATATATTTGACTGTCAGCAAATCAAGGGCATTGGCAAAACAATTTAAAGACCTATCAAGTGAAAAATGGGAAAATATTTAGTGAAGCAAAGCAAAGTGAATTATGGAGGATTTGGGGATTTTATCAGAGGAAGTACTTATGCTCAATGTATTTTACTCTCACTCACCGTCTTGTGGAAAAGAAAATACATTCCCATCAAGCTGGTGGTTTTATACTTTGAAATTTTGACTATCCTCAGTTAGTTAATAGGACCATTTTATGATAGAAATATGGTCTATAGTTATAATGTCAGCAATTAGTCCTCTGGCAATGATATGTTGAGAAGATTACTGGTTCAGAGAAAGATGCTATTGTCAATTGTCAGATCAAACTCACATGGCAAGCCAAGGGAGTCACCTAAGCTGAGAGAACAAGTCAGAAATTAAAATTGATGTAGTATAGTGAACAGAGATTGTCCCATTCGGTTTCAAAGACAGTTTGGTTGATTTTAAATTATTTCTTTTCTTATAGTGTGACTCATAAAACTCAAAGATCATGGTTGCTGTGGGGATTTTCATATTTGAAAGTACTGCTGCCATTAGGCAGAATTGATATCTCCATATTTAACTCATTATTTACAATAATAACTAATTCATTCCCAAACAACTTTCCCTCCTAAAAGTATTCCTCCCAAGGAGACTAAAAATGTGGTTTAAAAAAGACTCATTAAAGATATGCCACAAAATGATACATGTGTGAGAAATGCATATAGATCCAGAACTAGATAGCACCTTTTATACAAATCCTTTTATAAATGAAGGTAATGAAGTTAAGTAAATTGTTCAAAGTAAAACAACTTTTCCAGAGGCAAGATTTTACCTCAGGTCTTCTGTCTCAAGACTTGTGTTCTTTCCTAGGAAAAGGCAGGGTTTGTAAGTGGTAGGAGTCACACTTTCAATCACTAAGTTGACTACAAAGGTCATTTGAAATACATGAGGAATCTCCTGAATTCTCTAGCTGCAGGAGGGCTCTTCCTAAGTACCTTGGATTCACTGTCTATATATTGTATATAAATTTACATATTTACATGTTGTTTCCTCCATAGAATGTAAGTTCTCTGAAGGCAGAGACTGTCTCAGTTTGGCCTTTATATAAATAGTACCTAGCACAGAACATGGTGAGTACTTGAAACATTCTTCCCCTGCTGATTATTCCTCTCTCCTTTGTGTAATTAGAATCTGTTACCCTAAAATCTATAACTCCCAGCACCTCACTGTCCTCACATTACATGCTAACTTAGGGAGGATATAAATTTGGTTTGTTGCTTTGGTAGAGCTGTCTTTTTAAGCTTTCAAGAACTTGGTCACATGGTCTTATTTTGTTAGATAATTACCTTTTTATTCCTTTACTTCTAGTGATTATTAATAAACTTTATTAAATTAATACCTGGAGTTATTGGAAATTAATTTAAATCCTACATTTATGGTGACCAGAAGTTGAGTTTAGAATCCTTAATTCTCTCTGAATAAATTAGTTGGAAAAAAAACCACATTTCTCCTGTCACAGCTTTTTAGACTTTCCTCTCCAGGGAGTAGTGGCATCCCTGCCTGTCTGCCTTGCTTCCTGCCTCCCTTGCTTACTGCTTGGGTGGTCCTACCCACCATTGCAGCCTCCTCTCCTCCTACTACTACTGCTGTTGCCATTGCTGGTAAAGTATAAATCCCAGTTTCCCTCATATTACTAACAGCTGATTGCTTGCTGAGTGCCTTGGACGGCCAGGTGTTTCTTTTATGGAACAGTTAGCCTCCTAAAGGGCTTTTTCCTGAGGAGACACTTCTACCCTTTTAACTAACCTGCCCACATGGGTCTCAAGCCTGTGGTAGCTTGGACCTGAAAGGCTTTATAGACTAACAGCTGCCTACCCCCATTTATTTCCTAGGTTGATTTTAAACTAACTCAGGGAGGCTTCCAAGCTTCTGGCTGTGGGGGTAGGGACTGGGGTATTATGTGGCTCCTGGTGTTTTTACCCCTATTGGGGAGGAGAAGGAATATTAGTCTTCCAAACAGGAAGTATATTTGCAGCTAATTTAATAAGTAGAATTGCAAGCACAGCCCAGTTTCCTGCCTATCTCAAACAGCTCCCATTCCTGGAGAGCATTACAGAGCGTACACAACTCAAAGTTTTGGGGTATCTTCTCTTACTACTGTTCCTTGGTTCACTGGTCCTTGCAATTAATTTGAGTAATCCTGAGATTCATGGGGGAGATTCATCTCCCTATACCCTCTTGCCATTTTGGCCTGCCTAGTCTCTGCAACACATCCAATATGGGATTCATCCACACTATGCTCAGTGCAGGTATGAGGAACACCAGAGGTGTGACCAAAGGAATCTAGATGAATGATGATCGTGGGGAAGGGAAGGAACCTTAAAGAATCTAGGGGTGAATTTTTAAGCCTTTTCAGACTTCATTGTTAACTCTTTCAGTTTTTCCCCCCTCCAAATAAGTAAAGTCTGTAACATAGCCATTGAAATTGAAAACAAACAAACAAAAAAAAAGGACTCTTAAATTCACTGCCTGCATCCTGTCACATATATTGTATTTGCTGATTGTTTGTTTTAAGATTTAATTTTGTTTTTTTAAGTTCACATATTGCCCTAATCTAATACTATTCTGTTGCACTGAATCTCTTTATATTACTGCGTTTTGGCCATTAGCTATAGGTTCTATTACTATCTTTATTTGTACACCCCACCCCCCATATGATTAGACTGGAGAAAATATCATTGTAAAAGTCTATAAACAACTTGTGCAAACCCTTTTCTCTGGCAAAACCATAGGTCCTTATGGATATTGGGTTTGTCACCAGATCCATCAAGGTCACATATTGCCTAAATGGCCTTTTGTTCCTTTTTGCCTTTGTTAATTATCACATAGATGATGATAGTTGGACTAAATCAAACTAGTTACAACTTGTATACAATGCTTGGAAAATTTAATGACCTAAAATTTTAAATTGATTTTAAGGGGCCTTCAGAAATGATTTTTAGATATCCAGTAGTACCAGTACCTCTGACTAATAATTTGCCTACCTTTGAATTGTTTGTAACAAGAGGTAAATGGTCCATTTAGTAGCTGAAGTTAAATGCAATAGCACTATTGTATTCCCCATCTCTGCATTTATAAAAATGTAATGGATGAGGCATCTGAAGAGATTTTAATTATTGTAGTCTTCGCCTCCACATTGCAATGAATGGGACATATAAAGACATGCCTTTTATGGCTGTTACAGTTTCAGAGGAGGGAGGTTTCTCAAGGGCTTTGGTTACCCTGTGGTGGATTATAATCTCATCTGGGAGGTGTGAAGGTTTTCCTAGGGGTGTGGTACCCCTGAATGGCCTATAAGAGGTTGTATTTCACATGAAGCCTAGTAGCTTCTGAATTTTTTTTTATTTGTAATTCTTCAGCTTACTCTACCCTTCTACCAGAATGATCTAGATTCTTTGTGACATTTTGGACCTAAAAGGTTTTCATAAGCAGTACAAAGGTTTATTTTTTCTGGGCAATTCTTCCAAATTTTGGAATGATGGCAGTAATAAATTTTCTTAAAAATATCTCAGCCAAGGTTGAAAGATTTGCTAGATTTGGAGAACTTGTGACAAATATCCATTAGCTTCAGTGGGTATAGAGACTCATGTGAATCCTAATGATAGCGGGTATTTTTACTATTGCCATTTAAAAGTGCTCTTGTGATTTGGGGGATTTTGGTACTTCTTGAATGTGCATTAGCTGCTATACTACTGTGGTTTTTTAATTTTTATAAAGCTGTTTTCTTAGTGAAAATTTTGTACACTCACACTGTGGATCATAGCTAAGTTAAAAAAAGAAATGGATCTCATTTTTGAATGAGAAATCTTTACATTCTGCCTCTACTTGGGCAAGCACAGTGTGTCACTGATTGTGAACTATATATTTTTGATTTTTAAAATTTTTACTATTTTTTTGTATGTGCAATAGAGTATTTGAGTTTTCTTATTTTTCCTCTCATTTTATGGTTTTTTGATTTTACACTAATATAATTTAAAATATCCATTTGCTCTTATATTAATGCATACCCAAAAGCTGGAGACTATGGAAACTTGCCATTGATTATTAAATATTATGGGCCTTTGATTAATGATTGTGTCTGATTCCAGGAGAAGGGATCACAAAAAAGCCATTATACAGTGCCAAGGAAGCACAAAATTAATCGGCACAGTGCTTATGAGCACAAGGTCAAGAAGACCAACTAATTATGGTGGGATTAATGAGAATATGCACCAAGAAAAAGGACTTGTCAGAGATTCAAGGTTGTGGCTTTTTGACATACCTCAGATGCAGGTCTTCTCCAAGTCATATTTTGATAAGTACAGAAGTTTGGCTACCATCTTGGCTCCTCTAACCCACAGAGTAAAGGTAACAGACAGGAAAACATACATCCCTTTTACAGAGAAAATCTAGTCCTTTTTTCTCATAATATGGCAAATTCTTGTAGTCCTGTCTGCCAATGGGTAAGTGCAATATTACTGCATTTGTCCTACAGATTTGTGGGACAGAAATCACTTTAATTGAACTCTGATTTAAGAACCTGTTATGGATTTATTCTTGTTTATTCAGAACATTTTATATATATTTTTTATTCTGATTTTGAATTTTTCTTTTCTCCCAAAGTTTAATTTTTTCTTCTATTCATTTTCCCCTTTTTTATGATTTTAATTTTATTTTGACACAATTTATACATTCCATAACTCAGCCATGTATACCTGGGTGACCCATGTGTTTGTCAAAATCCTCATCAGCGGCAATTGTGTAATTGTCATAAAATTCTAGTTTTATAAATTTTTTTCTTGTTTGAGAGTAATTTTTAGGATAAAAGACTTGCTACCTCCCCAAATCAAGAAAGTAAACCACTTGGAGAAGGAGCCATGAAGAAGCCTGAAGAAACCACACACTGCACCAAAAGATCCAGAATGAACTTTGGGATGTGGTGAAATTGAACTGTGGAGGGTTGAATGCATTTATTTGGAATATAAACTCTTATGCCAAAGGGGACTATCACCCAATTAACTTTTTTTCAATGTGCTTAGCAAACATTGGTTTTGTTCTCGCTCTTCTATTTCTCTCTTATCTCTATTGTAGTTTCCCCTTGGAAAGTGCAATATTGCATGCATCTTTAGTTAAAAGATCTTTAGAGGTATAAGATAGTTTTGTTTAAATGATCCATTGGGGAAACTAGTCTTCCAAAAATCACAGGGGGCATTGTGTAATTATAGTCTGTTACCCTAAAAACTACAATTTCCAGCACCCACTCTCCTCACATTACATGCTGAAGTAGGGAGGATATAAATTTGGTGTAACCTCACCTCTCACTCTCTTATCTTCCTCATGCAGCTTTGGTGGAGCAGGCTTTTTAAACAGACAAGAAGAGTTTGGTCATGTGGTCTTATTTTGTTAGATAATTATCTTTTTATTCCTTTACTTCTAGTTATTATTGATAAATTTTATAAAATTAATACATGGAATTATTGGATATTAATTTAAATCCTACACCTTACTTTAAGCCTGGCAAAGAAAAGCAAGCTACCAAAATATTTAAACAACTTACTTGAAAGACCAGTCATTAACATGAACAAATAATGAGTTTCTTTGCTATTGATATAAACTTATATTCATAGCATTTCAAGGGAAAGGAAAATAAGCATTTATATAACATCTCCTAGGTGTCAGGCACTGTGCTAAATGCTTTACAAATATTAGACCAGTTTATCCTCACAAGATAGGTGCTGTAATTATCTCCATTTTATACCTGAAGAAACTGATGTCAAGGGATTTTTAGTGACTTTCCTAGAGTCAAACAATTAGTATCTGATGCTTGTGAAAGGGAATTCTTTATTCTCTTTGTCTATTTTGAATTAATCAATCAAGAAACCCCTATTTAACACTTTGTTAGTCATCAAGTAAGAGAATTCACAAGTCACTTACTTAGAGAGCTCCACCCTTTTAACTCATTCAGTCAGAAACTTGTGAATCCTTTGATAATAGTTTACACCCTCAAAGGATGAGAGGTGGATCCCACAGACACTGCCCCACTGGGCAGTACTAGGCACTTTGGAAACTGTGATTGGCCCCTTTTAAGAGAAGGGACAAGAAGTGACATGGATAAAGGACTATAAAAAGTCTGGAACATCCTCTCCTCGTGACATCTCCTTTGGACTTCTTTGGAGGACTGCTCCTTGGGACTTCTCCTTTGGATTTCTTTGGACTTCTGACCTGCCTTGGTGGCTCTGTGAGGAGAGCCTCTCTGCTCCTTAGTGCTTTGGTGGGACACTCCTTTCAGCATGAGTTCTGTGGAGTGACTCTTTTCCTTGGATCTTACATGAGCTTGCTGGTGAGTGACCCTGACTTCCACATGGAGATTGGAACTTTGTCAGGGAATGAGATGAATTTCATAGGATCAGTACTTAGAGTAGACTGGGCAACTCTTTACCTCTTTCCCTCCTACATTTCATAGTTCAACTCTTTCTCTTCCTTGTTATAAATAAAAGCTGCTAACAGTTCTTTCTGATTTAGAAATAATATTTTGAATTCAGTGACCACAACATTGACTTTATAACTCTCTTATTTAGTCAAGTCACATAGTCCAATTTTCTCATGCCACAGATAATGAAATGGAAACCACTGAGAAAAATGAAGACTTACCTAAAGTCATACAGAAAGTAGAAGTGAAATCTGAACCCTAGTTTTCTAGTTTCTAGGTAATGCTCTACCAATTACAATATAAGGAAACTCATGAAATAGTAGTAATTGATAGTTTTGATATATTGCATTAGAGGAAACATGGTAAAATGGACAAAGAATTGATATAAAAATCAGGAAGGTCTAAAATCAAAGCCTGCCATAGACACATACTGATTATATGAACCTGGGCAAGTCACTTAATTGACTTCTCATTGTTCAAGTCATCTAAGTCTATAAATTGAAGAGAAGTTGTTGGTCTACCCTGGGATTCCCATTATCTGAGAGTACTCTATATCAATTAAACCAGAGTCCCATCTCTCATCTCATTGATAAATCTCATATTCTACACTATCTCCCCACAAAATTGTTAATTTGTAGTTAATAATAGTATTGTTAGATTGATTTCTTTCATTTTTGAAGTGAAAACAAGGTTACCTGTCATAAAAAGTTTCCCTCTTTAGTCTACTTTATGAATTAGATCTCTTGAAAACAAAAAAACTTATATAATGAATAAATAAAACCAAAAGATGGCTCAATGAAAAGCCTAATAAATTTTACTTTATTTTTATTTTTTTCAGACATTTCCTCTCCTCCCCATAGCATAGAAGATATCATACAGCATGTAGTTTTTAATAACAATAAATTCAGATTATCTATTTTATGTTTCTACTTCTCAATTAGTTCTCTGGAGGTGAACATTTACAAGTTATTTTCCAATACTAAATCTGTGGCTATATATAATGTTCTTCTGGCTCTACTCATTTCACTCTTCATTATCCCATGTAGTTCTTTCCAAGATTTTTTTTCAGATTAATCTGCTCATCATTTCTTATGGAACAGTAGTATTCCATCATAATCATATACTCCAACTTATTCAGTCATTTCCCAATTGATGGACATCCTCTCATTTTCTAGTTCTTTACCAACACAAAGAGAATTGCTATAAATATTTTAATCATAGATAGGTTCTTTTTACCTTAGAAAATAGTTGAGTCTAAAAGTAATTTTATTACCATTTTGCCCAATCTGTTTCCAAAAGGCTAGTAAAATTAATTTAATGAAAAGGAAAAAAGGTAAAAAAGAAAAAGTTGAATTAACTAAATAAAAATAAATGTCCTGAAATAAAAAACCAAGAAGAAACAAAAATAAATATCAGAACTAATTATACACAATTACATGTCAACATGCACAAAAATTCAAATGGAGTATATATTTTCAAAAATATAAAATATCCTTTAACAGAATATTAAATAGAGATTTAAAAAATTCAAACATGAAAAATAAAACTGAATTATCTATAAAGGAATAACTAGATATTGAGGGATCCTGAACCATGGTAATATGTTGTAATCATATTAAAAAACAAAAATTTTCTATACCTCAAAAATATGAAATAAAAAAAGGATTTTGACAAAGTACAATGCTCAAAATGCTAACAAGCCTAAAATTTACACTCATTGGACATAGAGAAAGGACATCTTTTCTACTTGCTAATTTTTAGAAATTAACATTATATGTGATGGGCAAACAATAGAAACTTTCTCAATAAACGTAGGAGTAAAGATATCCAATTTCCTCACTATTATTTGAGATTGGTAAAGAAATATTATCAATTGGAATAATAGAGGAGAAAAAATTAAATGTTTAAATCTAAGCAAAGAAGATTTCATTTTCTAATGATATGATGATTTACTAAAAAAAAGGAAAAAATCAGAAAATAAGCAAAGAAGAATTAATAGTCTTAATAAAACTCAGACTACAAAATAAGCCCACAGAAATCAAGAACATTGTCAAGTGATAAAACAAAAGCCACAGGTCAGTAAGATCCAAAGAACAACCTATCAAAATAAATACTAAATAAATGAAATATTTGGAAGATAATCTATCAAAATATAATTGAAACCTACATAAATTTAACTAAAAATGGTCCTTAAATAAAGACCAAACTTTATAAAGTTGAAGCAACTAATAAAACAATAAATCAACCCTTCTTTTGTTAGATATGCCTATCTATAAGTATAAAATACTCATATTTAAAATGTAACAACTATATCTTTTGAGCTGATATGTGCTGGCTCCAGCCTATTTCTGATAGCATTTACTCTCAATTAACTTCATTAGTATTTGTTATTTTCAATACAAATAAATATGGACTAGTTGTGAACACTGTATATTCAATTTATTTAGTTTGTTCTGAAAGTTTCACCTCATATCTGCCTGGCAAGTTGACAAAGATAATAGATAACAGAATTAGAGTTTGAGGATTAATGAGGAAAAATGAGGTATACTCATTCATTGTTAGTGGAGCTGTAAATTGCTCTGACCATTCTGTAAAGGAATTTGAAAATCTGATTTGGAGATTCCACTGTTTCTTCTATACCTTAAGGAAACGAATGACCAAAACATACCAAGTACACCAAAATATTCATTATTGCAATGTGTGTGTGTGAAAAATTGGACATAATATAAGTTTCCAATGATTAAGAAATGATTCAACAATTTGTGGCATATGGATATAATGTAATATAAAATAAATATGATGACTTCAGAGAAGTATATAATTGAAATATTAGAGAATACAAAGTAAAATAAGCAGTACCAGGAAAACAATATGATGGTAAATTATGATGACAGCACTTTACATGGAAAGGACAATGCTACTGACACTGAATGCTTTGAAATTATGTTGATAAATTTAGTCACGCAGAAGAGATATGAAAAGATACTTTCCCCCATTTTCTTAAAAAGGCATGAGCTTATGAGTATAAGTCATTGCATAGAAATATTAATGTTTTGATATTTTATTTTTAATGTGTTGGTTAGTTTTACTTTACTTTTTCACTCTTTTTTAAAATATTTACTATAATGGATGTTTCTGTCAGTGAGAGTGGATTCAGTGGGAAAATATAGGGGATATAAAAATATCAAGGAAAAACATATTTTAAAATTTTATGCTGAAGGAAGCAGATATGCCATTTTTCTATATTTTTCCCATGGCTTAGCTAGTGCAGAGCTGTGTAATGCTGTGGAATTCTGATTTAGATATGTCTTAACTCTAGCATAGTTTTATTCTCTTTGCTATTTAATGCAATGCTTAAATTTGGGAGCAATACTATCTCATATATTTGACTTTGAATGACTCATACAAAACTGTCAGGAATGCATTTTTTCCTGTCTAATTTTATGTTCTTTCTACATTAATTTAAGTTGAACATAGATTTCATAATTTCACTAATAAGAAAATAGTACAGCTGCTGATGAAAAACAGAATTCAGTTATTTGATCTTTTTAAATGGAACTAATGCTTTAAAAAAGGAGTTTGTGAGATATATGGCTATATCTGATTTTAAATTACATACAAAATCTCTTAATAGTGGTGGATTGGATAAATAATTGTTCCACAAAGCCTTTTCATTTAGGAAAGCTAGGCCAAATAGAAAGGCATTGTGGCATGAAGCAGGCATGACTAATTTTGTGGGATACTATTAAATGTCCAAATTGGATAGATTTTCTCCTGTGATTATTCTCTGATCAGGAGCCACCTTTAAGACTCTTTAAGCTAAAACATTACTCGATCCTGTCAGTAAATCAGTAAAAGATTATTTTAAACTAAAAGATTACTCGATCTTATCAGTAACATTTGTCTTGATATTTTGCTTATACTCTCATAAACTCCCCCACTATCCAGAACTATCTTTTCAATAAGCACATCCTTTGCAAAATTATGCTACATGCATGAAGAGAGCTAGAAGGCAAGGCACGCATGCACTCTTTGTAATTCTCTCAGTGTTACTACAGGGCAAATGAATGAAAAGTTCCAGCAGGCCAACATTAAATAATACTTCCACAAAGTCTCTGACAGAATTGTCCCTGAGGTAGTCACACAGTCAAGAGTCCAGATGAAATTATAATAAGTTCCAAAAAAAAGTAAGAAAGAAAAGAAAAGAAATTATAAAACATTTCCCTATCATTGTTTTTATAAATGTAAGAATAGGTTAAAAATTGAAGCTTTAGATATTTAAGATTTAAGGCATTCTCCCTATTTTGCATAAAATGCTTAGAGACAGATTGAATATCTTGCCTGAGATCATCCAGCTAGCTAATTAAAGAGTTGAAACTAGAGCACAAACCTCCTAATCTTCAGGCCAGTGATATTTTCATCACCCCATTGGATCATAAAATTCATATGACCACGGAATTAGAGTTGAAAGGAAACTTAGATATCATCTAGTCTAATTTCATTTACAGATAAGGAAACTGAGGCCAAGAGAGCCAAAATGATGTGTCATTGGTTATGTAGGTAATAAGTAGCAAGGCTAGCATTTGAATCCATTCCTTCTGACTCTAAGGCCATTGCTCTTTCCACTGTACCACATTGCTTGCCATCTTTTAGTCAGGAAGAGTTTCCTAAATCCTAAGGTTTGCTAGTAGCCAGTTATTTCCAGGATTGTTGGAATATTTGAACCACTTAGGATAGTTCCACAAAGGTTCTTTATATTTTAATGTTTCCTGCTTCCAAGTAAATTGCTCGTTCTCACTTTCTGAACATGAGCAATATCCAATAGGCTCCTTTTAATTGGTTTAGAAAACACAATCTCATTTAAACAACTTGGAACAAGGCACTTTGATTGAATTAAATTGGGCATGACAAAAATCAGTGAAACTCATCAATTCAAATCAATCAGTCTCAATAAACAGACCAAATCTGGTTAGGGAGAAATAGAAAACCAATTAAAAACCAGAGACAGTCTTTTAACCCCTCCAAGACTTAAACATTGCCATGATGAAAATCCAGAATGACTATGGATCAGAGTATAAGCTAGATGGTATAATCAAATTTTCCACATCTCTAGTAAAAGATAATGAAGGACAAAGTTCACCAGATTTGAAGTCAGAAGTCCTGCATTTTAATCCTTTCTCTGCTACTTCCAATCTGTGTAACTTGGTCTGAGACACTCCCCTTCATAAACTTCATTTTTCTCATCTGTCAAATGTGGATCTTGGACAAGATGATCTCTAAGATATAGTCTAAATCTGATGTTAAATTTTGACCCCTACATTATTCCCTAAATGACGTTATGAATAGACTTTCATTAGTACTCATTAAGCTATCCATATATAATAGATGCTTTAATAAAAATAAATCTATCTTTCATTCCAAATTTAGTAGATATTAAATTGTTTCTACAAAGCACAGAAGGAAAAATGAATAAGCACTTATCCACTTAACTGGATCATAGTCATCAGTTACGCTTGATATGTCAGACCAACCAGTTCATTTATTAGTTACAGTCATTAATTCTTCTATTGCAAAAGTATGTTTAGTATATCATTCTTGAATTGTTCAATGAATAGGTCACATTTCTGTTTTCTTGAAGGAGATTATTATCAATTTTTGACAATAGCTATGAATAGAAATATTGAAAATGTACAATAATTTTTTAAAGCTCTTTCTCTCTCTATGTGTGTGTGTGTATGAACACAATTTTCGAGTATGTATGTAAAATGAATAATTTTGATTATATTAAATTAAAAAAGGTTTGTACAAACAAAACCAATGCAACCAAAATTAGAAGGGAAGTAACAAATTGGGAGCAAAATCTTTATAACAAAGACCACTGACAAAGGTCTAATTACTCAAATTTACAAGGAGCTAAATTAATTGTACAAAAAAATCAAGCCATGACCCAAATGATAAATGTACAATGGACATGAATAGGCAGTTTTCAGATAAAGAAATCAAAACTATCAATAAGCACATGAAAAAGTGTTCTAACTCCCTCCTGATTAGAGAAATGCAAATCAAAACAACTCTGAGGTATCACCTCACACCTAGCAGATTGGCTAAAATGACAGCAGGGGAGAGTAATAAATGTTGGAGGGGATGGGGCAAAATTGAGACACTAATGCATTGCTGGTGGAGTTGTGAATTGATCCAGCAATTCTGGATGGCAATTTGGATCTATGACCAAAGTACTTTAAAAGACTGTCTGTCCTTTGATCCAGCCATACAACTGCTGGGTTAGTACCCCAAGTAGGTAATAAGGGAAAAGACTTGTACAAAAATATTAGTAGCTATGCTCTTTGTGGTAACAAAAAATTTGAAAATGAGGTGATGTCCTTCAATTGGGGAATGGCTGAACAAGTTAGGGTATCTGTTGATGATGGAATACTATTTTGCTAAAAGGAATAATAAACTGGAGAAATTTCATGTGAACTGAAACAACATCCAGGAATTGATGCAGAGTGAAAGGAACAGAACCAGGAGAACATCGCACACAGAGACAGATACACTATTGCAAAATAGAAGGTAATGGACTTCTACTAGCAGCAATGTAACAATCCAGGACAACTCTGAGGGACTTATGAGAACCTATCCACCTCCTGAGGAAGAACTATGGGAGTAAAAACACAGAAGAAAAACAACTGCATGATCATGTGGTTTGATGGGAATATGATTGGGGATGTAGACTCTAAATGATCACTGTAGTGCAAATAATAATATGGAAATAGGTCTTGATCCATGACACATGTAAAACCCAGTGGAATTGCTCATTGGCTATGGGAGAGGGTGGGAGGAGGGTAGAAAAAGAACATGAATCATGTAACCATGAAAAAATATTCTAAATTAATTATTTAAATAAATAAACTTTTTTTAAAAAGCAAGGTATATAGTTTCATTGCTTATGTTGCTGCATATGAACCCCTCATGGATTAGTAGGGGTGAGAATTTCTTCAATTAGTTTCTGAGTTGGGATGCCTATTTACAGATTCCAGTTCTAGGCTCCAAAGCACTATTCACTAGATAGCAGTTCTTCTGAGCCAATAGATATAGAATTATAGACAATCCCTAGTGGCTATGAGCTTCTTGGTATATAAAAGTTAGAAAAGCCTGGGGATATAATTTGTCCCTCTCTATGAATTCAAGTGGCTTGCCTAAAGTCACAGAAATTGTCAATAAAAGAGCTACTTGGGATTAAAGTCCACATTATATTTCTACTGCATCATACAATACAGGCATCACTATTATTAGATAAAAATTGACAGCAAAGAAAGTTAATTCACTGTTGGAAAGAAAAAAGAAAGTCATAGGAGGGTGGAGGATAGTGAGAAAGTGATAAAAGAAAGAGACCATTACACGTCATTGAAGCTGTTTGCTTCACAGGGATCGGGAAATATGGCTCCATTGTGAATTATTTTAAAAATGCATTAGTCACTTATCTTTGTTAAATCTGATTTTTAATAATGATGATGATCTTTAAAGATCTCAAGGGTTTTCATGCCCCTTCCTCTTGGCATACTTCCTCCCAGCAAGAAGTGTCTTACTGTCAACAGTTTCCTGAGAGAAGGCCTGGGACAGTTACTTTTTCAAGCACAGAGAGAACACATGACTTTGCATATGAGGAGAAAGCTCAGCCCCTGAGGAAACGAAGACTCCCAGAGCAATTAGTGCAGCTGTTTGTCTGTAATTTCCTCAGCTCCCAACTGGAATGGTTTTGAATCACCCAAGTTGCCTAGGGATTGAAGACAAACATAAAGTCATGTCTTTCAGGCAAAGAGGGGGGAAAACACAACAAAAATGAAAAGTTCTTATAAAGTAAAAAGAATCTTCTTCAAAGGAGAATAAAAAAAACAAGGGCCTAGAAGGGAACTAGAAAAGTCCTCTGGCCCCAAAATGTCAAAAACATGGAAGGCAACACTCCATAGCATGGCCTGAAGCAGACTAAAATGTACCTGGGACATATTAACAAAATAAATAAAAACTCAATCAAATACAAATAACATTACATTTGGAAACTAAGCTATTATGCTCTCTTCAGAGATGCTTATATATGGATCAATGGCCCCCATTGTAATATGAATTTGAAACCACTAATCTAACCCATTCCCTGACTCTAGGTAGGCTTATATCATACAAATAAGAACCACACACTCTTCCCTCATCCACAAAAGAAAGCTAGCTTTCTAACATTCTTCATTGCCAGGACTTCTAGTTTCTTTTCCTTATATATGAACCCAATCTTGCTATATATAATGACAAAGCTGAAAATGAAGTCATTGAGCTATGAGGTTAGAATTTAATTTTGCCAAGTAGTCTTGAAGGATAATCAGTTTTTTCACCAAAAACATGCACACCCCAGCTTTCTGTCTTGGCATAAAAGGTTAGTTTAACCTGGCCTATTATTTTCTGTGTCAAAATCTGATTCATTTGTAGTGGTTCCTTGTATCTATTTTTTAAATTACGGGGGTAGGGTGGAGGAAGGGTGCTAGCTTCCTAGTATAAATATGAGCTTTTATCAAGTGTTAAGCTTTACATATTTGGGGAAAGTCTTGCCACCATATAGAGAATATGAGATGATGTCCAAGTGTCAGAACAAAAGAATGAGCCAGAATTATGCTGGTTTTCATAAAAGTAAATAGCCTAGAAGTATATTCCATTCCAATTAATTGTCATGATGTCCATGCATGTCCCTAGATAATACTGTGGAATAAATAAAACTGATCTTTCTCCCTTATGGGGCAGTTTTCAGACCTCGAGAAACCTTTATATTGTCTACTATGTTGAAAAAAAGAGACTATCTGTAACCTTTCTAGAATGGCCATAACTTTAGATTTATGGCTGTTTATCTTTGTAATGAGTCCTGGGCCATATAATAGTCTCTCTCCTAGGAGTACGGCCTAGTGACTTAGTTAACTGGTGACTTAGTTAGATGGACATTAGTTGGCATGTTGTGATTAGAGCATTGTAAACCTATTATTCCTTAAGAGCCATTCTGATTGGCTAGGTATGAGTTGGGGATTATAATCCAGAAGAATGAACATCTAGAAAAGCTGACTAGAAAAACTGCAGATTGGGGGAAAGAGGAAGAAGGGAGAAGGAGTTTTAAGGGAAACAAACACATGCTCTAAAATAATCTCACTCTCCTCTTTCACTTATGCTGATAAAAACCTCTATTCTCTTAACATCCTTGTTTCATCTATTGCACAGAAAAATGATCTAGGAAAATAACAAAAATGTATAAACTAATTGTTATTTTGCCATGTTACCTTGAGAGAACAATGCCTTAAAACATATCAACAAGCTTTTATTAAATGTTTACTAAGTACCAGGCATTATGCTCCGACATGGGGATACAAAGAACAGCAAAATATAAATCTTACTCTCAAGGAGCTCACAGTCTAAACAAGGAGACAACATGCAAATAATTCTGGACCAACAAAAAATATACAGGATAAGTAGATGATCTCAAGAGGAATACACTAACATTAAGGAAGAGCTATTAAAGTCTTTTTTTAGAATTGGAAATTTTAACTGTGACTTGAAGGATGTCAGAAAAGCAAGGAAGTAGAGAGGAGGGAGAGAATTTTAAGCATGAGAAATGGTCACTGAAAATGCAATTGAGAGATGGAGTATTATTTGTGTGGAATATCAAGGAGACATAGAGGTGAATAAGGTGTAAAAAGATTGGAAAACCAAAAAATGCATTTCTAATGGTGAAGTTGAAAGCATCACTACAGAGAGGTATGTGGCTATAGCTTAGTCTTGCTCAAATATTTTATAGACTAATGATTACTCCTGTGGATCAAGCCTACCCTATGGGTAATACACGAAAAAAAGTGTAGGATTGATAAAAATTAGACAATATCTAACAGTCAGCTTAGGATAGGCTAACTTGGAAAATAGAAATATCTACAAGAAGCTGAATAATTATTACATATTAAGGAAGGCTAAGGTCTTCTAAGACTAAAGATATAACAATATGATAAAGCATTCAGTATATTTGGTAAAAGAATTTAAGTTTGAACAAAAATGAGTCAAAAATGTCCTAGTGCTTGGACCACAAGCACTCTCTGCCATGAATTCAGGTGAAGAACTTGCCAATGCAATAAGGTCGAGGAATAAAAAAGACTTCCATGCAGGCCAATCTCAAGAAGCTGTGATCAAGAGAGAGTCAGTGATTTGGAAACAAAGGAGATGAGTATCCATGTGCTGAAAATAGGAGGTGGCAGGTTAGAATCAGTCAAGAGGTTTACATTCTTCCCCTTCATTCAGGAATGCAGCTGCTTGTCAAGCCAAGGTTGAAAACTCAGTTTGGCACAGGGGTATTTTGCCCCTGAGAAAAGTATTCCCAGACTTAGCTTGCTGATAATCAGATAGCTGAAAGTCCAGCCTGGTTCTTATCTTCACCTTGAAGCTTCTGAAGCCTCTTTGTATTGTCTAAGTTGTAATGACATTTCTGTGCAGCCATAAATCTTTCTTTTTGCTTTTGGGTGAAAGGGAGTTTGAATTTTCTTATATAATAAACTTGTGACTCAATGGCACGAAGGAGAAGCAGCTATGAGCTAACAGTCAAGACTGTCTCCCTCTTACTTCTTTATCAAGTAAGCTGTCCTCATCAGATTATCTGGAGATGATAATTAGATTTCAGCAGTTACTCTCTTTGTGGTGGCAAAAACATTAGAAAATGAAGGAGTGTCCATCCATTAGGGAATGGCTGAATAAATTGTGATATCTGTTGGTGATGGAATGCTATTGTGCTAAAAGGAATAATGAACTGGAGGAATTCCATGTGAACTGGAAAGACCTCCAGGAATTGATGCAGAGCAAAAGGAGCAGAACCAGGAAAACACTGTACACAGAAACTGATACATTAAGGCACAATTGAATGTAATGGATTTTTTCTACTAGCTAATGCGATGACCCAGGACAATCCAGAGGAATTTAGGAGAAAGAAAGCTATCCATATCCAGAGAAAGAAGTGAGGGAGCAAAATGCAGAAGAAAAACATTATTGATCATGTAGTTTGATGAGGATCTGATTAGGGTTTTGATGTTAAAAGATCACTCTATTGCAAATATTAATAATATGGAAATAGGTTTTGAACAATGATACATGTATAATGCAGTGAAACTGCTTGTCAGCTCCAGGAGGGAAGAGGGAAGGGGCAAGGGGATTGGGGGAATCATGAATCATCTAAATATGGGAAAATATTCTAAAGAAAAAAAATAGATCAGAGAGCCATTGGGATGCCTGAGGATGGGAGCATGGACTCAAATATGAAAAACCAAGTAGGTAAAAGATTCTTGGCTAATCAATATGGGGAATGGGTCCATCAGTGGCTGCTTTACTTTTAGCTTGGGTAAAATAGAGAATTTAAGTCTCATAAAATAAAAGAGTAGAAACGATGGAAGTTTTGGGGGAGGTGACTGGTCATCATATTTCAAAAATTTTAGAGACATGGCATCTAGAAATCTGTGTACTACTATCAAATTAGAGAAATCTGTTCAATAGGGATGGAAAGTAAGTTGAGAAGAAAGTCAGAGGGAGAGCACAGATCTTGAGAAGTTAAAACCTTGGGGTTGGGGATGACTCTTAAGTTATAAATTAAAAATATGGAGGATATCACAGTGTCCCTTGAACCTGTAATAATCAATTGCCTGGAGGGCTCAACTTACCTGAGAACATCCTCTCAGAAAGTCCAGGAAGTACCAGTGATGAAAATCCTGAGAATTTGAACTAAGACCTTACAATGAAGTATGTTCAACCTCACAGGAATAATTCAACCTAAATACAACCTTCATCCCTTGGGGATCTTCTCCCCTCAAACCAGACCTCCCCTTAAGAGATTCCAGGGGGACCTGGTCCCTAAAGAAGGAAATATAGCCTCTATTTCCTGTCTCCTTCCTGCACTCCAAAAGAACTTGGCTCCAGTGTATAGAGTAGGGGTGGGAGAGATCAAAATAGCCAGAGACCAGAAGAGACATCATAGATTTGGGGTTAGCAAGGAAAAGACCTGGTATATCAATAGTATATTAGCTGAATATTGTAATGTAGAGATGGCAGCATGGAATCCCTGAAAAATACAAACACCAGTGAGGCTGACCCTGTATTTTGCAGAGATCCCATGCTGCAATCTCTACATTACAATATAGAGCAGACAGTGTAACAATAAAAAGAGCCAGTAATGAATGTTTGATAGAGGGGGGGATAGAGAAAGTCTGTATTGGGTCTCTCTTCTAGCTCTCCCCCTTGGGCTAAATATACGCTCGGAGACTTTAAGGGGGTGTCACCCCAAAACTGGGTGACCTGGATGGTCCTGCCACCCCACCGGAGTTGCGGGGAAGGCTTCCCTATAAGACGAGGTACCCCAATCTGATCCTAAATAAGGACAGTGTTCACACAAATCTCCCCCCTCAATCAGTTAATTTCACAGTGGGTAGTCTGGCTTCAAGATGGAGGCAGGCAGACAAAGCTGTGGTTCCCCTCTCCCTTGTTGTCTCTCAGGTACTCTGGAACACTATCTGACTGATTAATGGCTTTTATTGTTCACAATTCAGGGATCTGGGAAAGGAGTGAGGGGCAGAAAGATTTTGGGGTGCCCTCTTCTCTATTTGTATGGGGTCTGTCACTTTTTGGGACATTTGGGATCCCCATTCCTAAGCCTCTTCCCCCACCACTTCTCCTTCTGTTTCTATTTCTAGTTTTCTGTTTTTATCCTTTTCTATAATTATAAGTTTTGACTGAAAGGGGGTCTCTCAGCAAGGTTGGGTAATGGGAGAAGGAGACTAAGAATGCTCCCAAAATGGAGGCCAAAAACTTAGCAACAACAGACATAGAGGCAGGTGGGTAACCCTCTTTTTCCACTTGAGGAAACACCCCTCCCCCAAACCTCCCTCAGGAAAGCACAGATGGTTAGATTCTTTCCTTTTCTCTCAATCCAAATTCTTATCCTTTCTCTCTGAAACTTGGGGTATGGATCAGTTATGTTGAAGTAGGGAAGAGTTTCCTCATCAAGATTAAGCCTGTCTCACCTCCCTCCTTAATGTCCCTTAAGTCCAATGCTGTAGCACAATCAGTCAACTATCTCTAACAGTCATCAGATCTTTAAGACTATGACTGCCCAATTGGTCTAAGGTGTGAGAGTGAGATTATCAATATCCCAGGCACTGTCACCTCGGTCCTAAGCACATTTATAAGTATTTGTTTCTAGGAACTCCTCTTACAACTCTTCCCTCTGATAAAGTGAAGGTAGAGGAGTAAGAGTGGAGAAGGGCTTGGGGGGGGGGAGCAATTTGAAGGTAGATTTGATGTCTAGAAGGATCTTAGATGTTCTGTCTTTTGCACAGAGCTAACCACTAGAGTGACCTTCCTTTATTCTTTCCAATTTTTCCCAAATATAATGCTATGAAGAGTTCCATGAAAGCCTGAGAATGGGAAATGAGAAAGAGGGAAAGGAGTTGGAGAGATTATCAAGGATAAAGAGTGATGTATATCTTGATGATTAGAGTTGCATCCAATCTTGTGGCTGCTACCCTTCCTCCCAATACTGCTTTCAAAAAAAAATATTGCTAGTTACCAAAGACACCTAGCTCCTGGTGGTAAAAGTTCATGGTCAATTCGCAGACATAAATGAACAGAGAGGGGGCAGCTGGGTTGCTCAGTGGACTGAGAACCAGGCTCAGAGATAGGAGGTCCTGGGTTCAAATCTGACCGCAGACACTTCCCAGCTGTGTGACCATAGGCAAGTCACTTGACCCCCCATTGTCTAGCCCTTATCACTCTTCTGCCTTAGAACCAATACACAGTATTGGAAGGTAAGGGTTTAAAAAAATGAAAATAAAATAAATGAACAGAGAAAGAGCACTATTTGGAATAGCTGGTAACACTAGCAAAGAGCCCCAATCCCCTTCCTCACCACTACCCTCATGAGGCATTGTAGGTCCGGCAGCCACTGTACCCACAGCTAAGTCAGAAATTTCTTTTTCTGAACTGGTAAGTAGACCATCACTGCTCCAGGTCTTAAAAAGGAGATAACTCTTAACATACTCTATTAGCTGTAATGGAGGTCCCTATCTTCTTCCTTCTACCCTGAGACCACATTCCTTTATTATTCCCTGTCCCCAAATTCAATAAACTATTTGGAGTTAATAAGTTTAAAAAAAAAGGGAAGGGAAACCAAAAAATGAACCTCTGAAAATACAAAGAGAAAAAAATTCCATAAGGAAATAAAGACAAATTTGTTAAAAGGCACTGCTATATTTGCATAAATTAAGTAACTGAACAATTTAGCTAGGAAGTGGAAGGAAAGGCATGAAACCAAGTATGTATACAAAGAAGATCTAAAAAAAAAAGAAGAATATGAGTTGTGAAACTCAGATGTGAAAGAAAATAAACAAAAAAAAAACTTCAAAAACTGATTTTAAGAGTAAAGTGAAAGAGGAATAAGAGGACTTTATTGAGTTGTAGAAATAATAATAACAGATAAATATGCCTAAAATACAATTCTGACCATTTTACCCTGTGGTTCAATGAATTCCAATGGCTTTCTATTAACTCTATATTCAAATGTAAACTCCTCTGTTCGGAATTTAAAACCCTTTGCAGGCCAATTCTATAATGATTTCCTTTCTAAACTTTTGTCTAGTCAAACTGCTCTTTCTGCTAATTTTCATACGTGGCATTTCATCTCTTATCTATGCCTTCAAATATGAAAACTGAAAGCTAATGTAAATTTATAATGTAATATAAAATTAAAAATTAAAACCAACTTTTCAAAAATGGAAAGACAGTTTGCTTTGGAATCAGAGGATTCCAAAGTTCAAAACTATTTCTGTGATTTACTTGTGTCACATTAGGCAAGACATTTAATCATTCTGTGTCTTAGTTTCCTCATCTGTAAAATGAAGATAATACATTAAATGTCCTCTATGATCCCTTCCAGCACTCTCTTACAGAATATACATTCCTCTGGATAGGGACCAATTCATTTTTGTTTTTATATCCTCAGTACTCAATACAATACATTTAACTGAGCAGTTACTTAAATTTGTTAATTGATTGATTGATTGGTGAAGGAAAAAAGAAAAAATATTTCTTGACTTAATTTGATTACTTTTTTTTACAAAATATAATAAGAGACAACTCAAAGTCCTTCCTCTGTGTTTCCTTCTGTCTCAAAATACATGATTCTATGATCCATGAGAATCGTTTCCTAAATGGAAAGGAGACAAGTTGGCAAACAGAGAAATTGAAATGAAAGATAAATAACATGATGGTAAAAGAGCACCTACCTAATGACCTCTTTTGGCCTCAGTTTCCTGATCTATAAAATTAAAGAGTTGGGCTATCTGGCCTTTAGTGTCTTTTCCAATTGGAAATCTATAATAGTATTATCAAGATATTAACTTAATATCTTCCTACTTTTGTGATCACAGACATATCACTTTTCTCAGTTTCAATTTTCCAGGCTCTATAAGATTAATATGTATGTATGCATATAAACACACTTTATGTACATATATGTAGGTATATATGTATGTGAGTATGTATTTTGCATTCATATACACACTACAAACTTACCATGCCTGCAAATATTAGTGCGGTTTTAAGCTATTAAACCTCAAAGTTTTATATTAATAAAAGATTAGGATTAAAAAATGAATAGATGGCTAGGTGATGATAGAGTGGACTTTTGCCACTTGAAGAATTTTTTTTTAAAAGCAGCAACACAACTTGTTCAAATGGTCCATTGTAACTAAAGTTACAATTATAAAAAAACATGAAGATGTTCATCTGGATTTCTTGCAAAGGTTTAACTAATATAAAAACAAGTAACATAACAAGACTTCACAGAACCTAGAAACTATATCCGAAAATATTAAAATTCTTTGCTAAGGGAGGAGAGGTGAAGACTGAGAACAAGACAAAACATCTATAAAACTCTACAAGTGTACATATTGTTCTTCAATGTATTAAACAAGAAGTAGAATGGATACTTAGACAAAGTATCTTGGCCATCCCAAGTACATACCAAGGAAATCTATGCAGAAGGAAAAACGATCTTGGAAGAACTGAGGGATTACATATAAGACATCTAATGGAGGGTAAAAATATTAAAATATAGGGGAAATGTGCATTATATTAATAACAAAACATAGTTAATATGACTAAAGATATATAAATTGCTGCATATCTTTTGATACCACTATATCAGTATTATTTACAAATCAAAAAGATATTTTTTTAAATGAAAAGAATCTATATTTAAGAAAAGAGTTATAATTGCTTTTTTGTGGTAGCAAAGCATTGGGGATTGAGGGGATGCCCATCATCTGGGAAAAGACTGAACAAGTTGTGGTATATGATTGTAATAGAGTACTATTGTGCTATAACAAATGACAATCAGGATGCTTTCAGAAAAAAAAACAACAGGGGAGGCCTACATGAACTGAAGCAAAGTGAAATGAATAGAACCTGGAGAACATTGTATACAGAAACAGCAAGTATGATGATCAACTATGAATGACTTAATTATTCTGAGTAATACAATGATCCTAGACAATTCCAAAGGACTCTTGGTTTAAAAAAAATGTTTTTCCACCTCCAGAGAAAGAACTGATGGAGTCTGAATATAGATTGAATTCTACACCTTCAACCTGGTTTCCGTACTTATAAAATTAGGAGGGAATATCCATATTGCTAAGATCATAGATCTTTTGAAGAACAGAAGTATGAAAATATGAAGTGGAAGTTGTCTATAATATTTCCAAGAGATTGAGAAATAACATCTGTTAGGACTACTAATGCAAGGAATAAATGAAGTTTTTTCTGGAGACTTTTTCATAGATTTTGTCATATTTCTCAGTAGACACATATACTTTGCATCTCTATTTGAAAAGGAAAACTTTCATTGCTTTTAAAAATGATTTCCAATGACATACGTCTTCAGTCCTCACCCGGGGCAAACATGGAATCATCATCCTAGATACATAAGCACGTTATGCTTGACATACATTCATAATTATCCTGAGGATGGAATCACAGTATAAAAGACACCTGAATATGGAAGCAAAATATCTACATTTCAATCCTAGTTCTACCACTAACCAGTTATATGACCCAAGTTATTTTTGTTCTTCAACCTTCATTTTCAAAGAATAGCAAAGGTAGCATAGGGTGATGCCTTGACTTGTCTGTACATGGGATATGTGAGGTTGAGCTACACAAACTTGTCAGCCTCACTCTCTCCTTCAGTCATCAAAATCTGGTGACAGGACAAATATCAGGACAACAGATGATGGCCTGGGATGCAGTGGATAATTTTGGCATCTTAGATGTCTTACCTAGCTCTAAGCACTCCTTCAGTGAGCTTTGTGTCCATTGGAACAAATAATTCTCATCTGCTTACTTCACCAGAAAAGTGTGTACTGCTTCCACAATCCTAAACACCTAAAGGAGTGCTCATGGAGGATTAACACCTCTGGTGTGAGGGATTGCTGAGCTCTTTTTAGGGCTGCTCATATACCTTTAGTGTCCTCTTAGCAATCTACTCTCACCAGTGGCTCCAAGAAGCTATAGCATGTATAGTGGCCACACTCCAATAAACCATCTCAATATATTGGATAAACAAAGTTTATCCAATGGCCCCCAAACCCATTAGTGGTCTTCAGATACTTACTATCTCAGAACCCTGGGTAAGTCACTTTATTTCTGTTTCTTCAATTATAAAATGTGGCTAACAATGGGTTGAGAATCAAATATGAGCTAATTTTTAATTTTATAAACATTTATTAAGCACTTAAACTTAATATGTTTCAGGTACTATGGAAAAAACTGGAGATACAAAGGAAAAAATGAATCATTTTCTGCCTACATTCTACTAGTTATATTTATAAACACAGTCTGAAATCATATGGTATTATAAAAATTCTTACATAGACATATGTCTTATGGGGAAAAACAGGGAAGTTAACTTAAATATTATATGTGGGTTCAGAAGGGTAAGTAGGAGACAGGAATGGACAACAGGTGGTGACTTAACAAGTTAGGGAAACTGGGTTTAGCTGTTAAGGGAAAAGACTGTAGACAGAAGTGACAGTTAGGCCCCAACTGTCACTCTGCTTCTCCTAGACAAGGGTCTGTGAAAACCAGCAAGCAAATGACAAGAGGGCTTGTAACAAATTTAATTAAGGAAACTATGGTCTAAAGGATGGGAATAGGGGTTTCTATACTTCCAGACTAAGGGCAAACCTTAGGGTCATTATCTACACTGAACTGAGACCTAAGCAAGACAGGGCTCAAAGAATAGCAGGACTGAAGTGGGTATCCTCACAGCAGAGTCCTAACACACTCCAGCAATGTTGCAGCTCTTCCAGGGCCACTATCTATACTCCATCAGGTGGGTAGATCTGGGAGCTAATCCAGCCCAAGTTAACCTGCAACTTAGTTTGGAATTAATAGTCTCTACCAAAAATCTCCCACAAGTAGATGACAGACTTCCTTATGGATATCAAGAAGTCTGGGTGCAAACTCCACTTCCTCTGAGGTCTCCCAGGATCTTACAACTTATCCCAACCACCAGGGAGTCCATCTCAGAGAGAAAGAGCCATACTTCCTGCTTCCCCATTCCATTTAGAATTCTCTAGCCCTGCCTGCTAGGTCTCCTAAATAACAATTAAGTAATCTTCCTCATAACATATGATACATATCTGTATGTATATGTATATATGTATATAAATATATGTGCATATATACATATAATAGTATATATGGCAATTTTCAAAGCACATCACATGCGTTATCTCATTTATTTTAATAGTTACCTTAAAGTATTATAGTCACCATTACTGAATCTCTGAGTACAATGTGACAGTGAAAGGTTTGGAATTACAACAGCTCAAGACTTATAGAATCACAGAATTTCAGAATTGGAAGAAATATTTGAGGTCATGTAGTCTTAATTCCATCATTTCACATATGGCAATTAAGAGTACAGTGGATAGAGTAGTAGACTTGGAACCTGGAAGACCCAATTTCAAATCTTGCATCAGATACTTATTATCATGATCCCACATATGTTACTTAACCATTCTTATCCTCAATTTCCCCATCTAATACATGAAGACATCAATATCTACTATATCACAGAATTTTGTGATGATCAAGTGAGATAACAAATATAAAGCACTTGGCAAACCTAAAAGCACTATGTGAATTCTAGTCATTATTGTGTTTGTTAGTATGAGAAAACAGTCTCAAAGATATGTGAAGTTAACTTGTCAAGGTCATATGATGCACTGACTGGAACCCATGTTTTCTGACTCTCATTTCAGGGCTCTTTCTATGAGACCTCCTCTATTTTATGTGAGCATGATTGTATTTTTCATCATCCTCTGCTGTGGCAAACAGGGACATTAATGCATTGCTGGTGGAGTTGTGAATTGATTCTAACTTCTGGATGGCAATTTGGAACTATGCCCAAAGAGCTTTAAAAGATTGCCTGCCCTTTGATCCAGCCATATCACTGCTTGGTTTATACCCCAAAGAGATCATAGGGGAAAAGACTTGTGCAAAAATATTCATAGCCACACACTTTGTGGTGGCAAAAAAAATTGGAAAATGAGGGGATGCCCTTCGATTGTGGAATGGCTAAACAATTTGTGGTATCTGGTGGTGATGGAATTCTATTGTGCTCAAAGGAATAATGAACTGGAAGAATCCCATGTGAACTAGAAAAACTTCCAGGAATTGATGCAGAGTGAAAAGACCAGAGCCAGAAGAACACTGTACACAGAGATAGATACACTGTGGCACAATCGAATGTAATGGACTTCTGTACTAGTAGCAATGCAATGACCCAAGACAATTCTGAGGGACCTATGGAAAAGAATGCTATTCACAGCCAGAGAAAGAACTGTGGGAGCAGGAACACAAAAGAAAAACAACTGCTAGAACACATGGGTGATGAAGATATGATCAGGGATGTAAACTCTAAACCATCACCCTAGTGAAAATATCAGTAATATGGAAACAGGTGTTGATAAATGACACATGTAAAACCCAGTGGAATTGAACGTTGGCTATGGGAGGGGGATGGGAGAAGGGAAGAGAAAGAACATGAATCATGTAACTATGGAAAATTTTTCTTAATTAATCAGTAAAATTAAATCTAAAAAATTCATTATCCCCTGCTTAGCAGCACCTATATTTTTATGTATTATTACTATGGCAGTGTTTACTCAATATAAATATGTAGATTTAGTTTGAATCTGTATATCTATAGACATTAGTATGTATATAATATATATAATGTAATATATATAGACAGAGAGAGAGACAGAACTATATTTCTTTCTTTAATTCCAAATTATTTGGTCACAGTATTTTTCTTTAAACATTCACTTGTTTATGATAATGAAATATTCTTTTCAGTCTCCTAAGAACTTCACATAAACTATCTTGAGGGCATTTAATCAGTAGAAAACAATATATTTTAAGTATTTTTAAGTATTATGGATCTGACAAACAGTCTGGCAGCCCCTATAAGCTTCAGTGTTATGATGGACCATCTATAGAATCCTCTTGTATTGTTTATCTAATAATATGGTAGGGATTCATCATAATGAGAAGATACCAGGTCACCATTAGTATAATTTCTGGCACTTACCTCTACTGATATGGTGCCTTGTTTGGGAAAGAAAGGGAACCTCATACTACCATGAGACTTGAAATTAGATTTTATCATGGAAGTTTTAAAATTGGTCTGTCATTAACAGATGGTTCCAGACCTAAAGACAAGTAAAGTAACAAAAGAAACTTCTTGGAGGAGTTGGAGAAGGGAGATAAAGAATGGCCTTCCCACACTTTAAGGAGCATGGATCTGGTTTAACAAAGAAAGCTGAAAGCTGGAGAACAAATGTACACCCAGCTGCAATCTGTGTATTTAGTTTGTTTGCATAACAGTTTAGACTGAGCTGTCAACAGAAGTAACCAGGGACAGCAGACAATTTTAAGGAGTTTGAGCCACACTGAAAATTTAATGAGCTCTAGAGAGATTAGAGGGCTCTTTTTTCCAAATAAGCAAATGCAATGTCATGCAGGAGTTAGAAAAGGGAACCTCTCAGAGGGTTTAGAAGCTAAGACTTCCTCTTCCCTTCCCAAAGCAGGATCCTGAAAAACACTTAATGTCAACTCTGTCCAGTGGTTTTGGGAGAGAGATTTGAGTGCTGAACAGTAGAAATATAAACATGGGGAAGGAAATTATATAATCTCTGGCCCTATCATACGTCTTGCACTGTATCTAGTTGACTCCCTTACACAGAGTTCAAGAATAGCACATTGTAAAAATCCAGTCGACATAATGAAGTGACTACCTGCATGCAAATAAGTTCTCAAACTGAGGTAATATTACTACAGGATCTGGGTACTGGACAAATATTTGTTAAATACCAATATGTGCAGGCCTTGTAGAGATAGAGATAAAAATGAATCAGTCCCCAAATTTATGGAGCTTAGTTACCATTTGGAGGCAACATGTATATACTGTATATGATTTGAACCAAAAATGCACAAAGCATAAGGGATAATAATAGGTAAAGAGGCAATAATAGCTCGGAGAATCAAGAAAGGTCACGTTTAGGATGTGAAGCTTGAATTAAACTGATGAAAAGTTGATATTCTAAGGAACAAAAGTGAAGGAGTATATGAGCAGCTTATATATGCTTGAAAGGACACAGAGAGCTTTCTTGGATAAGAGAAATCAAATAGCCAGTAACATAATAAGTCAAACTTTGAGGACTTTCAATGCTAAACAGAGAAATTTGTATTTGATTATAAAAGCAATGGGGAGCCAATAATGATTCTTGAACAGGGAGGTGACATAGTCAGACCTGTGCTTTATCAATCAACAAACATATATTAAGTGCCTACCTTATATAATGCCAAGTATTATAAAATTACTTACAAAACTTTATACATGATGGATTGATGAGTTTATAGACAAAGTAAAAAGACCACAACAAGCCTATAGCAGAACCATAGAGTGATAAGGACTTGCTTTTAACTTGTTGCTTAGATGAAGATTAAGAATAATTTGGTTAGGAGAGATGCTATAAAGGTAGAATCAGCAAGATTTGGTAACTGAATGAGTATGGGAAAAGAAATAAGGAAGTTAGGGAAAAAGGGGGATTTTGAGAAAGAGATCTCAGGTATTATCTGGTCCAATTCACTCTTTTACAGAAGAGAAATTTTCTGATGAAAGGGAATTTTTTAAACATTTATTAATATTCATTTTTAACATGGTTACATGATTCATGCTCCTACTTTCTCCTTTACCCCCCGCTCTCCCCCCCACCCATTGTCAATGCACATTTCCACTGGTTTTATCCTGTGTCATTGATCAAGACCTATTTCCAAATTGTTGGTAGTTGCATTATTGTGGTAGATTCGAATCTATATCCCCAATCATGTCTGCCTCAACCCATGTGTTCAAGCAATTGTTTTCTTATATGTTTCCTCTCCTGCAGTCCTTCCTCTGAATGTGGGTAGCGTTCTTTACCATAAATCCCTCAGAGCTGTCCTGTGTCATTGCTTTCTGCTGGTACAGAAGTCCATTGCATTCGATTTTACCATAGTATATCAGTCTCTGTGTACAGTATTCTTCTGCCTCTGCTCCTTTTACTCTGCATCAGGTCCTGGAGGTCTTTCCAGTTCACCTGGAATTCCTCCAGTTTATTATTCTTTTGAGCACAATAGTATTCCATCACCAGCAGATACCACAATTTGTTCAGCTATTCCCCAATTGAAGGATATACCCTCCTTTTCCAATTTTTGCCACCACAAAAAGTGTGGCTATAAATATTCTCATACAAGTCTATTTATCTATGATCTCTTTGGGGTACAAACCCAACAATGGTATGGCTGGATCAAAGGGCAGGCATTCTTTTATAGCCCTTTGAGCATAGTTCCATATTGCCATACAGAATGGTTGGATCAGGTCACAACTCCACCAGTTTTGCCACATCCCCTCCAGCATTCATTACTCTCCCCTTCTATCATTTTAGCCAATCTGCTAGGTGTGAGGTGATACATCAAAGTGGTTTTGATTTGCATTTCTCTAATTATTAGAGATTTAGAACACTTTCTCATGTGCTTATTGATACTTTTGATTTCTTTACCTGAAAATTGCCTATTCATATCTCTTGCCCATTTATCAATTGGGGAACTAGCTATTGCTAGTATTTCTAGTACTATGTTGAATAATAGAGGTGATAATGGGCATCCTGGTTTCACTTCTGATCTAATTGGAAAGGCTTCTATTTTATCCCCATTGCATATGATGCTTGTTGATGGTTTTAAGTATATATATATATATATATACTGTTTATTATTTTTAGGAAAGGTCTTTCTATTCCTATACTTTTCACTGTTTTCAATATGAGTGGATGTTGAAAGGTCAAAGGCCTTTTCAGCATCTATTGAGATAATCATGTGATTTTTGTTTGTTACACTGTTGATATGGTCAACTATGTGGATGGTTTTCCTAATGTTGAACCATCCTTGCATTCCTGGTATAAATCCCACCTGATCATGGTGGATGATATCCTTAATTACTTGCTGGAGTCTCTTTGCTAGTATTCTACTTAAGATTTTTGCATCTATGTTCATCAGGGAGATTGGTCTATAGTTTTCTTTCTCTGTTTTTGATCTCCCTGGCTTTGGAATCAGTACCATATTTGTGTCGTAAAAGGAATTTGTTAGGACTCCTTCTTTGCTTATCATATCAAATAATTTGTATAGTATTAGGACTAGTTGCTCTTTGAATGTCTGATAGATTTCACTTGTGAATCCATCAGGCCCTGGCGATTTTTCCTTAGGGAGTTCTTTGATGGTTGTTCAATTTCTTTTTTCTGATATGGGATTATTTAGATATTCTATTTCTTCTGCTGTTAATCTAGGCAGTTAATATTTTTTGTAAATATTCATCCATATCTCCTAAATTGTTATATTTATTGCCATATAATTGGGCAAAATAGTTTTTAATGATTGCCTTAATTTCCCCTTCATTAGAGGTGAGGTCTCCCTTTTCATCTTTGATAATGTCGATTTGGTTTTCTTCTTTCCTTTTTTTTTAGATTGAACAGTACTTTGTCTATTTTGGCTGTTTTTTCAAAATACCAGCTTCTAGCATTATGTATTAATTCAATTGTTCTTTTACTTTCAATTTTATTAATTTCTCCCTTGATTTTTAGTATTTCTAATTTAGTTTTCATCTGGGGATTTTTAATTTGCTCGCTTTCTAGTTTTTTGAGTTGCATGCCCAATTCATTAATCCCTGCCCTCCCTAATTTGTTAATATATGCACTCAAGGATATAAATTTCCCCCTGAGTACTGCCTTGGCTGCATCCCACAGAGTTTGGTAGGATGTCTCATAATTGTCATTCTCTTCAATGAAATTATTGATTGTTTCTATGATTTCTTCTTTGACTAATTGGTTTTGGAGAATCATATTATTTAATTTCCAATTATTTTTTGATTAGCCTGTCCAGGTGCCCTTACTAATTATTATTTTTATTGCATTATGATCTGAGAAGTTTGCATTTATTATTTCTTCTCTTTTGAATTTGTTTGCAATGTTTCTATGCCCTATTACATGGTCAATCTTTGTGAATGTACCATGTACAGGTGAAAAGAAGGTGTATTCCTTTTTTTCCCTATTTATTTTTCTCCACATATCAATTAAATCTAATTTTTCTAGGACTTCATTCGCCTCTCTTACCTCTTTCTTATTTATTTTTTTGGTTTGATTTATCTAGATCTGAAAGAGTAATATTTAGATCTTCCACTATTATGGTTTTACTATCTTTTTCCTTCTTGAGCTCTGCCATTTTCTCCTTTATGAATTTGGATGCTATGACACTTGGTGCATACATATTGAGCAGTGTTATTTCCTCATTGTCTATACTGCCTTTAATCAGGATGTAATGTCCTTCCCTATCTTTTTTAATCATATCTATTTTTACTTTGGCTTTGTCAGAAATCATAATAGCCACTCCTGCCTCCTTTTTCTCATTTGATGCCCAAAAGATTTTGCTCAAGCTCTTAACCTTAAACTTGTGTATGTCCACCTGCCTCATATGTGTTTCTTGTAGACAACATATGGTAGGATTTTGGTTTCTAATCCACTCTAATCCTTCTTTTCCCCTCCCTTTTTTGACCTCCCCACTCCCCTGCTCCCCTTGGTTTATCCCTTCTGACTTTCTCTGTAGGGTTAGATAGAGTTTTATATCCCATTGGATAATATAGCTACTCTTCCCTCTCATGGTTGATTACACTAACAGTAAGGTTTAAATATTACCTCTTAATGCTCTCTTCCTCTCCTTCTTATAATAGTATTTATCCCCTTCCCTTCCAATGCCCTCTTTGTGTGTAATAGAATATCCTATTTTTCTTATTCACTCAAGTTTCTCTTGGTGTCCCCTACTATTCACCCCTCTCTTTCTACCCCCCCCATATAATCTTAGACCATTTAGTATAACAACCTCTCCCTATAAATTATTCTTCTGATTACTATAATATTGAATACTATAATAGTGAATAGAGTTCACTACAGAGAATTATACAAAGCATTTCTCCACATAGGAATACAGATAATTAGATCTTATTGAAGCCCTTAAAGAGGCAAATTTAAAAATTATGAGTTTTCTTTCTTTCCCCTCTGTTTCTTATTTACCTTTTCATATTTCTCTTGATTTTTGTGGTTGGATATAAAGCTTTCCATTTAGTCCTGGTCTTTTCCGTGCAAATATTTGGAAATCTTCAATTTTGTTGAATGTCCATACTTTCCCCTGGAAGTATATAGTCAGTTTTGATGGGTAGTTGATCTGTGGTTGGAGGCTCAGTTCTCTTGCCTTTCTGAATATCATATTCCAAGCCTTGAGGTCTTTTAGCATGTAGGCTGCCAGATCCTGTGTGATCCTGATTGGTGCTCCTTGATATTTGAATTGTCTGTTTCTGGCTTCTTGTAAGATTTTTTTTCTTTTACTTGGAAGCTCTTGAATTTGGCTGTTATATTCCTGGGAGTTGTTGTTTTTTTGAATCTAGTATAGAGGGTGATCTATGGATCCTTTCAATGTCTATATTGCCCTCTTGCTGTAGAACTTCAGGGCAATTTTACTGAATATTTTCTTTTAGTATGGAGTCCAAATTTCTATTAATTTCTGCTTTTTCAGGAAGACCAATGATTCTCAAATTCTCTTCTAGCACTTTTTTCTTGATCCATCAATTTCTCATTGAGATATTTCATGTTTCCTTCTATTTTATCAGTCTTTTGACTTTGTTTTATTTGTTCTTGCTGTCTTGAGAGATCATTAGCTTCTAATTGCTCAATTCTAGCCTTTAGGAACTTGTTTTCTGTTATAATCTTTTGGTTTTCCTTTTCAATCTGATCATTTCTGGTGTTCAGTTGACTTGCCTCACTTTCCAATTGTGAAATTCTGCCTTTTAAACTGTTATTTTCTTGCCAGATCTCTTCCATCTTTCTCATCATCTTAAATTTGAACTCATCAATAGCTTGTGACCAGTTTTCATTATTTTGGGAAGTTTGGGATGTGATTACTTGTTTGTTCTCCTCTGCTGTTTGCTCTGCTGTCTGGACTTTCTCTGTGTAAAAGTTGTCCAGTGTTACAGATTTCTTCTTGATGATGTTTCTCTTTTGGGGTTCTTAAGAATGGCTTGCCATTGTTAGCCCTGTGCCCTCTCAGGTTTTTCCTCACACCCAGATTCTGTTTGCACTCTCTAGGCTCCTGAAGTCTCAGATCTCCTTGTTCTCAGCGTCAAGTCTCCTGGTGGCCCCATTTTTTGTTCCTCTATCTGAGGCTCCTTTAATAGTTTCAAGGTGCTGTTTCCACAGTTGTGCACTCCTCTGCACTGGGTCTACACTCAAGGCCCACTGCTGTGCTCAGGATCTGAGTCCGCTCCTGCGCTCAGGATCTGTGGACTTAATAGCCTGTGCTTGCGCCTGAGCTCAGGGTCTGAGTTCAAAGTACATGCGCATTCTTTAGCCTCTTGGGGTCTTAAGTATTGCTGCTCTCAGGAACAGGCCCTAGTGACCCCAGGTAGCTGCCAAGAACTTAATGGGTGCCCCCAGCTTGCTCTAGCTCTTATGAGCTGGCTTTGGCACTGTAGGTGGTATGTTGTGGGGGAGGGGGTTGCTCAACTTGCATTTTAGTGAGACCTATTTCACCCCTTATAGCATGGAAATGCCCCAAATTCCATGTACCTTCAATGCTGCGCCCTGTGGTGGAGTCCCTTTGTTCCTCTGGATTTGTTTTTATGTCTTCTTGAGGAGTACTATATGTTTCTGTTAGGAGTGGTTAAGCAGTTGCTTTTTACTCAGCTACCATCTTAACCAGGAAGTCTCTGAAAGAGAATTTTTGACTTATCCTGGATTACAGAAGTAGAAAACAGTAGAATCAGAATGTGAACTTAAATTTTCTGACTACAAATCTAGCACCCTTTCCCCATTTCCATGTTGTTAATTTTCTTAAGGGAGTATAATGTCAACTTATGTTGTTCATGGGATATTAAGCTCCAGAATTCAATATAGAATATTGAGTAGTCAAAATCAGTTTTCCAAAGATAACACTATTATGCCTACAAATGAGGTTATTAGTCCTATATCTGTCTTCTCACACTAATGAAGATCAGTAACTATGAAAGTGTTATAGTTTCCCCTTAAATCTAGTAATCAAGAGGACTGGAGAGGGTCACAGAGGATTGTCTTCCTAGAGCTTGCCTTATGCAGGGGCAAATTAGTTAGCCCCTTAAAATCTTAGATTAGGAAGCAAATTTACAAATCAAATTAAGCAAACTCTTTTTATTAAAGACTTCAGAGGCCAGGAGTAGTTCTAAATATTCCTGAACTACCAGTTATTTGAAGTAACTTCCTACATTTTTCAATGATTTATACATTTATCTCAATAGCTCTTAGATAAAAATCACAGAAATGGAAATTTTCTAATCTTCTACTACTACTGGTTGTTCTCTCAAAGAGAGACAGAGACAGAGGTTTTCTTAGTCAAATGCCATTGAAATTTTTTCCCCAAATTTCTCTTACATTCATATTGTACTGGGTACATAGTGTAAATGACTAACTCAAATTTCCTTCTCACTGCAAAGCTCTCCTACACATCAGGTCAAATCAAGTGCTATTGTTTTCCCTACCAGTCATGTGTGCATCAAATGTGAATCATTCTCTCTGAATTCCTTTGCTCTATCAAAATCTGCCATTCGGCTTTATGACCCCAAAGGCAGCAATTCTTATGATCCCCATCCCTTCAGGACAGCTACTGCCTAGAATGTTTAGTAGCTCGAAATGCAATTATGAGGGAGTAAGAATTTACATAACTTTTTAAACAGCTTAATCATTGATTTAAAAAAAAAGTGTTTGGAATGTAGAGTTGTCAATCAAAGAAAAGAAACTTTCATTCAGTTTTTTAAAGGCTCTGAACTAAGAAATAAGTAATGGATCTGAGCCACTATGCGTTAAAGGGAAATTATTCATTGCTTAAGGTAGAGGGTGAATTATTGTAACATGGTGAATGATAGTCATTTGTCATTAGAGAATGATTAGAAGGGAAATTGCTATTAAATAACCTATTCTGTTATATAAACTAGATTATTACTGTGGGATTCATTTATCTAGGCAAGACTCTCAGGCACTCCATCTCTATGGGAATTTGTCCATTGAGTTATAGATTATGAAAATGACTGAATTCTTGCAGTGAAATGCCATAGGAATTTAGTTAGTTAATGATCTCCCTGTTACTAATTAATTGAATATCAAGTTATATAGTACAAGACCTTCTACTATGTAACCTTGGGCAAGTTACTCAGCTCTGTGCCTTGGTTTGCTCATCTCCTACCTACCCTGATTGTCAAAAAGAATTCATGAAACTAGAAAGTGTGGATGAAAGGACCAGTGACGGACATGAAAGGATTTTGAGAATCCTTTCTCTGGCAGTTTATAAAAGTAAGGAGTACTCCATTGATGTTGTCTGTAGTACTATTCTAAAAGTCTTCTGGATGATAAGAAATCCAAGACAATGGTCCACATCCCAGTAACACTCTAAATCGCAAGTCTGTTCTTACAAGGCATAGAAAAGATGAGGACTTTGAATGGCAATTCCTTTCATCACCATGCCTAGCCAAGAAAGTGGGAACAGGCCAAAGACTATATTGCTGATTTTGAGGCTATAGTCCTGTTATCCCACTAAATGATAGGAAAGGAAGGGGTGGGTCAAGAGGATGACTATGATTGGGAGAAAGAGACAGAAATACTCAGAGCTAGGTGGGTGGCAGAAAGCAGCTGTGCAACCTAGCAAGAATCAAGTATTAGGCAAAGAGGCTGGTGAGCTAAGCAGGATGAGTTGGCATAATATTAATAGCTGATATTTCTGTATTATTTTATTGTTAGTTACAAAATACATCATATCCATTTCCTTACTTTGTCTTCACAGATAATGCTAACTGGTAGTAGAACATTTATCACCCCCATTTTACATATGAGGAAACTGAGGCTTAGAAAAAGCAAAACAATGTTCCAGACCATGAATTTAGTAAGTGGCAGAGCCAGTACTCAAACTCATATCTTCAGAGTCTGGCTCCCAGGATATTTTCATGTCAACACTGCCTCTCCTTCTCCCCTTCTCATTAAAGAGCTCTGATCTGAAACATAGAATTTACCACAGACTTTGCTAAGTTTATTTCTGCTTCAAGAACTTTTAAGTCTTCAGAGGACTACCTATGTACAAGCATAGAACTTATTGGATACCTCAAGGATTTGATAGTGAAGCAGATTGGAAAATGTGTAATTGCTACCAACCTAACAGTACCTCTTATCTTTGTCAATTATTAGAAAGATTGGGAATTCATGAAAAGTGAGCAACATCAATCTTAGGACATTTCAGAATTGGGCAGCACTCAGATTTCTCAGGGGAGGGCAAGAAAATAAAATAGAATGAAGGCATTTGAAGAGATAGTGAAATGCTGTTTTCTGTGTGCTTTTCTGTACTACATCACCTTACATGAGAATCCTAGATCTAGTCTAGATGAATTGCGATTGTTTTAATTGATCAAATACTTGAATGAGAGTCATTGGGATTAGGTTCAAGTCATATTTATGATACTTGCCAACTGCATAACCATATTTCTGGGTCTCAGTTTTACCATATGTAAAATGGGAAGAAGGATATTTGTATCATCTTATTTACAGGATAATTTGGAGTAAAATAATCCAATATATGTGAAGTTCTTTGATAACCTGAAAGCACTTTCTAAGTGCCACAGTTATTATCATTATCATTACTGCATTTTGTATTTGTTTTTTAGAATGGCTCTTCCTATATTGTTCAGGCTAGAAGTGCAGCGGTGACTTATGGATGGACAAAGCCTAATTGACTTTGACATGATTTTTCATTTCTGTATGAATCTAGTTGTCTCTATTCCTAAGACTTCAGCATATTAGTGTCAGGCTAAGCACAGACATTTAATTGGCTTAGCCTGCTATCACTCAGAATTCTCTTTCTCAAGTGATCCACCAGCCTCATCCTTCCCAATATAGGGATTATGGATGTGTACCAACACGTTTGGTTATTACCACTATTTCTGGAGAAAGTATACATACAATGGACAGCTCATCCCACCCCTCATCCTACATTGGGGCTGATTTTTGTAAGACTTCATGCCTAATATCAAAGTATTCTAAAGCTCTATTTTATAGTCGGGGCAGGCTGATAGAGTATTTTCTTAGATCACTTTGATCTAAGAAGAGTGGGTTATTCAGATTAATTAGTCTACTTCCAGAACTCTTTCCTTTCCAGAAATTTTAGAGAAACAATTAGGCACATCTAAGAATCATTGGGCTAATATTCAAGAAATTTAAGGAATCCTTATTTATTCTTGAGAACTAAAGTAAGAATTCAGCAAAAGAGGCTATTATAGAAGATGCTTAGATATGAACCATATGGTAGGGACATTTTGCAAATTAGGGCAAATTGAAGCTTCTAGTGAATATTAATAATCCTTTCAAAGGTGCATAAGCATGAGAAAGTAATGCATCTGAGTTATCCGCTAAAACATTTTATTTTGGTTAATGGTTTGCTTTTTCTCCAAAGCACATTCTTCAATTCAAAGTACAATCTCTAGTTCTATCTCGATGTGATGTACAATAGAAGGGTGAATTTTATATGTGATGAAGTTGTGGCTCTAAAAGTAGTGCTGCTGGGGAACTGAGAGGTATCCTAGGGACCTGAAATTAAAATTTCATTTGGGATCACTCATTTTAGTTGCTAAGAAAACTGGTTTCTTTATACTCATCAAATGAATGCAGATTCCATGCTGGAAAGATCCTGGGAAGTCATTCAGACCAATCTTTAATTTGATTATGAAGGATAGATACCCTGTTTCACCTACATAAGGAAAGTGACTTGTCCAAAGCCACACAGTTAGCAAGTATTAGAATTGCTATTTTATCCCAGTTCCCCAGATTCCAAAACAAATACCACACAGCCTCTCCAATAAGATCTATGGTAATAAGAGGAAATTGGTATTCATTTTTGCTCCCTTTTAAGGTTTTCCTCTGTATTTCTAGGTATTTTAAATAAAATCGTTCATGCAAAAAAATGCAGAAATAAATGTTCCCAATGAGATTATTTTTACTGTGACAAATAAGGTTTATTGATTCTTTCAAATGCTTATATTACCACAGGGGTTTAAAGTAATACGTAACATACTTGATATAAATAGACATGTCATCTCTTATACCTCTCCTAATTTGAAGACTATTATCATTGCTTGCAGAATAATTAAATCTCCAAAAGGCATTAAGAAAAAGAATTGTATGGTGTAAAGTAAAGAACATTGTACCAGCAGTCAGGGGACTGGGGTTCCAAGGCTCACCTCTTTCACAAATGATCTATCTTTTATATCCCTCAGTCTTCTCATTTTTAAAAATAAGAGGTTTAAACAAAATAATTCAAATCATTCCCACATCCTAAATGCTATGATTGATATGTGCTTCTGGGCTCTCTTCCAATCTGTTTCCTATCCTACCCTTCATCATCTTTTCTCATCAATTCTCTTTATACTTTGCTCAATTTGTACACTAACTCCTTTATACAAAAATCTAAAGCTTGAAATTCCAATCTAAGTATGATTTATAGAACTGTATCATTACAAGGAATTATTTTCACAATCTAATACAACATAATACTTGAGTAATGTTTCTCTATGCAATATTCGCAGCAAGTAATCATATGACCTTTCCTTGAACATCTCTAATGAGGGGGAATCAATGTCTCCCAAGGTGGACCATTCCACTTGTAGCAGAGGCACCATAATCTGACTACTAGTATTGATCTTTTTCAACTGCACTGCAAAGCTGAACAGGTAAAATATCCATATATTGTTTAAAAGAATTCATGTCCTTACAATGGTTCTATGAAGATGGCTAAATAAAATTGATAGATTTTTTTTAGCTGGATTAGATCCCAGAAACCATTTAGTCTAATCTCTTCATTATATAGACTAGGAAACTGAATCCTAGCATCCATTGATAGTAAATAACAGAATCTAATTACTGCCAATTACCTTAGGATGTTCATTTAGTAGCTGCTTGTGTATCACTCTGGGTCAAGAACAATCTTGTTTGAAATGTTGTAAGTAGTACCATTATATTTGATTGGGTTGCCTCAGTGACTACTACTATCCAGACTACATTATCCTGCACTTTCTGTTCCTTTAAAATTCTACTGTTCAAATTGGGTATTATGAATATTTGGCCTTTGGTCATATGAGCCCTTCTCTTATTGCCTCATTGTTCCATCTATTAAATATTTACTCTCCAAAATAATTGTAAACTAGTAGCTAGGGAACTATATCTGTTATTATAGGAACTTGGTTGGGAGAAACATAGGCTGGGTGAGAGCTAGGTCTAAAGCCTATGTAGATAACCCAAGATAGAAGAATAGATCAAAGAGACTGGGGGAAATCCAGGCATATTTGGTATCATGAAAGTGATCCATCATATAGTAAAGACCCAGATATTCAGTTATATCCAAAAGAACAAAAATACCTACTAAGTAGGTACAAGGAATTGTGGTTGGTATCAAGAACATAAAGTTTAAAAAATTATGATTTCCACTTTCTATGGCATTCCTCTATTGGCACAGTTCAAAGAAGAGATGGACTGTTCCCTTCTTGACTCTAAATCTATCATCTTCCAAAATGCCTTACTTCTTAGATGATTGGTTGGTTGGTTGTCCTCTAATAAAAACATCATGGGGACATATCTTGACTTGCTTGTGAATTGAATTTAAGTGAGCTATTGAAGTCCAGTGACAAGCCAAAAGTCAGGATTACTGCTGATGGCTTGATATGCAGTGGATGACCTTGGCATCTTCAATGTCTGACCAAGTTCTAAGTACTCCAAAGCACCTGCTTCAACCACCTTCGTAGGTATTGGAACAAATTACTCTTGTCCACATTCCACTGGAAGAAGTCTTGACATGCTTGGGGTAGACATTCCCCTAAGTCATTGACAGATTTTTTTCAGTTTTTCTCAACCTAGTTTAGCCCATCTCAAGATGATTTTACTAGAATGTGGCACTGCATAAGCTATTGATTTGTGGAGTCACAGGTGAGAGTTGGGTAAAGGATGGATAAACAGCCCTGAAAATGACTCAGCAAACCCTTGCCCCAGAGGTACTAATCTTCTAGGAACATCCCATACTATTGCTTCTGAGTAGGTGTTTAATAAATGCTTGGGACTAAGGAGTTTGCAACTCAGTAAAATTCTCCTTAAGTCCTTTGCTTCATAATAATCCTTTTCCTCTTTCAGGTTGATCCCTTTCAAAGAACTTATATGTTATAAGATATTTAGAGCACCTCTGGAAGTGAAGAGAAGGTCCATCAATTAGAGAATGGGTAAAAAAAATATGGTATATTTTTGTGATGGAATATTAATTACAGCACCATAAAAGATGATGAGCAAGTTAAGTTTTTAAAAACTTGGAAGGATATATATGAAGTAGTGAAGAATAAAATGAGAACTAGGAGAACATTATATATAGCTCTAGGATTAATATTTGATGAATAACTTATGAATGTCCATCTCCAGAGAATGAACTGAAAACTAAAAACATGAAAGACACACATGCACACACACCTGAAAAAATTTTTTTGACCTTAACTGCAAGTTGTTCTTCAACTTTCTTCAGATTTTCCAAACATAGCATCTCCACTTTTATTCTGTTACCCTCTTCATAAGTTGAAAGCCTTCCAAATTACCTTCAATATTTGCTTCTCCTTATTCAGCTCAAATTTTCCTTCCATTATCCTTCTACAGTACAATTTTCTCCTTTTGAAACCAGAAGGCAGAAAATCCCTGGGTGGAAGTTGCAAAGATGCGAATTTATATTTTATGTAAATGAAAGCCATCCAAATAATCAGCACTGTCTAAAAGTAGAATAGACTGCATATATGGATGTAGTGAGTTGACCTAATAGAAATCATCAAGTAAGGATAATAGGACTACTTATCAAGTATACTTTAAAGATTGTCCTTGGTCAGCTAAGTAGATGTCTTCTGAGGTCCCTTCTAATTTTGAAATTCTTTGAATTTTATTCCATTTAACAAAAAAAAACCCATATGACGACTTTATATATGTATGTATGTCATTATTATCTGCTAAAGCCACAGAACAAGTCCTATTATGTATACTCTTTCCATGGTAATATATTATGCATATTATATTTCTATAAAATTCATTTATCCATTATTTATCGCATAGTAATTAATTATATATGCATGGTAATTCATAAATCCTACATGATCACATAGAATAGTAGAGTTTGATCATTAGCCTTGGTTGATAATAATAACAATAATACTCTACATTTTGCATATGGTCTATAAAGTGCTATAAAAATTTGACTCAACCTATTGTTTTGCCAGTGAATCCTGTTACTATTATGGAGTATCCTCAACTCACCACTTTCCTCTCTAATTTCATAGTAAACAACTGACACTTTCAAGCTGTCTGAATAGGAATGAATGAAATAGAAGAGCCTGCCCCTTACTCACTTAGTTCCTGCCAGTTCCCTATTTGAACCGAAAGAGGAGGGTAGTTGAACTTTTTCCCCTCTCCCACCTAGCTCCTACCAGTACAAGAATGATTTCCAATGCCTCATTGAATTGAAGTGGGTTGTCTTCCTTTCATGAAAGTAGAGGAGGAACCATTTGATTTAATACTATGGACCTTGAGGAAGGCAATTAATTTCTATTCATGAAATGGAGGTCAGACTTCTTTCCTTTCAGGCAAGACTTTCAATGCAGTTAGGCACTGAGTTACCTGAAGGATTGGTAAACTTGAGGAGATCTATGACTCAGAATGTCATAAGCAAGGCTGCTTGGTAGGGGCACCTATGTGGAAATAATTGTAAAAATACTTAACGAAGTGCCTGACACAAGTAAGAACTAGATAAATTTTAGCTATTTTTATTAGAAGTAGAGTTTTGCCATTGACCTTACTTCCTGGCTCTCTTGTTCCTGCTCTCTTATGTTATGAGGAAATGGGCATAAACAGGTAAGATGTAAAAGGGAAAAAAGGGGTTTTTGGTTAGATATTAATATTTAAAGGTGTGGTCTCCAAGAACTGAATTAAATAAAATAAAATAAATTGAATAAAAATAAAATGATTTTAGTAATTTATTTACAAAATATAAGAGAGAGTGGAAGTAGAGAGATAAGAAGAGGTTAGAGTAAGATATCTAGTTTAAAGAACTAGACTATGTACTCAATCCCTGGCTTTACTCTGGCAGGGCTGCAGAGGTCCCAGTCAGAGAGCCTAAAAGTCAATTAACAAGAGGTTTAGCCACGGGGGCTTTTCCCAATCAAGGGTGCCTCAGGGAGGCTGGTACCTCTAGGGAGGCTAAGGTAGTCAGCCTTCTTCACTCACCACATGTATTCTAAGGGAAAGATTTAGGAACAGTCTCACCAAGGTCTCAGATCTTAGGTCCAGCTCCTAAACTGTTAAATTGATGCCCCCTTCCTCCTCCTCACTGGAGAAGATGAAGCACTTAACTAAAACTGGCTCTATTGCTATAGGTAAATATCTTACTCTCTAATTACTAAATAATTTTATAATTATATTAATGAAGAATAGAAATGATAAATAGGCTAACTCTATGAGTAGAAACTACTGGCTTAAGCTACAATGGTTTCTCAGGAGAAACCCCCAAGTCAGGAGAAACAAGCAGAGTATCTGCTCACATCCAACCCCACCAATTAACTGTCTTCAACCCTTCTCAACTGCCCCTCACCCCAAAGTTCTCCAGGGGGGTCCCCTGGAATTCTGGGTGAGGCTCTCCCTGTACCTTTGCAGGGATTCCATGCTTTGCATCTGTACACAACAGGGGGAATTGAGGACAGCTAGAGAAAAGATGGTATAAAGCTTATACTAAAAATATCTGTTAGTAGATATCTGTCCAGGAGCGACATTTTTTTTCCTTTTTCTGTATTGTTCAACAGTCCTTGCAATACAAAATTGTTCTTTCTTCCTCCTAACAGTCTTCCTGAACAAGGAAAGATTCTCTGATTAATACCATGGGCAGAAGCACAGCCACATAATATGGTGCAGAAAGGTCAGTCATGAATCTCTTTGTAATATTTTATTAAATCAGAAGCACAAAAGAATGGGTCTGGACTAATGCTTCTCCATACCCTCATGCTCCTGCCACCATCCTAAAGGCATTTCATATTTGTAGAATACACTTAATTTTAAATAGTCTGATTTCAGGTTCAATGATATTGTCAGCATAGATGTGCCAATGATAATAGAAAATTATGGCATCATTAGAAAGTAATAAAACTGGTCAAAACACAAATAAATAAACTCCCTCAAAAGGTAGAATCCCCTAATCTTGTGTAATGGAAATTCTATAAGATCTTGCAGTAGTAAGATATTAGACTATCTAGGCTTTCTCTATAGCAGCCAGAATTATAGGACCCTTGAGTTCTATTTAGAGCTGAAAGGGATATCATTAGTAATAGAAGTATCAGTAACAGGAGCAGCAGCAGCAGCAGCAGTTGCTGTTGTTAGAAGAAGAAGGAGAAGAATGAGAAGTAAGATGAAAGAAAGATAAGTTTGATGAAGGGGTTGACAAGGTAATGCATTTTAGTTTTTCTATGTTGGGCTCAAAATGCCTTTAGGGCATCAAGATAGATATTCAGAAATTCCAATATCTGTTATAATTCTAATTATCTATCCCAAACCCCACTATTTTATGGATTAAAAAACCAACACCCACAAAGGTTAAGTGATTCACTTAAGGTTACATAAGTAGTATGTGCAAAAACAGGATTTGAATCCAGGTCTTGAGAAGGTTTTTGCTACAATGTACTACTGCTCAGAATGATTTGCCCAGACATATTAATAACCAGATTTACATTGTATTCATATAAACCCATTCCCATAGAGGAGAAAAGAAGCATAATTCCCAATAACCATTGTACTTTTAAAATGTTTCAAGAAAATTGAACCCTTAACTTTTTCTATAGTCACTCTAAAATTCATATTCTTTGGTGAACACAAGTTCATTTTAACCTGCCTTGTTAGTTTAGAAATTCCTGTTACTCATCATATTTTTCCCTTCATACACATCATTGTTAAAGCCTGCATGTTATTGTAATTTGAGAGAGAAAAATGGTTTTCGTTTAAGCAAAAATCAGAGAGCCTTAACATCTCAATTATAATGAATTTGTGCCTTCTGGTAAGGAATTAGGCTTTACGTTTTTAAAATCTAATTATGTGTTTTTTGGTAACAGATCAATTTGTGTTATAGGCTAAGCACTTGTATTTACCTAATCATGCAATACTAACAATTTTGAAAGTATGAGGATTTTGAATAGGGATTAATAAGATAGAATAATGTCTCACTTCTTTGAGAGACGAGCTATAATTTTTTTCTCCAACTCTCATCAGAAAGAACAGTAGTTCTAACGTGCCTTTTGTTCCCTATTCATTACAAAGAAATGAAGCTTTGAGGCCTAGATATTGAAATATCAAGAAAATCAAGGAATCTATCAGAAAGGTTTCTTTTTTTGAAATATGACAGCAGCTGTGGTTATGTAAGAAATATATATAAGAAGCCAGGAATTCTGGGTTGTGTGTCTATTTTGCAATAATCAGTTAGCTACACAAAGAAGAAAGCACAGCTCATCTTAGATATCACAAAAGATGAGAACTATGGGAACTAGGAATAAATTTGACTTTTTGGTAAAACCTGTGCTGCTTTTCTTGGTCAATTCCAAAGTCCTTGAATATTCTGATTTCAATACTCAAGAGAATTCTTTTAATTTAGTATGATATCTGTAATATTTATGTCAAAATATTCATATACACATAATCAACTATTGCATGTGCTTTGAATTCTGTCTCCATCCCAGGACTGATGATGTCAAATGTCTCATTGTTTGCCTCAGAACCCCCACAAATGGAATTATCCATTTCATTACTATTATTACTACAAGCTCTATTAATTTCCTTCTAGGACAATGATACCAGACTTTAAAACTTCATAAGTCTTTGAGTAATTGAACTAAAGAGCTGTGTTTGCACTGATCTACCTATACTTTCAAGGCTGTTTGAGATTCAACATTTGGGAGAAAACTGACCAACAATAAGGGTATAGTTTATGGTCATAAAATAAAGAAGCTAATTGGCTTATGGGAAATTTAATCTATGCTCTTAGCATTATTAATAAAGGATTCTGTCCACCATATCTATAATGCAGAATCTCTATGAATGGTTACAAGTATAATCATGAATATTATTATTGATAAGAATCCTTAGATTTATATTAATTTTGTATATGAAGTTAAGAACCAATGAAGTATTGGACTACCTGGAGAGTGAAAGAAGTAATTGTTGAGAAATCCATAAACACAGAGATGCATAAAAATGAGGAATTTTGGATCTCTAAATTTATCTTTATTATCTCTGCACCATCTCCATTAGTGAATTTATTGGCTCCTGTGGACTCAATTATTATATCTATTCAGATGATTCCAAAATATAGCCAGACCTAGTCCTTCTCTTGAGATCAAATCTCATACCTCTAGTTGTTTGTTGGACATATTTATGTGGATTTTCTTTAGGCATTTCAAGGTCAAAAATTTAAAAACAGAACTTATATTCCTTTGGAATGATACCTCTCAAAAAAACAACAACAAATAAAATCTGTCCCTTCTCCAAATGTTTCTTTTTTCTGAGGATACCACCACCTTTCAGGCACTCAAGTTTACAAACTTGAAGTCACAAATTACACTGTGAACTTACCCCACATAATGTCAGGTGTCAAGTCTTGTCAATTCTTCCTTTGAAGAACACCTCTAACATGCATTCCTTATGCTAATTCAACTTTTATTAATTCCTGATATGCCCTTGATGTAATCTCTTAAATCTTATCATTATTTTCCATCTCTTTTGCAGAATTCTATCTCCTAACTCTATATTTGCATGAGCTGTCCTCCAGGCATGGAATATACTTCTTCACTCATCACATCTCCCTGTTAGAATCTTTAGCTTGCTTTAAGACTCAATTCAGGTATTATTTTCTCTGAAGTAAAGTACTTCATAATCATTCTGGTTGAATTTATTTACTTACAAGTAATATGCTTTAGTAAAACATAAACGGGAAAGGCTGAAATTGCTTTTCCTGTCTTGGCATTGTGTGCCCAGGATCTAGAACATGGTCCAGACTATAATAGACCCTTTATGTATTTTTGATGCATTGAATTGACCAGAGCAACTTAATTCAAGTGTCCCAAGGAAATTAAAAGAATTCTAACTAAATTTACATTTAAAAGATATTTTTCCATTCTTCTAAACTTTCTTGTATCACTTTTTACTCTTATATATACTCTAATTTATGTTCCATTCATCTATACACAGGCCTTATCCTTTACTAAAGTATATGATCTTTATAGATGATATGATAGTGTACCTAATGAATCCTAAAGAAACATCTACAAAAATTAATAGAAATAAGTTTACACGTGAACTGAGGGAGGGTTGAGCCTACTATTTTTCCTGATTGTAAACTCTTATGTCAAAGGGGAGTACCCCTCCCAATTGGCTTTTTGTCAATGTGCCTGTCAATTATTTTTTCTTTCCCTCCTATTTTATTCCTAAAATTTTTGTAACCTCTCCATGAAATAATAAATATCTTTTCTTTTTTTTATACCCGCTTCCTAGTGAGGAAATCCTAAAAGTATAGATTCCATATGTGGAATGATTCACTGAGAAGACCCAACATGCTAATTTCTTGGAAAACCAAGAGTGGGGAAAGAACATGCTGATCTCCCAAAGAATAAGAAGGGGGACGGGGATTGTGGGAGGAAAAATACTTTCTTCCCATTACACAGAGTAACATCATATCTAATGGTCTGACTGGCCTGGCATCCTCTGGCATCAGTCTGAACTTCAATAGGCAATGTTGCTATAGTGGGAGGAGCCAGGGAGATTTATAAGGCTAGCATGTCAAGGAGAAGGGCCGTTTACTTCCATTCTTGAACAGACTGGCTCCTTGGGCTGTGTTAAGTGAGAAACCAGTGAATGGTGCCTTAAACAGTAAACAGGTGTGTGTGTGTGGGAGACAGGAATGACAGGAAAGGGCCCAACAAGTAGGGAGACTAAAGTTTAACAGCAAAGGGGTGTCTGTTACTGAATTGGCTATTAGGTCCAACTGCCACTCTGAAGCACCAAGACTAGGCCTATGGTAATCAGCAAAGTAAAGGCAGGAGTTTATAAGTTAAGACAAAACAGTTAATCAAAGACAAACTAAGATTAAAGATGGGAATAAGGTTTACTACACTTAAAAGCTAAGAATATCCAAAGCCCTGAATGTGAATGGGATGAACTCGCTCATAAAACTGAAGCAAATAGCAGAGTGGATTAGAAACCAAAATCCTACCATATGTTGTCTACAATAAACACATATGAAGTGGGTAGACATACACAACTTTAAGGTTCAGGGATTGAGCAAAATCTTTTGGGCATCAAATGAGAAAAAGGAGGCAGGAGTGGCTATTATGATTTCTGACAAAGCCAAAGTAAAAATAGATATGATTAAAAAAGACAGGGAAGGACATTACATCCTGATTAAAGGCAGTATAAACAATGAGGAAATAACACTGCTCAATATATATGCACCAAATGGTATAGCATCCAAATTCATAAAGGAGAAACTGGCAGAGCTCAAGAAGGAAATAAATAATAAAACCATACTAGTGGGAGATCTAAATATTACTCTTTCATATCTAGATAAATCAAACTAAAAAATAAATAAGAAAGAGGTAAGAGAGGTGAATGAAGTCCTAGAAAAATTAGATTTAACTGATATGTGGAGAAAAATAAATAGGGACAAAAAGGAATACACCTTCTTTTCAGCTACACATGGCACATTCACAAAGATTGACCATGTAATAGGGCATAGAATCATTGCAAACAAATGCAAAAGAGCAGATATAATAAATGTAACCTTCTCAGATCATAATGCAATAAAAATAATAATTAGTAAGGGCACCTGGACAGGCAAATCAAAAACCAATTGGAAATTAAACAATATGATTCTCCAAAAACCAATTAGTCAAAGAAGAAATCATAGAAACAATCAACAATTTCATTGAAGAGAATGACAATGATGAGACATCCTACCAAACTCGGTGGGATGCAGCCAAGGCAGTACTCAGGGTGAAATTTATATCCTTGAATGCATATATTAACAAATTAAGGAGGGCAGAGATTAATGAATTGGGCATGCAACTCAAAAAATTAGAAAGTGAGCAAATTAAAAATCCCCAGATGAAAACTAAATTAGAAATACCAAAAATCAAGGGAGAAATTAATAAAATCAAAAGTAAAAGAACTATTGAATTAATAAATAAGACTAGAAGCTGGTATTTTGAAAAAACAGATAAAATAGACAAAGTACTGGTCAATCTAATAAAAAAGGAAAGAAGAAAACCAAATTGACAGTATCAAAGATGAAAAGGGAGACCTCACCTCTAATGAAGGGGAAATTAAGGCAATCATTAAAAACTATTTTGCCCAATTATATGGCAACAAATGTAACAATTTAGGAGATATGGATGAATATTTACAAAAATATAAATTGCCTAGATTAACAGCAGAAGAAATAGAATACCTAAATAATCCCATATCAGAAATAGAAATTGAACAAGCCATCAAAGAACTCCCTAAGAAAAAAATCATCAGGCCCTAATGGATTCACAAGTGAATTTTATCAGACATTCAAAGAGCAATTAATCCCAATACTATACAAATTATTTGATATGAAAAGCAAAGAAAGAGTCTTAACAAATTCCTTTTATGACACAAATATGGTACTGATGCCAAAGCCAGGTAGACCTAAAACAGAGAAAGAAAACTATAGACCAATCTCCCTGATGAACATAGATGCAAAAATCTTAAATAGAATATTAGCAAAGAGACTCCAGCAAGTAATTAAGGAGATCATCCACCATGATCAGGTGTGATTTATACCAGGAATGCAAGGTTGGTTCAACACTAGGAAAACCATCCACATAATTGACCATATCAACAGTCTAACAAACAAAAACCACATGATTATCTCAATAGATGCTGAAAAAGCCTTTGACAAAATACAGCATCCATTCCTATTGAAAACACTGAAAAGTATAGGAATAGAAGGACCTTTCCTAAAAATAATAAACAGCATATACCTAAAACCATCAACAAGCATCATATGCAATGGGGATAAATTAGAAGCCTTCCCAATAAGATCAGGAGTGAAACAAGGATGCCCATTATCACCTCTATTATTCAACATAGTACTAGAAACACTAACAGTTGCAATTAGAGAAGAAAAAGAAATTGAAGGTATCAAAATAGGCAAGGAGGAGACTAAGCTATTTGCAGATGATATGATGGTATACTTAAAAAATCCTAGAGAATCAACTAAGAAGCTAGTAGAAATAATCAACAACTTCAGCAAAGTGGCAGGATACAAAATAAATGCACACAAATCATCAGCATTTCTATATATTTCCAATACATTAGAGCAGCAAGAGGTAGAAAGAGAAACACCATTTAAAATCACCCTAGACATTATAAAATACTTGGGAAACTATCTACCAAAACAAACACAGCAATTATATGAAAACAACTAAAAACCACTTTCCAAACAAATAAAACTGGATCTCAACAATTGGAAAGCCATTAATTGCTCATGGGTAGAACGAGCTAACATAATAAAAATGAACATTCTACCCAAATTAATTTACCTATTTAGCGCCATACCTATCAAGCTACCAAAAAACTTCTTTACCGAATTAGGAAAAACTACAACAAATTTCATTTGGAATAACAAAAGATCAAGAATATCAAGGGAAATAATAAAAAAAAATGTGAAGGAAGGGGTCCTAGCAGTACCAGATATTAAACTATACTATAAAGCAGCAGTCATCAAAACAATATGGTACTGGCTAAGAGATACAGGGGAGGATCAGTGGAATAGACTTGGGGTTAATGATGTCAGCAAGACAGTGTATGATAAGCCCAAAGAGCCCAACTTTTGGGACATGAATACAATATTTGACAAAAACTGCTGGGAAATTTGGAAAACAATATGGGAAAGATTAGGTTTAGATCAACATCTCACACCCTACACCAAGATAAATTCAGAATGGGTGAGTGACCTGAATATAAAGAGGGAAACTATAAATAAGCTAAGTGAACACAAAATAGTATACCTATCAGATCTCTGGGAAAGGAAAGATTTTAAAACCAAACAAGAGTTAGAGAAAATTACAAAATATAAATTAAATAGTTTTGATTATATCAAGCTAAAAAGCTTTTGAACAAACAAAAACAATGTAGTCAAAATGAGAAGGGAAACAACAAATTGAGAAAAAATCTTTATTACAAAAAAACTCTGACAGGGGTCTAATTACTCAAATATACAAGGAGTTAAATCAATTGTATAAAAAAAATCAAGCCACTCCCCAATTGAAAAATGGGCAAGAGACATGAATAGGCAATTCTCAGGTAAAGAAATCAAAAGTATCAATAAGCACATGATAAAGTGTTCTAAATCTCTAATAATTAGAGAAATGCAAATCAAAACAACTCTGAGATACCACCTCACACCTAGCTGGTTGGCTAAAATGAAAAAAGGGGAGAGTAATGAATGCTGGAGGGGATGTGGCAAAATTGAGACATTAATTCATTGCTGGTGGAATTGTGAAATGATCCAACCATTCTGTCTGGCAATTTGGAATTATGCTCAAAGGGCTATAAAAGAATGCCTGCCCTTTGATCCAGCCATTACATCGTTGGGTTTGTACCCCAAAGAGATCATAGATAAACAGACTTGTACGAAAATATTTATAGCTGTGCTTTTTGTAGTAGCAAAAAACTGGAAAATGGGGGGATGCTCATCAATTGGGGAATGGCTGAACAAATTGTGGTATATGCTGGTGATGGAATACTATTGTGCTAAAAGGAATAATAAACTGGAGGAGTTCCAGGTGAACTGGAAAGACCTCCAGGAACTGATGCAGAGTGAAAGGAGCAGAGCCAGAAGAACACTGTACACAGAGACTGATATACTATGGTAAAAGTGAATGTATTGGACTTCTGTACCAGCAGCAATGCAATGATCCAGGACAATTATGAGGGATTTGTGGTAAAGAATGCTACCCACATTCAGAGGAAGGACTGCAGGAGAGGAAACATAGAAGATAATCAATTGCCTGAATGCATGGGTTGAGGTGGACATGATTGGGGATGTAGACTCGAAACGACCACACCAATTGTTGTGTGCAGATGCAAAGCATGGAATCCCTGCAAAGGTACAGGGAGAGCCTCACCCAGAATTCCAGGGGACCCCCCTGGAGAACTTTGGGTGAGGGGCAGTTGAGAAGGGTTGAGGACAGTTATTTGGTAGGAGTGGATGTGAGCAGACACTCTGCTTGCCACTGCTGACTTGGGGTTTCTCCTGAGGTGGCCATTGTAGTTTAAGCCAGTGGTTTCTACTCATAGAGTTAGCCTATTTGTTATTACTATTCTTCATTAATATAATTATATGATTACTTAGTAATTAGAGAGTAAGATATTTATCTATAGCAAGAGAGCCAGTTTTAGTTAAGTGCTTCATCCCTCCAGTGAGGAGGGGGAAGGGGGCATCAATTTAACAGTTCAGGGTCACCTTTCCTTTATCCTAAAACCTTCATTAACTTCTCTAATTTTCCTTGTTAATTCCTAATATAACTTTTTACCTTCAAATCTGTGCCTGATAATTATTTGGGAAGATACTTACAATTCAGTCTGTATATTTAGCTTGAATCCTGTTGGCTGCCAGTTTAAAGAAGATCTCCTCTGTCCTCAACAGTTAGATAGCTAGCTGTTATATCTCCTCTAACTGACCTGAGAGGAATATAAATTAATGAAAAGGAACATTATTGGAGTTTCAGCCATAAGAGAAACTTACCAGAAGGATCTTATTCCTGTCTTCATTACCAACTGAAGCAGAAGCAGTTAGAGGGGGAACGGTTTAAGAAACAGGAGTGTTTTACCCCCTCCTTTCCTCACTGTAGCCTGTCAATCTCTGGCTCTTGACTTAAAGCTCTATTTGGCCCTGAAAACATTTATCTGCTTCTCCAAACTATCTGTTATTATCATCATAACACAATGCAACTAACAACAATATGGAAATAGTCCCTGAACAAGGACACAAGTTACAACCAGTGGAAATGTGTATCAGCCATGGGTGGGGGGACTGCGGGGGGTGAAGGGGAAAGTAGGGGTAGGAAGCATGTAAACAGGTTAAAAATGAATATTAATAAATGTTTTAAAAAAAACAGTATGGTACTGGCTAAGAGACAGAAGTGAGGATCTGTGGAATAGACTTGGGGTAAGTGACATCAGCAAGACAGTGTATGATAAACCCAAAGAGCCCAACTTCTGGGACAAAAAGCCACTATTTGACAAAAACTGCTGGGAAAATTGGAAAACAATATGGGAGAGATTAGGTTTAGATTAACATCCTACACCCTATACCAAGATCAATTCAGAATGGGTGAATGACTTGAATATAAAGAGGGAAACTATAAATAAGTTAAGTGAACATAGAATAGTTTACTTGTCAGATCTCTGTGAAAGGAAAGATTTTTAAAACCAAGCAAGAGTTAGAGAAAATTACAAAATGTAAAATAAATGATTTTGATTATATCAAACTAAAAAGCTTTTGTACAAACAAAAACAATGTAGTCAAAATCAGAAGGGAAACAACAAATTGGGAAAAATCTTTATAACAAAAAACTCTGACAGGGGTCTAATTACTCAAATATACAAGGAGTTAAATCAATTGTATAAAAAATCAAGCCATTCCCCAATTGATAAATGGGCAAGAGACATGAATAGGCAATTTTCAGGTAAAGAAATGAAAAGTATCCATAAGCACATGATAAAGTGTTCTAAATCTCTAATAATTAGAGAAATGCAAATCAAAACAACTCTGAGGTATCATCTCACACTTAGCAGATTGGCTAAAATGAAAGAAGGGGAGAGTAATGAATGCTGGAGGGGATGTGGCAAAACTGGGACATTAATGCATTGCTGGTGGAGTTGTGAACTGATCCAACCATTCTGTATGGCAATATGGAACTATGCTCAAAGGGCTATAAAAGAATGCCTGCCCTTTGATCCAGCCATACTATTGTTGGGTTTATACCCCAAAGAGATCATAGATAAATAGACTTGTATGAGAATATTTATAGCCACACTTTTTGTGGTGGCAAAAATTGGAAAAGGAGGGTATGTCCTTCAATTGGGGAATAACTGAACAAATTGTGGTATCTGCTGGTGATGGAATACTATTGTGCTCAAAAGAATAATAAACTGGAGGAATTCCAGGTGAACTGGAAAAACTTCCAGGAATTGATGCAGAACGAAAGGAGCAGAGCCAGAAAAACATTGTACACAGAGACTAATGCACTGTGGTAAAATAGAATGCAATGGATTTCAGTACTACCAGCAATGCAATGAACCAGGACAATTCTGAGGGACTTATGGAAAAGAAAGCTACCCACATTCAGAGGAAGAACTACAGGAGTGGAAACAGAAGAAAAACAACTGCTTGAACACATGGGTTGATGCGGACATGATTGGGGATATAGACTCGAAACTACCACACCAATGCAACTATCAACAATTTGGAAATAGGTCTTGATCAATGACACATGTTAAAACCAGGGGAAATACACATCAGCCATGGAGGGGGGGAGTTTGGGGGTGAAAGGGAAAGTAAGAGCATGAATTATGTAACCATGTTAACTTTTCTAAAAAATAAATATTAATAAATGTTTAAAAATAAAAAAGCTAAGGGCAAACCACAGGGGCAGGGGAAGGACTTGACTACACTCTCCTATGATCTAAGCAAGACAGGGCCAAAAGAAATCTGTACTGGAGTCACAAGGGAAAAGTTCCTCCCAACCTGGTTCCATCCAGGTTTGGTCAGCTTAGCTGAGAACCTGAGGATGGCTTTACTTGGGATCTCACGGCTAATGTAGGGATAGTTTCAGGATGCCAGGAGTCAACTCCACCAGAACAGGTGATTGCAGGTTATCTAGGTAGGGAGAGAAAGTTTGCAATGCTGTCCACCAGATCACAAACCACTTCCCTACTAAGTGCTGCTCTGCAGGTCTGATGTCCTCTGCTGTAAGCCTTCACCACTCTCAGGATCCCAGGAATCTGGATACAACTCCCCTAGTTCTGAGATCTCCCAGGGTCAGCAACAGTTTGTGCCAACCACCATGGAGTCCTTCTCAGGCACAAGCCACTTCCTCCTTCCCCTGCATTCCATTCAGAATGTCCATGACCTCCAGGTAAGGCTTTTCCTAGCCTGCTTACACCCCTACTTTTAAACTTATGCCTCTTACAGTTGGTACATTTTGATGGGAAGTTAGCATGGAGGGAACCATGTTGACTAGATCTACCATAAATTAATAAGGCTAAATCTCTCTCTCCTACCTCTCACTCTCTCTTTTTATTAATAAATGATTTAAACTCTGTCCAGATCCTTTTTATTCCTGACACATCTGAGGCAGAGTCACAGAATATAAAGTAAATCCACATAAATCTTCAGGATTTCCATTTACCACCACAAAGTCCCACAACAAGAGAGAAAAAGAAATTCCATTCAAAATAACTCTAGACAACATAAAATACCTTGGCATATAACAACCAAAATAAACCTAGAAACTATATGAATAATATTCTCATTGTCAATTAATAAACGATTAACATTGTTGGGACCATGCTCAAACTGATGCTGGAGCATCTCTGTTGTCAGGTCCAGTGTTAATCAAATTTCATTGGTTAGGGTGGGGATAATGATGACAATGACCATCATAATTCAAGGATCTATGTTTTCATTGCTAAGGGTACTGTGAAAGAAAATTCTTGGTTCTCTTTGTCTATTCTGAGTTACACTTGTGAAAAGGAAATCCTTTATTCTCTTTGCCTATTTGGAGTTAAAATTTTATTTAACAATAACTTGAGTACCCCTACTTAGTACCTCACTAGATTGTGAAGAGAGGATTAACTTTCCTTTGTCTACCTTTTGATTTAATCAACACAAACTTGAAGTAGGTGGAGGAGCTTGCAAACCACTTAATAAATTCACATCCTACTTAGTGCTAGGTGAGAAGCCAGTAAGATACTTGGAGAGCTCCACCATTTTTTCTAACTCAAACAGCCAGAAACTTTTGAATTCTTTTAAGAGTCCACACACTCAGAAACATGTGAATCCCAGGAGGATAGTTAACTCTTTTAGAGGTGAAAAGTCAGTCCCACAGACACTGCCCCTGGGCAGTGCTAGACAATTTGGAAACTGTGAGTAGTCCCTGTGAAAAGGAGCAGGAACAGGAAACCATCATAAATGCCTCAAAATCCTTCAGCTGGGGAGTCTTGTGAGTTGAGTATCATGGAGAGTGTCTCCTGGAGATAGTCTTTGAGGGAACTTCAACTGGACACTGGGGCTTGGATCATGGCTTCAACCTAGATTCTACTTCTGGACTACTTTGTTGGGTGAGTGAAAAGGACTGACTCCTTTCTTAGTTTTCCTAAGAGACTTGCTTCCATCTTAGAGGAGGCCTCATAGTTACTCACTGCCAGCCTTCCTTGCTGAAGACTGTAATGGAGGATTGTCAGGGATGTTAACTATTATTATTATTTGTGGGTTCACACCAGGGTGAGAGAGACAGGAATGTCAAATGGACAGGACCAAACAGGATAGAGAGACCAGGCTTTACTGCCAAGGAGCTAACTGTCAAAAGGAATGGAAGTTAGGCCCAACAGTCACTCAGCCCACCTAGGCAAGGGCCTATGGAACCAGCAGGCAAAAGGTAAAGGTTTATAACAGTTTAATTGAAGGAAACAATAATAAAGGATGGAAATAAGGGATTCTACACTTATAAGCTAAGGGCAAACCACAGGGTCAGGGGAAAGACTTGACTACACTAAACTAAGACCTAAGCCAAGCATGGCCCAGAGAACAACAGGACTGGAGTGGGATTCCTCACAGTAGAGTCCAGAGATTTTTTCAGGATGCCAGGAACCAACTTCTCCAGAACTGATGGTCCAAAGCAGCCCAGTAGGGAGAGGAGCCTGCAAGCTGTCCACCAGATTGCAGATCACTCCCTACTCAGTGCTGTTGTTCAGGATAAATGTCCTCTGCTTCCAACCTTCACCATACTCCAGGATCCCAGGGAATCAGGGTGCAACTCCACAAGCTCTGAGGTCTCCCAGGGAATCAGTTACTGCCTGTAACTCCCACCATGGAGTCCTTCTCAGAGAGTGCAAGCCACTTCCTGTTTCCCCATTCCATGTGGAATTCTCCAGCCCTTCCTGCGAGGTCCACATTAACTGTATATAAACTAATATCTAAATAATCCTCACAACAAGACTAGTATAGGTATCTTCTCTAATCTCTCTCATATTTCTCTACTTTATTTTTCCCCTCTAATTTGGTAAATAAACTTCTTTATTTTTAATTTTTTAAACCCTAATATCTTTTGTGTGTGTATATATGTATATATATATATATATACATCCTTCTATATTAATTTTATTTGTTACAGGGCTAGGCAATGGGGGTTAAGTGACTTGCCCAGGGTCATACAGCTAGGAAGTGTCTGAGGCCAGATTTGAACCCTGGACCTCCTATCTCTAGGCCTGGCTCTCAATCCACTGAGCCATCCAGCTGCCCCCGGTAAATAAACTTCTGATGAGATATAATAACTTTTGACTACCGTGTTATTTCATATAATTTAAGTCCAAACACTAAATTTAATCTTTACAGTATTTAATCCACATGTTTCAATTCCTCTATTTCTAAGTAGTCTTTGGAAACAGAATTGTATTCCATATTCCAGCCTCCCAAAATCATCACCTTTTGTCTAGCTTGGCTTTAAGCATTTGTAATCTTAGCTTATTAATAAATTCANTATATGTATATATACATATATATATACATCCTTCTATATTAATTTTATTTGTTACAGGGCTAGGCAATGGGGGTTAAGTGACTTGCCCAGGGTCATACAGCTAGGAAGTGTCTGAGGCCAGATTTGAACCCTGGACCTCCTATCTCTAGGCCTGGCTCTCAATCCACTGAGCCATCCAGCTGCCCCCGGTAAATAAACTTCTGATGAGATATAATAACTTTTGACTACCGTGTTATTTCATATAATTTAAGTCCAAACACTAAATTTAATCTTTACAGTATTTAATCCACATGTTTCAATTCCTCTATTTCTAAGTAGTCTTTGGAAACAGAATTGTATTCCATATTCCAGCCTCCCAAAATCATCACCTTTTGTCTAGCTTGGCTTTAAGCATTTGTAATCTTAGCTTATTAATAAATTCAAAGAAAACAGAGGGAGAAGATAGCTCAGGAAAGAGCCTTGAAGTCACTCTACTTCAAGGAAAGATTATATGAATGATGTTCTAAAAAAGATTATGAAGAGACTTCATTCTTCCTTTTTGAAGTGGACCAGTGACATCATAGGGTGATGTCTTGACTTGCTTGTGGATTTGATTTAAGTGAGGCATAATTGCTGAGAATCATCAGCCTCAGTCTCTCTTCCAGAGCAATCAAAGTCCAGTGGCAAGACAAAAATCAGGAAATTTAGTGATGGCTTGAGATGCAGATGTCTAACTGAGCTCTAAATCCTCTATAGCACCTGCTTCAGCTGCCTTTATGGTCATGTGAACAAACTGTTCTTATCTACCTATTCCATTACAAGAAGCTTTCATTTTGCATTCTCACCAACATGTCTGAGGCCTGTCAGTTACCCTCAACCCAGTTTAATCTGCCTGTTGAGATGGTTTTACCAAAGTGAGGCTGCTTCACATGCTACTGTTTCTTGGAATCATAAGTGAGAGCTGGGTGAAAGATGGAAACCAAAGATAGACCAGAGTCCTAAAAAGGTTCAGCAAGCCTTCACACCAGAGATTCTAGTCCTCCCAGAACACCTTATGAGGTGAACACCTCTGACCAGATAAATAGGGGAAACAAGAAAGATCAGGAATAGGAAAGTCAAAGTAAAAGTGTAACTTTTAGGAGGAACTTAGATAGAGCAGCTTTAGTAGAGTAAGAAGCCAGAATGTAAGGTAGAGAAGTGCAAGTGAAGAAATTGAGTTGATGAGTACAAACAGTAATTTTTTGAATTCTAATTGTGAATGAGAAGAGATGAAGGATGATAATTTGAGAAGATATCATTATCAACTAAAAGGATACTTAATGTGGTTTATTTTTTGCTTAAAAGTAAGAATGGAGGACACTAGAATATATTTGTATGGTGTGGGTAGGGTGCAACTGAATTAAGCGGCATGGCACATTTAAAATAACATTGACTTTAGAGTCAAAGGATCTGAATTCTAGTCCTGACTTTATCATTTTCTACATGTATTACCTTGAACAAATCAAAACCTCTCTGTGCCTCAGGTCCTATTCTGTAAAAATTAAGAAGCTGGACCATAGCCTCAGAATTTCCTTCTAGCTTTAGATATAGAACTCTAAGGTCCCTTGTTCAATTAGAAAAGCTTCTACAAGGAATAGAAAAGATTGTGATTAATGACAAATAAGAAAATGGTTGGCTTTGGTAAAGAGAAAGGAACAATTAATCATTAGAGACTGAAAATTCAGTTTTCTTCACAAAATAGAAAATGAAGTCTTCTTTTGAGAAATAATGGAGAGAACGTGGTATTAAGATCTTCATGAAAAGTGAGGAATTGATACAACAGAGTGATAGAGAGTAAGTCAGAAAGAATAAACATTTTTATGCAGCCATGACCTTCAACTGCAATCAGATAATACAAATTTGTAGTGGATTCAGTTGGCATGGTTACATAACATTTTATCAGTAGCATTAGGGAGTAAAAAAATAGGGAAAAGAAAGTACATTGATGGGAGCAATCCAGAGTTGATGCCTTGTGATGTTAGTGGCCATAGGATAAGAGAACAAACTATTCATGATATGGAGAGCAGTGTATAATTAAACTGGCTAAACAGTGGGCTAAGACTAGGAAGAAAAAATTGAGGCTAGAGCAGGGATGATAATAGAATAAGAATATATGGTTATGTGAAAAGAAAAAAAAAGAATATGGTGAGTTAAATAACATATTTGGGAATAAAACGGATTGTTGTCCCTGTCTTTGTTTATTTGTCTCTTTCTATGCCTCTGTCTTTTTCTGTCTCTCTGCCTCTATCCCTCTCTGTCTCACTGTCTTTCTGTCTCTGTTTTTCTGTCTTTGACTTCCTCTCTGTTTCTGTGTCAGTCCATATTTCTGTAACACACACACACACACACACACACACACACACACACACACACAGGAAAAGGGAAAAAAGAACCCATGCATTATATAAGCCATCAAACAAAATCTGTTCTCATATTACTTAATAATAATTCTATTATTAGGTGAGTAGCATTCATTGTTAGTTCTTTAGAATCATAGTTAATCGTTTAGCTGACTCTCTGCAAAAGTTTTACAGTTTCCTTCAAGCTGGAACCATTTTGAGTACCAGCCTAGTGATAACAAGAGCATCTGCTATTCTTCTGGATTTCATTTCCATGGAATGAGATACTCCTTTCAGGATGAGCTTATCACTTCTAATCTCATCACCATGCTACTAAATTAAGCTTTTATTGGTACTACCTCCATCAGTTTCAGCTACCCTCTGATGAGGGCTGGAGGGTGGAATATGAGATTCCTCCCAATTCCATCCCTTAGAGAGGGCAGAAACTGTGTTTCAGTTCTCTCTAATCTGTGTCTGCTGCTCTACCTCCCTTCAATTCCATGGAATAAGATGATTCCATCTGGGTACTCCCTGGTGTCTCATCCCCCACTTCCCACTCACTATGAAAGCTTTCCAGCTTCCTTTTATGTGTTGTTAAACTGGGGTAATCTCCTTGAGGGCAAGGATTGTATCATTGGTTTAGATTGTCTCTGCTGTCTAACTAGCAAACCAGGTACCTTACAAATGCTGAAAGCCAAATAAGACACAAGGTGATGATTTGGGTAGGGGGAGCTGGAATGTGGGGTATAATGTGGCTTCCAAAGACTACTCAGAAATGGAGAAAGTGAGGCTTGTTGGATGAGAATTCATAACAATGAAAATATAGATTCTTGAATTATGATGGTTATCATCATCATAATCATTATCCTTGCCCTAGGCCATGAGAGTTAGTCAGCCTTGTACCCCAGAATATCAAAGACCCTCCAGGATTAGTTTGAGCATGATCTCAACAATGCAATTGTTAATGAAGATAATATTTGCCTAAGAAGATATCAGTCATGAAAAGTAAGCAAATAGGCAAATCATCTTCTCACACAGAATCTGATAATATTAATAAGAGTGATCACTGATTATTTTTGATTCAGAATTATTAAAAGAACCCTGTATTGTGAATGTGATTAATTACAACAAAAGTACTATCAGACTAGTTTGATGAGTTAGATCATTGAGCCACTATTCACCATCTTTTTAACAGAACAAAACAAGGTGTGTGAATATATAGAATATTTGGGGAAAAGGTAGAAAGTCTCTCTACACCAAATAACTGGACCATTTTTATGTTTTTCATCAAGAGACAGTGTTCATAACCATGACAACAAGCACCACACATTTACTGCATTATTTTATGCAATGTTTGGCAGACTTGACAATTTCATTTACTCAAGTAAAAAAATGTTGATCATGTTAGGATTTAAAGAGAGATCTGAATATAACTCTATATACATATAAGAAAAGTGGTTTAAAGACATAAGGATTTTTACAGCATATTGGAAAAATCTTTCAAATATATATTTTTTCTAAAGATTCTAAGGATATGAATTGTCTCTTTCCTGTTAGAAAATTCACAATTTAACATAAACATTCATCTTTTCCAGTTTAATGGTGTTTGTTTCAAGTCTGTATAATAGAGGCACAAGTTTCTTAAAATAGTAATGGAAAACATTTCCCAAACACTGGCACTGAACTTTAAATGAAACCAATCTCTCACACTAGCCATTTATTGTTGGGTCTCTTGTGAAAATATACCACCATCACCAAAAGGGAAAAAAAGTGTTTAAATGGCTACTGGGAATATGTCTAATTGCTTCATTTTCAGAGGACAAATTAGTACATTTTCCCCCTTCTTAAAATAGTCCCCTTTTTGAGTACCATTTCTCTCAAATGATTGTATTTGAATTACAGAAAATTATGACACCGCACTATCTCTCTGCCGATAACACATGCTGATTTCTCCCATTAACCATTAAGCTGTTTGTGACCCCTTTGGTGTCAAAAAAGAACACTTAAGGACATCCTTGTTTGAGAAAGTGCTAGCTTCTTCTCTTCTCATAGTTACAGGAAAAATTTATTTGCCAGTTTTCCTCTCCATAAGACTAGTGTGTTCAGAGACCTACATTCAATAAGTCCAGAAAACCCATACATCAGCCTTGTGGATGTTCTCATCTCTCTCCAATCATCACTTGGGTTCCCCTACAGCTATATATGAGTAAAATAATTTAAATGTCAGTTTCTAATTGCCACAGGGACATAGGATAAAGCAGCACTTGTATAGTTTGCCTAAAAGCTATGGCTGATACAGTTTTGTCTAAACTAGGTCTTTTTCATGGTTTCAGTTCTTTGAGGAAAGTGGAATGATACCTTTTTGCTAGTATCATAGATTATAAATTTTTTAAAGATCCACACTGGTGGTGTTGAGGTAAGGGAAGGGAAGAGAATAAATATGACATACTAACTGCACTTCACATCATTTCACCATGGATTTATTAAGCACTCACTATATTTAAAGCTCACTGGTAGGAGATGAGTAAGATCAGATATATAGAGGCTAAACTTTGAGTCAGAGAAAATTGGGTTTAAATTCTGCCTCAGGAACTTATTAGCTATCCATCATGGGTAGATCATTTCTTCTCTTTGAGATCCATTTTCTTTAACTGTAAAATGAAATACTTTGATTATGGATTTATAGCTGGAAGAAACTTGAAGGGCATTTAGTATAACCTATTAATTTTACAAATATATAAAGACCCAGAGACATTAACTGACGACTAACATTGCAAAGATGATTAACTAGTGGGATCAGAATCAGAATCCAGGTCCTCTCACAATTTGGTATCTTATGTAATGCATACTCCCCAAAGAAAGTGAAGAATTAGAAGAAACATCATGGTGCATACTTAACTAACGGAGTTTGGCTGGGGGCAAATGGGAAACCTATGTTGCCTAGATCCCTGTATTTCACCTTTTGCAATGCACTACACCAAAAAGGGCATTATGGAAGTCTGGGCATGGCAGATTCCATCAATAGGAATTGGAATGCAAGGGGCATATATGAAGTTGCTATGAGAGTTTCACAGAGGTGCAGAATTTGTATGCAATATAACCAGACAATTAAAAAATCCACAGTCTGGGAGGCAAACCATTAGCCTATACACCATTTGAATGCTTACAAATTGATTACATCACAATGCCAAGGAGTCAAGGTTATAGATATGCTTTAGTAATAGTGGATAGATTAACTAAATGGCCAGAAGCTTTTCCAGCAAAACGTAACACCTCAGCTTTTGTTGTGAAAATCTTACTGACAGAATTAATACCTAGATTCTCCATACCATTACATATTGCATCAGATTCAGGGTCTCATTTCGCGCATAAGATTTTAGCTACAGTTTATGAAACATTAGGAATTAAAAGACATCTTCATTCAATATTTAGACCCCAGTCAAGCAGACAGATTGAATGGGTGAATAAATCTCTGAAAAATCTTGTAGCAAAATTATGTGCAGAATCTCACATGAAATGGCCTGATGCATTACCATTAGCATTATTCCACCTAAGAAGCCAACCCAACAGCATCACACACATTTCACCATTTGAAATGCTGTACGGACATCCACCATTCCATGGCAAAGCACCTCAAAGCATTCACAAATTATCACACGTAGGTATGGAATGCAAACTCTACGAATATATCAAATTACTCAAGCAACGATTAACTCAACTCCACAAATTAGGCTTGATACATCAAAGAGTACCCTTTGATTTTAATCTACACAACTTCCAACCTGGAGATTATGTTTACACGAGAAACTTCGCTAGGAAATCTGTGTTAGAACCCAAGTGGCTTAGACCTTTCCAAATTATTCTGATAACTCCAAGTGCAATCAAAATTAAAGGAAAGGATCCTTGGTTCCATGTTACTCATGTCAAGCCAGCAAAAGACCAACAACCACAAGACCAAGTTATTATACAGCACAAAGATCAATTAGCACCAACCAATCAATCAAATAAATCCTTAGAAAGTTCACAGCCTATACCTGAGACCATAGAACCAGAACAACAATTAGAACAACAATCAGAGCATGAATCAGAACCACAATTAGACCAAGAACCACTGAACAATCAGATATTACACCAAATTTTAAACCCAAATGATTATCCCAATCCCAATTACATCTTAAAAGAATCATCTGTAAACCATTATGACAATGGAAAAGAATCAATGGCAGAAGAAGACACAACATTTGATTTGCAATCAATCCAAGACCTAGACATTGACACTGAAAAATAAATGAAAGCACAAAAGACTTTATCACAAACTCTTTTGTTATCTGTAATTATCTTTATTAAACAACATCAACAACAAAAAAGACTTTATCACAAACTCTTTTGTTATCTGTAATTATCTTTATTAAACAACATCAACAACAAAAAAGAAGAAAGATTAATCTCGTGTCATAGACATTTGAACTTTGTTCCTGACACAAGTCAACACACCAGAACATCAGTTCCAGTGTGCAAGATGACAAGCACGGGTACATCGAATGACACAAGTCAACACAACAGAACATCAGTTCCAGTGCAAGTTGACAAGCGCGTGGGTAACATCAAACGACACAAGTGAAGAGTTGCTGACTTCGCAGATCATCACAAGGACAGTAAACCTGAGGACTATAAAAGACATCCATGATCGAATACACAATCGGTGTATGGGACAACAAATGACACTATGAAGAGGAGCACCGGAGTAGCATTGGACCCATGCATTTGAAAAACATAACTTACACCCAACAGAATTCTCACTGCATCCAACACTTTAGATTCCATCCACACAGTACATACACTTTGCAGAAGAATTCCGGTGGAGTAAGTATGTAACCATTACATAGAAAGGTCACACTAGACAACACATAGAACATTTCCTGACTTCACATCTACATATGAAACATAAACTTACACTTAAGAGAGAAGAACTTGTCTGCCTTAGCACAGACTTTTCCTCTTTGGTTCAGACATCTTCTACTCAAATCACCTGACATTCCTTGTAAATAATGTATATATGTATATATTTGCTTACTAGCCCTTAGCAATAAGTTTTACTAACACACAGGGACAGCTAGTTAGCTTGATAAGTTAGAACAGGGACAGAATTTTCTAAACTTTCTTTGTAAATACTGTACATAGCTTAAGTCTATAGTTTAACCAAAAGACTTACAAAGAATATTAGTTTTACTTATTCTTACTAACATTTCTAACATAGGCATAAGTGTACTAACATATCCATATACTAACTTTAGAAAGATGAATTAGAATTTGGAAATTTAGATTGCAAAAATTTTTCTTAATTGACACTTTTGTTGCTAGTTCATAAAATTAGATAGATACATAGATATAATTTATTACTTTGTTTTAGTTAGCAAATGTTAACTTTAAGACTGTTTGTGAATGTTTGCATTTAATCTGCTTTTCTTTTCTGTTCAAAAATTTTTGCAAGACTGAAATCCCATTACTTTCCTATGCCTTTCCCATAACCCATCTTAGTTTTAACTTAGACTAGTCTTAGCATAGTTTAGGAGTAAGCAACCTTTTTATTATTTTACAAAACTTAGATAGGGATAAGAGCATAGTTATAATTTAGCTTAGAATAAGAGTAGTAACCCCTTAGATCTTAGCAACGAGAAAATGTTGCAAGCTACAAATTTTTCCAAAAACATATGAGCAAATATGTAATGCAAGGTGGCTAACAGAAACTTTTTGCTTCTGCAATTTCTAATGGTCACAAAACGTCAGTTAAACATCTTAGAATGTTCAGAAAGTCAGTTAGAACTTAAAGCGATAAATAGAGGGGAAGTTCCAACTGATGGAGCTTTTGCCTTCTGGCTTTCGCTGTGGCTGGAGGCTTTTGCTTTGGCCTTTCGGCTTTGGCCTAATTGCTTTGGCCTTGGCCTGTGCTTATTTTGTTTTGGGGAAATTTGGACCTATCTCATTTCTCTGGACCTCTCCCTGATCTCCCATCTCCATCCCTCCCCTTTCCTGATTTTTCCTTTGGGTTCTGGATGGAAGGGAGGGCTTGGTGATTGAACATTGTGGGTTTTAGTTTCTTTAGATAATTGGAGTATCCTCAAATAAGTTATCCCTAGGTTTGATAAAGACTTTATTTAAAAGGCAGTCAAATCTTCCTGACTGGGAGAGCCGGACTCTCTCTCTCTCTCTCTCTCTCTCTCTGTCTAAACCTCTCTGCGACCCATCCCCCACCCTCACCCCTCTCCCTAGCAGCAGTTAGAGAATCCTGAACTCCTCCCCCTTCTGACTGACCCTGGTATTAATAAATCCCCTTGTTACCTGTTCAAACCCTGTGGTGAGTCATTGTGTCGAAAATTAAGACAAGGGACAAAAGGAAAGAATCATTTTCCTTTATTTCTTGAGACAACTGGGGCATCCATCTTGACAGGAAGTACCCACCTTCAAGACTTCCTCCAGCCATCAGTTTGACTGGCAGGGAGGAGCCCTCTCGACTCCTCCCTCAAGAGACTTTGAAACTAACAAGAGAAACCCTCCAGTCAAGCCTAAACATTTCTTACTGGCCCTAGTTTCCTCCCTGTATCCTCTGTCTCAAGCTTCTGGGAATAAACTTGTTTGAGCTGCCCTCTCCTACATACCCTATTTCCTTTATCTCCTATATACCTAACCATACCTTCATTCCTCCTCCAATCACCTTATAATCCCTTATTCCCTTTTATCCTTCCTCACACCCACCTACTCTACTCAGCTTATTTACTCTTCCTTTTTGATAACTTATCAATTTTGCAAAGCTATTTTTAGGCTAAAATGAAACTATGTTTTATTTTTTAAGCCATAAAGGGCTAAAAATGTCAGTTACTGAGGACAAATTAATCTTTCAGCCTCAGTTTCTTCATCTGTAAACAGAGTTATTAGACAGGGGTCCAATTCATGCCTCTGAGACATATTAAGTGAGTGACGCCAAGAAAATAATTTATTATCTCCCCGTCTATAAGAATCACCACAAGGGAGGCTATTTTCTGTGGCTTTCTTATTGTCCTTTATCTGATGCCTGGGACTAATGGGGAATAATTTCAACATTAGTTCCTTCGGAATTCCATTGGTCAAACTCTTCTGGTGTTGGCAATATGTATGATTATGCCTTGATGAAACTAACAATTTAAAATTAACTGAGGCTAAACAGATTTACACTCTTAGTTTTCATTTACTCAGTTCAGGGATTGAATTTTTCAGAAAGGCTTCACCAGACTGCCAAAGATATTATTACCAGACAGAATAAAAAGGGGTTAACAATATACTTCAGGATTAGCTATGATCACACTGTCCTGTTTAGGATTCTGGGAGCAGTAGCAACTGAGGCCACTTAAGCAATTGTGGGAAGTGAGGGTTTTTAAGGTGTGTGCCAACAGTGAGGGATAAGTGATTACAAGACTCTAGGAGCTAAACTGAATTGGTGACTGGAATCTACATTGGGCTTGCATATGAGCCCATACCCACAGTCAAGTACATTTCAATTTTCATTTCCAGGACAGAATTTTGTTGCTCAGGTGGCTGTAAAAGGCATTTATCTGTTCAACAAGTCAGAAGACTTTAGGAAATAGAAGCTGAAAAATTGTTCCTCCCCAAAGCCTGGCTTTAATTGGCCTTATTACTGCTTAGTGATGCAGCTGTGATTAGAACTGTTTTTTAAGGCATCCATATTGCTTTTTGTGTCCAGAGTTCCAGGCTTCCAACCTTGCCCATTGCATGAGAGTTATTTCCTGGACAAGAAAGATGCTTCTTAAAGCCAGCTGTGGATTCATAGAAATAACTAACTTTAGAGATGCAATTATTTGGAAATTAGATTCCACTATTTTCATCTTTCATTCTAAAACATGTAAAGAGAAACTATAAAGGTTGTGTTAAATGCTAAAGGTCTTATTTTTTCTATAATGCTAATCATCTACCTACTTTTCTTGAAAATGGCAAAGGAAGTGAAGGGGGACTGCCAGGCAGGGAATTAATGAGATTTTTTTTTATTCTCAGGTACAGGGCTAATAAGACATAGTCTAGAGTTCTACAACATCTGAAACAGATAGAATAAAAATAATAAGCAAGCATGAGATTATATGTTAAACAAGCAGACTCTGATACATGGTAAATTGGATTGGGAGTTGCAGCTAATGTCAAAAGGAGTATTTCAGCAAGAAGATACAACAAAAATACCTCTCAGAAGAGTTGTTCATTTCTGCTGGCCAGCAATGGAAAAAACAGATGAAGTTTTATCATTATATTTCTACATAGTCCTTTTCTAAAGCTATAATTTTTGTTATTGTTTCAATTTTGCTTTCATTTCTTTCCCTCACATTTCTACTTATGAAGTGAGTAAAATTTGAATCATCTCATGGGCCCTTTTACCTATGGAAACCAATTCCATATTGTCAAATATCATCAATTTTCAGTTAATCTTCCATTTCAAAAGATATCATCTTCCAGTAGTAAAGAACTGGATAAAGGAAGCAAGGCCTCTCTTCTCGTAGCCTAATTCAGTTAGCACCCTAACGTCTCAATTCACCTCTACTATAATTGACTTTCTTTCTAGGAACAGAAGAAAAAAATGTGAGAACATGGCCTCAATTTCCTTTTTATAGATCTCTCCTACACTAAAGCAGTATTTAACTGGTCAGACATCATATTCTCCAGTTGCAGGTTTTTGAAACTAGGAAAATTTTGAAAGGCTCAAATGTTCTTTGACCTCTAGCCTGAGAGCACACAATCCATCCAATGTCACACATTCTACAGCTGTGGAGAAAGTAATAGACTGCTGTTGTGAAGAAGGAAGGATTATCTTTTACTGGGCAGAGGTTGTAGGATAGAGTGCAGATATAAAAAAGTCTTGTTATAATTTTCACACTTGAATGTACATTAGCAAAGGAAGAGGAAAATTCCAAGGATTATCATAGATTCTACCCAAGACTATGCTGATCAATTTTTTCAGTCATATCTGAGTAACCATGGCCCCATTTGGGTATTTCTTGGTAGAAATACTGGAGTGATTTTTCTATTTGCTTCTCCAGCTTGTTTTTCAGATGAGGAAACTCAAGTAAAGAGGGTTATGTGACTTGCCCAGAATCACAGAACTAGTAGGTGTCTGAGGTCAAATTTGCATTCAGGTCCTACTGACTCCAGAACCAGTACTCTATTCACAGTATCATTTAACTGCTCTTTCAAAGATCACGATGGCATGTGATAACTCTAAAACAATAATACCACTGTAATGGTGATTTTTGAGAAGGACAAGGGGTCAGAGATATGGGTAAATGAGGTAATTTTCCAATATATCTGGAAATGTTTTTTTGTTTTTTTTTCACAATCTTCCTCCAGCCAATGCTGAAAAAAAATCTATGCTGGTTGCTATTGTTTGGTACATTTTTAGATCAATGACCTATATTAAGATAGAAATCATGTTTAATCTAATATCTAATATGTATTATGCTTCAATGCTTTAATTGATGTGTTATTCCACTACAGTCAGTAATTAATATTGGTACAATTTCCAATATCTTCATAATTTATTAGCCAGTTGATATGGACAAAAATGAGACATACCTTATTTAGGCTACAAGAGTATCATAAAGATTAATATAGAGTCTAAAGACTCTAAATTTAATTAAATTAATTTAGAGATTAAAAGAATTTAGAGATTTAAGACAATTTAGAGATTAAAAGAAACTTTTCCATTCATTTTGAATGGAAAAGTTTCTTTTAATCTGTAAAGTATCACAGTGTTACTTAAATGCAAAACAGAAAATCTAGAAACAGCTTAGGATATGTTTTATATAGAAAAGCAATATTATTCTCCTGGTAAGACGATTTTTGGATTATAGATTTAGAGGTAAAGAGACCTGAGAGATCATTTAATTTACTCTTGTTCTTTCTTTAAAAGCAGAGGAAACTGAAACCCAGAGAAGGTGATTCCCTTTTAGGCCACATAGTATATATCAGAGTCTGTATTTTCTCCACCTATTTCATGGTTGCTGAACATTCCTGGAAAAAGTAAAAAAAATAGCAGAATTCACAAACCTCAACTTCATGATTGATGACCTCAGTTAGGTGCCAGCTACTACTCAAAAAATATTTCAGCTGTGCATTTATTGACATCTTATCTCAGTCTTGAAAGCAACTGTCCTAAATTTCTTCCTTTGTCGTGCAGGACTTAACATTACTTTCAGCCTTTATGATTACAGTAGAAAGTGGGTTGCCTATTTCTATAAGAAGACTAAAATTATCTAATCGGTTCTCAAAATTTCCCCTTCATTTCTAAAGGTTAACATTCAATCTCTTCTTTTACTCTGATAAAAGAAGGAATAACATACCCCTTAGAATTTCTCGGCTCAGATTTTGCCTCTGATACTTAGTTGTATGAACATGGGAGAGTCACTTACGTATCATAAATCTCTGTTTACTAATCTATAAAACGAGGCCTCAGGGGTAATAGTAGCCTCAGAGATTCTTTCTTGATCGAAATATATAGTCATATGATCTTCAGTATACCCTTAAACCTATTCTCACATGCCAACTCCTGTACCTTGATTTAGCAACTATACTCTTTCCATCATATATGTTTAATCTTTTCACTTTTCCTCTGGTCGTTCCTTTTTGCCTACAAACAAATTAAATATTTTTCAATTTAAAAACAAACAAATAAAATGCTTTCCTTTGATTCTTCTCTCTTGTCCAAATACTGCCATGTTAATTTTTTTCCTATTTATGGTCTATTTCTTTTAAAAAGTTGTTACTTCTAATTCTTCCAATTCCCCAGTACTCACTCTGAGAATTCTAGAATCATAGAAACTCAAAATGGAAGATATATGAGATGTTATCTAGCCTAATCCAGAATTAAGCAAGAATAACATTTATAATATCTTAAAAATTATGCATCCACTTTTTAATTTCTAAGAGTTTTTTCCACTTATTTATCTTTTACTTTCCTATCTATTTTACAATTTTTTCATTTTCCAGAATCCTAAAGATTGGTGGTTCCTAAGCTTTGATCTCTTCTCTCCTTTCTCTACAATCTTTCTATAGACAATTTAAAGATCTTTTTTTCAAATTCTAGTTCCATTTAGATGATTCCCAAATATCTCTTTTTAAGCACTAGACTATAACTCCTACTGACTAGAGGATATATTCATAGAGATGGTGCATTGATGCTTCAAATTCAACATGGTCAAATAAGAGCTACATCTTGTTCTAGTCTTGATCATTCTTTCTGTTGAATTCTTATTCATTTTGACTCCAAATCAGGGAGATCTCAGTTTAAATACCAGCCAAGATATTTGGAAAGGAAAATAATTAAACTTATTTAAGATTCTTTTCCTTAGCTTTAGAATGGAAATATTAAAAGCATCTACTCTTAGTAGGTTGCAGCAAGGGTCAAATGAAATCATATATGTAAATAACTTTGCAAACCTCAAGGGAATGTATATCAATCATCATCATCACTACTATTATTATATTTCTTTTACGTACTCATGCATTTTATGTAGCACTATGATTAGAAGAATCCCTTATTTCCTGGACTGGGGTATCCCTTGTGAGTTTAGAAATATCTTCTGACTTCTTCCTAAGAGACACATATTTTATTAGAATGACACTCCTGATTGGTCTTCAGAGGTTGGAACATCATGTTAAATAAACATAAATTGAATTGTCAGGGTGGGACTTTCATGGAAAGAATATGAAGCCTTAAAAAGGAGCTGAGGATAATGTCTCCACATTTCTTTATAGTGTCCTTTGCATTAGAAACTCTTTTCTAGTAATTTTCCTCTCCTAGACTTCTAATAAGTGAATGGATTTCTTAATTAAAAGCTTTTAACAAAGTAATGAGAAATAAAACAAATCCACAAATGTGATTAAGGCTTCTATACAGAACTAACAAATATCATGAAGGAAAAACAACAAGAGAAATTCGATTCAAAATAACTATAAAATATATACAATATAGTTGACCTACCAAGACATAAATGAAATTGACAAAGAAAAAAAAATAGTCTTCGCTGAAATAAAAAGAATCTCTTACTGCATGGTGTTGTTTTTTTTTTTTACTTGTTCATTTTGCTTTGTTTTGTTTCATTTCCTTAATTAAACATGACAAGATTTTTCAACTTAAACTTGTATGGCAGTTTCTTAAGTTTCCTTAATTCCTTTGCATATGGCTTCAAATCACCTGCTATCATTCCATTGTGCATTTTAAAATGCACTAACCCTGGGAGACTACCTCTCCCAGGATACTCTACCCTATCTTCCTCAGACATCTCCCATTTCGCTTGTGGGAGGTGTCTGAGGAAGGTATAAGTAAAAGGGAGAACATGGGTTTTCCACCTTTTTCCCTGGAAGGTGGAACAGCCTTTCTTGAAGAAATGAGGAGAGCCTTGGTCCCCTTGGCAATCTAATTCCTAGCCTTTTCCCTTACCTAACTTTTTCTAATCTAAATAAACCCAGCTATTCTATCCCTAAAGTTGTAGCCTGATTTTTGTTGAGCTCCAAAGTGCTCTGGTCAATTTCCCAGCAGGGTTGGGGGCTACTGGCTAGGCTGCCTTCCTCCTATTCACTACCTTCCTTTCCCTTCCTTTTTCCCATCCCTTCCATCTCCTCCTACTTTCCCTTCCTTCACCCACTCACATATGTAATGGAAGATTGCTAGCAGAAACCTTTTGCTTCTGCAATTTCAAACTGTCACAGCAAGGCAGTTGGAGGTCTTAGAATCTTCAGAAAGTCACTTGGAGCCTGAGGCTATAAATAGGGCTAAAGTCCAATTGATGGGGCTTTTGTCTTCTGGCTCTGGTTTTGCCTGGGGGCTTTTGCTTTTTGGGTTTTGGTTTAGCCTGTTGGTTTCTACTTTTCAGCTTGGCTTTGGCCTTTTGGCTTCGGCATTGGCCTGTGCTTATTTTGTCTTGGGGAAATTTGGACCTATCTGATTTCTCTGGACCTCTCCCTGATCTCTCCACTACGTTCCTGCTATTACCACTGAATTTCCCTTTGGGCCCTGAGAGGAAGGGTGAGCTATCCAGCTGCCCCCAGGACTTAGAAATTAACAAGAAAAGTCCTCCAGCAAGATATAAAACATTTCTGACTGGCCCAACTCCTATTGGTACCTTAGAGATACCTTCCCTGATTGAAGAACCTCAGTCTATCTCCCCAATATCCTCTGTCTTTAGCCTCTGTGAATAAGCCTGTTTAAGCTGCCCTCCTGTATACTTCCTGTCATTCCCTTACCTTTCTATATACCACCTCATTCATCTCTTCCCTACACTCAGCTATCTCCTTCATTCCCCTTCCAAATCACCTATATCCCTTTTATCCATCCTCACTACCCAAATTGCCTGAGACATGAGAACATTACCAACTTCTTTATAACACATAACACACTGAAACTTCTCCCTCACTGATATCCAAATGGCCATATCCAAAGGCCTTTTTAAAAATTCTTTTAATTCTTAAAAATTATTGAGGACTTCACAAAAGGTTTTTATTCATGTAGTTTATATATCTATTTATAATTACCGTATTAGAAATGAAAACATCTTAACATCATTATAAAATTTCTTTCACCTTAAGTTCTCCCATGGTTTCCAAGACCATACTTTGAAAAACCTTGACTTAGGTGATATGTTTAGAGAACAAAATAATGATGAAAAATGAATTTGGCAGAAATTATTTAACAATTTAACATTGCTAAAAATATGAAATTTTCTACTTGGTCAAATATTTGCCCTGGTTTCAAATGAAAAATAATTAAAATCATTATAGTCAAATGCCAGTTTATACAATGAGTATGAATTGTTTTCAAAAGAATTGCCAATGATAAATGAATATATGGTAATATATCTAAAAGATGGAAATACTTCTGAATTTGCCAAAGGTGTGAAAAAATAAAAACAGTCTATGAGGACCTATGGGAAAGCAGGGTAGAGCTGTGAATCAATCCACTTGTCCTGAATACTTGATTAGTATAATGTAAGTTATTAAGCTTTTCATATCATTGACCCCACTCTTGGTCATATATCAAAAATTAAATATAGAAATAAATGGCCAATTTATAGCAAAGTATTTATAATTTGAGTCTTTATGATAGTAAATAAGTTGTTATTGATCCTTTGTTTTCAAAAAGGATCAGTGATCATAGTGTAATTTCTTGATTTGTATATGAATTGGATATAAGTGAGATTAAGTTGTACAAAGTCATCAATTTCACTCTTTCTTCAAGAGTCATGGAAAAGACAAAAGTCAGGATGAGTGGCGACGGTCTAAGATGTATTGGATGACATTGGCACCTGCTCTAGCTGCCTTCATGACTGTTAAAACAAATTCTTCTCATCTGTCAGTTCCACTGGGGAAATCTTCACATGCTTGGGATAGTGTTTTTGAGGCCCATTAGTTACCTCTTACATCGTAAGATGGTTTTACTGGGTAAAGGTGGATACCAAAGGTGGATAAGCAGCCCTGAAAAGGATTCAGCAGGCCCTCATACCAAAGGTACTACTAATCCCTGAACATCGCATATAAAGTGAATAATTAATCAATTAGAGATAGATAAATGAAAGTCAAATATGAATATAATGGAACATTACTACGCAATAAGAGATGATAGCACATGCTGGAAATTTAGAGAAGTACATTAATATCAATTTCAAATGCTGCATAGCAAAATTAGCAGAAGCAAAAGTAGCAAAATAACTAAAGGCCACTAAAAGGAAGACAAACTCCAGGTAACTGGAAAAACCAATGAAGGCCTCAGAAAACATTATGAAATATAGTTCCCTTATGATAGCAGAGATGTGGGCATAAAATGGTATACACTTCTTAGATATGGTAACCACAACATATGTTTTTGTTCATTTTTTTCTCTTCGTCAAAAGAGAGGAACCATTTGGAAAGGGAACTTGGAGTATGATAAATAACAGATATAAAGACAAAAGTCAGCAACAAGACATTGTTTTTAAAGAATCATCTGATATTCTGAATTTTCTGAGTAAAAACTAGAAATCTCCCACTTTAATTTATAGATGCAATGTATACATATTACTTTTGCTTTTAAAAAATTAATAGAAGCAAGTAAGCCTTATTAATTTATTTCTAATTAGATAGGGAACCCAGTTATATTATTTAAGAAATATTGCCATCACCTGGGAATTGTGGTACATATACTACAATCTCTGTTGCCAAGGAGGTTGAGGCTGGTGGATCTCTTGGTTGTCCAGAGGGATCTAGCATATTGGTGTCTATAGTGGATCATATTTTAATACTTTTACTTTTCTTCTAAAGGACAAAGTTATTTTCAGTAACAATTATGAAAAGAAACAAATAATAATAGTGGCCAGAAAAATGGGATAATAGAAATGTATTTTTATTGGATTTTATATTAATAACCATTTTAAATTTAATTTAATAATATAATTTTATTTTATTTCATTAATATATATTTTCAAAAGGAAAAAAAACCCTTTTATTTATATATTGGTCCAAGACAGTAATGAGTAATAATATTAGTTTCTTTTTTCAAGCCTTAGGTTCTAACAAATTTATCAGTGATTCATCAAAATTCATACTCCACTCATATTAATTTTCAATAAACAGGATAGCCAGATTTTTCAATATATCTTTCCAGATAAATGGTGGAAGACTTGTTAATTATTTTAATTTAAAGATTTTCTTTACATAAAGCAATAGTTATACAAATAGTAACAGTTTTAAGTATAAGAATATTTGGCAGAGATTCACATATTGCAAAAGAATCTTAAGAAAATCAAAAGTTCTTTAATTTTGTCAATTACTAAACATGCCAGTGATGTAATGTTTTATATTCTTGGTTAAATTTTTAGTTTTAAAACAATTAACCATTTAAAAAAGAAACCTTCATTTGAAGGCATTATTCAAATTCAATAAAATGTTTTTCATATTATCTAAATTCTACACTACCAAACAAAATTACTGAGCCTTACAGTTTGAACTGTTTACTTGTTTTAAATTTTAAACACAAATAAAAATCAAAGAATTGAAGTATTCAAATTCTGTTTCTTCAGCTTTACAATAACTGAACTAATGATATTGTTTATTTCAAATCTCCTGCTTAAATACAGTTACATAAAGAAACACAGGACTTAGAAACAGAAACTATACCTGAAAGAACTTTAAAGGACTACTGCTACAAATAAAATTCCATATGGAATACAATGGTAATTATTTTTAAATTGTCTACAAATACTCCTTTTTTCCTTGCACCTGGAGTGTACCACTCTCATGACTCTGCTTTTGGCATACCCACATTGAGTTTGCATTTATATGGAAAGCCATTTGGAAAAATGGGAGTGCCTCCCCCCATTAAGTTGGCTATAGAAAAGGAGAAGTGATTCTGGTCAGATAGAAAATAGAGTGGGTAGGTAAAAATGAACTTATGGGAAATAAGGCAGTTAGGTGGTGCAATGGATAGAGTGTTGGGTGTGATCTGAGTTCAAATCCATCCTCAGAGACTTAACTACTTGTATGTCCCTGGGCAAGTCATTTAACCTTGTTTGCCTCAGTTTCTTCACCTATCAAATGAGCTGGTAAAGGAAATGGTAAATTACTGCAGTAATTTTTCCAAGAAAACCCCAAATGGAGTCACAGAGTCGGTCTCAACTGAAGAACAATGACAACACGGCCAATAAACTTCTTTTAATACAAATAATTCACAATATAAGCACTTTTTCTTATTGGTAACAGGTATTTATTCATTTTATGTGGGCATTTGAACAAATATTCACATTCTCATTATGATACTAGGAAAGACTTGACAAAGAAGAAAACATTCTATTACTGTTCTTAGTATTGATTTTTAATTTATTTAGAGGATTTCTGTGACTTAAGTACCTTTTAGTAGTTGTAGAATAATATATTTAGAGATGGAGGGAATCTCTGAGATCACTTAATACACTACTTTCCATCTCTTTCACTTTTTTTATGATGAAATTGAGGCAGAGAAAGTTTAAATGACTTGTTCAAATTCATATTGTTGAAAAGAAGCAAAGTATAAATTTGAAGCCAAATCCTCTAAATCTAAATACAGTATTTTCCACAATTTCTTCACACAGCATTCCACAATACAATATGTTGATTACAACTCTTTCCCCCCAAATATACGCATAGCACATGCTAGAATTGTGCCAAAAGGTCAAGTTCATTTTGTGCTTTAACCTACTTACCACACACCTTTAATCAACAGCTGTCTTACTCTGCCTGGTTCATATGTTATTTCTTATCTATATCTTAAAGTGCTACTTACATTTAATATATAAGTATAAAATGTGCCCATAAGATTAATTAAAGTAGTACTATAGTCAAATCAAGGAGTATTCCCACAAAATTACCAAATTCTCATTGCTCATTTCACATTTTGATGTAGGATTCTGAGTAAATTCAAATAATGAGTGTACCCAACATTTAGGTATTCATTAAAAAAATAAATTTCTCCACCTTGAATGCCATTATATTTCAATCCCAACATCACTGATTGTACAGTGTCTTTTTTAAAAAGAACATTAGGTGCTGGAATATAATGATAACTATTAAAACCTGACCTTGAATCTTTATTATTGATGGCTGCTTTAAAATGTGCTCAAGTAAGACACTGTAGCTCTTGTCTTTAGCCAGTCATTGCCAGGACTGGAGCCTGAAGTAAAGCTTTTATCCAAATGTCAGAAAATCACTTTGCATCTTAATTAGTATAATATAAGAGATTATTTCAAGACAATACCCTGGGTGCCTCTTGAATGAATAATTAGCAAATGTCCTGGGTCTCTGGGCATCACAATGTTGAGTAGTACAATAAGGAGCTGCAGTTTTAACAGTTAACAGAAATAATGCATTTTTCTGAGACTTACGAAGTAGGTTCAGATTTGAAGCTGAGGAGGAAGGTAGAGTAGGTTCATAAAATGCAATATGACAAATGTGCAAGGAATGCATATAATTGAGTTTCTAGAAGTCATGTAGATCTAACAAAAAGCTAAGTAATGCCATTTTAGACTCATGATAGTTTTTACTAAAATAAAGCTTCGGGAAACAAACAAAAATATATTAAAGAGATCTAATTGTTATAACTTCCTACTTAAACCCTTTGGAAACTTCTAATATCCTATCCGGATGTTTGAAGATTGTTAGAATTAAAGTAATAAGTTAAAGATAAATGATTCTCAAAAGTCTCTTATCCAAACTCCTTCATGAATAGATTAAAAAAATGAGACCCATACAAGTTCAATGAGTTAATGAAGGCCACGAAGATAAGTGCTGGGATATGTAATCCTGTGACTTCAAAGGCTGTCCCTATTTGCTCTCTACTATGCTTCATTAAATAGATCAATCACTAAGGCTCAAATGTACCTATCAATCAGTCAACAATCAGGCAACGAATGCTTAATATGTACCAAGGTAAGGTGATTTATCTATTCTCCAGTTCTACATGAACACTTCCTTGGCCACTATATGCCACGAGTCAACAAAGTCAATTTTTCCCTTTCTGAATGTCTTCTTTTAGCTCCTTGGACAGAACTTCTGCCATGAATTTATAATGATGTGGACTATAATCAAGGATGAGAAGGCCAAAATGTTTTGTAATCTCCATCATTGAAGAGAGTATGCATATTAACAAAATCATAAATCTACTGGAGTGCTGGAATATAATGTCTTCCCTTATGGAGAACAAAACAGATACTAGAAGACTGGAAAAGAGCAAAAGGAAGCCAGGGGGAAAAGACTGATTATACAAAAAAGAGGACAAATCTTCCTGCCAGATTAATCCTGAAAGGATGGGACAGAAAGAATGCTAGAATTTCTAGAAATGAAAAATATCAAAAATGTTAAGAGTAATTAGATAAATTGAAAAGGAACATGTCATCTTTATAAATTATAAATTTCATTTATTATAATTAAAATGAATCATGATGAATTATAAATGATTCCTATCAGTTTGGGATGATATTACTTAGAACACTGTGAGAGTCATTATGACCTAGTAGAAAGAGAGAGCTGGACATGGAGTCAGGAAGATAAATTCAGATACTGCTTCTGCCAAAAGTTTGCAATGTGTGCCCTGGGTAAATCACTTAACCTTTCAGTGTCCCAGGCAATATTTAGAAGTATACATTGTATAGAAGTCACTAACCTGCATTTGGTAGAATGTTCTTCAACAAGGCATTGCCTATACTAAAATATCCTAAGTCTGGTCAATGCCAACATATTTAGGTGCTTTAAGGTTTTAGAAGGAAGTTACAGGAGCGATCTTGCCTCTTGATTCATTACATTTTAAAAATTCATAACTGACCTTGAGAGGACCTTTCATGTCTTTCATTACATTTTACTCTCTGGCTCATTTGAGTCATTTGCTTTAAAGGGGTAGCATAATAGCCATGGAAGTCCAGTCCCTGTGAGCATGATCTCATAATGGTATACCTGTATTTGTTCATGTGGCTTGTGAGAATTCTTTATTAACTCTCTTATTTGCCTGTTAATGAATATGTATTAGGTCATTTAATGGTGGACACTACAGAAGTAAAAAAATAGTCTTTTTTTCTAAAAATATAAGAGCCTTAATTACCACCTCAGGTCAAATAGAGGGTGGCAGGTGCTAAAGAATTGCTTAATTGAAAGAAAGAGAACTAGAAGAAAGCATCATAATGAATCTCTTGGCAGATCTCAGAAAGAAGCAGCTGGGCCCTCGTAGAAACACACACACACACACATACACACACTCACACACGCACGTAAACACTGGAACCTATTGGTATTTCAATATGTTGAGAAATATGTCCATTCAACAGGCATATGTTTCAAAATGTCTGAAAATATTTAACAGAGATATTGACACAAAGGAAAACATATTGAAAAACTCCAACTGGAATGAGCATATACATGATAAGTACTTCCTACCACTTAAGAAATCTATCTCTGGGAAAAATATTCCAAAGCTTTCTGGAAATGCTTATTAAAAAAATCTGTGTAGGCTTCCGGGTTAAGATGGCGGCAGAGTAAGAAGCAGCTCTTAACCTCTCCTGACCAAAACACACAAAACTCCTCAAGGGGAAATAAAAACAAGTCCAGACGAACAGAGGAACCCCACAACAGGGCACAGCGTGGAAGGTATGTGGAATCGAGACAGTTCCAGGCTAAAAAGGGCTCTCACTCACTCAATCGCGAGCTGAGCAACCGCCCCACCCCCAACCCCTCCACACTCACCTATAGCTCCGAACCCAGCTAAAAAGAAATAGAGCAAGTTTGGGGCACCCATCGAGTCATCGGCAGCTCCGGGACCTGTTCCTAAGAGCAGCAAGACTTAGGACCCCATCAAGTCAAGAACGCACGCGAAATCTGAGCGCGCGGGAGCAGAGAGTGGACGCTGGGCGCGCACACGCTGAGCAGAGGCGTGGGTGCCTGCTGAGCAGAGGCGTGGGTAGAGGCTAACACAGCCAGGAACTAAAGCCTAAGTGGGGAACCAGTGCAGATGGGTATACGACTGTGGAAGCAGCGCCCTGAGACTTGTAAAGAAACCTCCTGCAGAGGATCAAGCAAGGGAATCCACCAGGGGGCTTGACCTTGGAAAAAACTAGAACTCAGACCTCAGGAGCCAATAGATCTCAGACAGACACAGAGAGCGAGGAAAAACCTGAGAAGCTGCTGGGCTAATGATGGCTAATCAGTTACAGGAAATTCAGAAGAGAAAGAATAATAACAAAAAAAAAGAAGTCTTTAACACTCGACAGCTTCTACACAGAGAAAATCCAGACAACCGAGCAAACAGAGGAGGAGAACAAACAACCATCCAGACCCTCCCCAAATAAGGAAAACTCCTCACAAGCTATGGAAGAGTTCAAATCTGAGATTCTGAGGAAAATGGAAGAGATCTGGCAAGAAAATAACAGCTTAAAAGGTAGAATCTTGCAACTGGAAAGCGAGGCTCAGAAACCAAATGAACTGATAAGCAAATTGAACACAAGAAATGACCAGATTGAAAAGGAATACCAGAAGATTATGGCCGAAAACAAGAAGATTATGGCCGAAAACCAAAAGATTATGGCCGATTACCAGAAGATTATGGCCGATAACCAAAAGATTATAGCCGAAAATCAATCCCTAAAGGCTAGAATTGAGCAAGTAGAAACTAATGATCTCTCAAGACAACAAGAACAAATAAAACAAAGCCAAAAGACTGAAAAAATAGAAGGAAACATGAAATATCTCAATGAGAGAGTGACAGACCAAGAAAACCGGTCTAGAAGAGACAATTTGAGAATAATTGGTCTTCCAGAAAAACCAGAAATTAATAGAAACCTGGACTCCATACTAACAGAAATTATTCAGCAAAATTGCCCTGAAGTCCTACAACAAGAGGGCAATATAGACATTGAAAGGATTCATAGAACACCTGCGGCATTCGATCAAGAAAGGAAAACACCAAGAAACATCATTGCAAAATTCAAGAGTTTCCAAGCAAAAGAAAAAATCTTACAAGAAGCCAGAAAGAAACAATTCAAATATCAAGGAGCAACAATCAGGATCACACAGGATCTGGCAGCCTAAACACTAAAAGACTGCAAGGCGTGGAATACAATATTCAGAAAGGCAAGACAGCTGGGCCTGCAACCACGGATCAACTACCCATCAAAATTGACTATATATTTCCAAGGGAAAGTATGGGCATTCAACAAAATTGAAGAATTCCAGGTATTTGCACAGAAAAGACCGGGGCTAAATGGAAATTTTGATATCCAACCACAAAAATCGAGAGAAACCTGAAAAGGTAAATAAGATACAGAGGGGAAAGAAAGAAAACTTATAATTTTTAAATTTGCCTTTTTAAGGGCCTCAGTGAGATCTAATTATCTGTATTCTTTTGTAGAGAAATGTTATGTTTAATTCTCTGTAGTGAACTCTATTCGCTATTATAATATTCACTATTATAGTAATCAGAAGAATAATTAACAGGGTGAGGGTGGAACACTAAATAATCTAAGATGGCATGGGGGATGGGAAAGAGGGGGAGAATAGCATGGGCCACCAAGAGAAACTTGAGCGAATAAGAAAATAGAATATTCTATTACACACAAAGAGGGCAGGGGAGAGAGAGGGGACAAATACTATTATAAGAAGGAGAGGAAGAGAGCATAAAGAGGTAATAATCAAACCTTACTCTCAGTGTAATCAACCCGGAGAGGGAAGAGTAGATATACTATCCATTGGGAAATAAAACTCTTATCTTACCC
>NC_058130.1:546286995-546316875 GCF_016433145.1 Gracilinanus agilis
AAAAAAAAACTGCAATTGCTACAAAATCAGGACTTATTGTTCTATTGATTGTATTCACTTAAGGAAGTGATGAAGAAAATGTAGAATAATGCAGAACAAACTTGAAAGTTTATCCTGTGAATTTTCCCCCAACCCCAAGAACTGATTAATAAATAATTTCCAGCACATCCCTGACTAACATTTATATATGAGTGAAGTCAATTTCATTATCAGGTAGGACAGAACAATAATCTTTTATGCATCCAAAATTTCTTGTCTGAAATGTTTCCATATATAGGGACAGGATCATTTTCCTTTAATGAATTCTGAGGAGTAAGAAATTAGTATATGAAGGTACCAAATGATATGAGTTGTGGTTCCTTTTATTCTTCCTACAATTAATTTAGCTAATGGTTTATTTATTTTTTCAGGTTAAAATTAAGAGCAACATGAATAATAGGTTAGTTCCATGTTTGCTTTGGTATCATCTAAAGTATGATTCTAAATTTAGAGGAAAAGAAAAAAGAAAAATGTCTACATACTCAGAAGGACTAAACACAGTCTAATTTTCATCTTGAATGAATCCACTATCAATCATATTAGACATCACAATGAAAAAAAGCAGACTGACCAAATTCCTACTCCTGTAGGTCACTAAGCAGATTGTGGAAGAATAACAGATTATTGTAAAGCAAATATCTTAGGATAATAATTTAAAAGAAAAAAACAGTTGGACTCCAAATTTTTGCAATAAGTCTGATCTGAAAATTTTATTAACTATTATAGTTATAGACACATTTTTCTTAGGCACATAGGCTAAAGGGCTTTGTTAACATAATAGACATCATGTTATTATGCAGTATTAATATTAATTTGTAAAAAGTGCTTATTTGCAAGGAATACACATATTACTTCTCTAAGGAGAAAAGCTTCATAATTTAGGTATATGCATTTTCTTTGGAATTGATCACTTTTTCTGATGTGTACCGTATATGTATGCACACATATAACATTGGTCCTATTCCAATTTACATTTTAGTCAATGTAAATGATTCAAGGATTTTCACAAGTAGAATGTTTTGCTAAGCTACTGGACACACTATTCTAAATATCAGGTCCATTAATATGACAAAGAATTAATTTCACAAGCTATAATAATATCCAGTCTCACAAATATACTCACTGAATTGGCATTTGTTGGGTTTGGCCAAGGTCTACCACCACCTGGACCCCTATAAAATAAGATAATAAACAAAGGTTTAACTCAAATGAATTTTGGCTTCTAATTGATATGATATGAAATAACAAAATATAAATAACTCTACCATAACTTTACAGTAATCCTTTTACAAAACAGAAATATTCTTCTATGTCTTTTTGAACAAAATAAATTATTTTATTACAAATATGTTTCATCATTCATCATTTTGAATAAATATTTTAAAAAAACAGACAAAAACCAAAATGTAAACAGGTAAGCCAGATAATACAGAGACATGACTAACAGACAGCTTGTATTTACCATTTGTTAAAAGAAAGTAATGCTGTGGGCTCAAACTTTAAAAGGATAATAATAATATCAATTACTATATTTAACCTGAGATTTGTGCTTTTTAATAATCACATTCTAGGCTTTTCTTTTATTTCTCATCCTAAATGAAAATCCCTAAGTGATTCAAATTTATAACTTTGATATACTAGCTGCTTATAAAAATCTTTATTTTACTACTTAAGCTCTAGAGTCTGATGACCAAATTTCTGGGCAAATTCAACTTCAGGACTGTCTCTATCAAAGTCCTGTAGGTTTCATTAAGCTTTAGCTTTTTCTCTTTTTTTCAGTGTTTCTGGGAAATTGTTTTAATATGATTTCCTAAAATAAGATATTCAGAATGTTTTTAAATATACCTCCTGCAGGTCAATTAATTCTTAGGTTGCTCATTCAGTTCTGCCCCCTAACCATGTTACCTTCACATGTTCAGAATGTAGACATTTGTAAGCTCTTTTAAAAGGGTTTAGTTAACCATTTGTTCTATTTCTTTCTAATTTTTTAGAGATTTTATTATTCAATCTAGACTTTCCAATAAATATTTCAACTGTTGAGTCTCAAAAAAAAAATCTGTGTAATTGTTTGATGGAAATGTTTTACTGAGCAGTAGTTGGATGGAATTAGCTGCATTTTCTTTACTTACTGAAGATAATTTTCTTTTCCTCTGCAAATATGGGAAAAATTAATCAACATTTTCTCAAAAATTTATATTCCTCAGTTAGTGAGAGTACTGCATATATTCAATGGCAATAGAAGGATTTGTATTTATCAAGCAAATGATGAATTCTTAAGGATCACCAAGTTCTAATCTTGATTTTCCCTCTAAAAAGGTTTGTTTCCTTTTTTGAAAAGTCACTTAATATCTCTTAGAAAAATATAGGGGTAGCAAGTAGGTAGCTCATTGGTTAAAGAGCCAGACCCGGACACAGGAAGTCCTGGTTTCAAATATGACCTCCTACATATTCTGGCTATGTAACCCTGGCAAATCATTTAACCCCCATACCCTAGCCCTTACCACTCTTCTGCTTTAAAACCAAAATACAGTACTGATTTGGAGATGAAAGGCAAGGGTTTAAGAAAAAGAATCATATATAAGCAGACTGTTAGGGTATAAGCTCTTTTGCATCAGAGGCCATTTTGTCTGTGAATACCTAAAACCTAGATTATGCATTTGTTTATTCTAGGTCCTTGATATAAGTTTATTGAATTAGGTTGAATCAAAGGTAGACAATGGTATGATATAGTGGAAAGAGGCCTAAATATGGTCTCAGGAGACTTGGGTTTGAACCTGAGCTCATAACTTACTGCATGTATGTCTCTAAGCATCATCTAAATTTTTTTGAGTCTCTGTTTTCTTCCCTGTTAAATGAAGGTGTTGGATTTGTTAGATTTATTACCATGGTTTCAATGGATGATAATGATGAGGATGATAAAAATATTAAAAAACTCAAATAATATAATCCAAAATAAAATTTGAATTGGAACTTGGAATTTGGAATATATGTAGAGTGTTGACCCTATTGAGGAAAAAAATAAAAAAGAGTGATCTAGAAAACTATCTAAAAGCCTCATCCTACTCCTTTGTTTAACTCTTTCCTAACATTTACTGAAGATTAATATTATGTAATGTTCTAGGATCTTAGATCTTGAAATGGAAAGGACCTCAGAGGAAATCAGGTCCAGTCCTATCATTTTTCAGATGAAATTAAATCAAAAGGATGTTAAGTAATTTGACCAATCACACAGGTGATACTTATCCAAATCACCAATTTGAAAAGAATTTGTCTTTTTTCCTTTTCTTAATGTTTAAACGTCAAAGTCCTTCTCTTCCAAATTCCGCTGCTTTGATTATGTCAACAAAATTATTTTACTATAGATTTCAGGAGCTCATTAAGTTAAAGTCAAGATTTACTGCAGGTAACTCAATTAATACCCCCTTTCCATTAATTTCCAAATGAAATCTAATCTTATTCCTGTTATATCTTTAGGAAATAATAAGAATGGCAGTGTTAACATATATGACAGACTCAGAATGATCCTAAACTTTGACTATGACAATCTGTTACCATGATTCTATTCAGCTTCATAGAAGATAAGAACTAATGAACATTCATATTTGCAACTTGGACAGTTGTTTGAGTATAGCAAGAAACAATGTTTCTACATTTCTAGGGATTGTAGAAATTCATAGCAGGGGAGAGAAATAATTAGTCATTTCAGTGCTTCTGTATCCATCACCACATGGGAGAATATACTGAAAATCAACATCACCTATTCATATTTATTACTCATCATGTTTGAATCTTGATTTTGTCAACTGGAAATAAGGATAATAGACAAAAATAGAATTAATTTATAGAAATCTTTTTTCAAAAGTTTTCAAGGAAATTTCTGATTCTAAATTTTACTTCAGAGGGGTGAATGATAACATGTAATAAATATTGTATTCATGAAGGCTATAATTAGAGCAGATTCCATTTCATTCCATTTCTTTCATTACATTAACAACCATTTAGAAGTCATTTATTGGGTGCTACAAAGTGAGAAGCACTGGGGAAATATAAACAAAAGTTAAACAGGCCCTCAAGATACTTACGCTATGTTAAGAGGAAATGTATACACAGATAAGTAATCAGAAAATTTATATGAAGAAAATTATGGCAGAAGAGGTCATGAATATCTTGAGAATAAGGAGAAATTTCTCATAAAAAGAGAACTACATTGGAGTTGAGTCTTTAAGGGAGATAAAAGTTTGATCTATGCTACTTGAGCAGTTGATAATATAAATCCAAAGACAGTCAAGGATCTGATCTCTACACAGTACATAATACCTATCAACTGGCTCACATATGAGTCTTCACCATTGTTTCTGCAGCTTCGATTACCCTATCCTGAAAACTACTCAGGTGTTCTTCTTCCCCTTGTTTCAGTTTTTCGAATATTTGCCACACATTAGGTCTTTTAGCGTGCCTCAATCAAATCTGCTCTGCATTTCATTAAATATCTCATGTTGGCATGCTGTATAAAATCTAGGTCTTGATGAACCAGTGTCCAACATTCCAAATTGGGGTTCATCCTAGTTTTGTTAAGGAATTTTTCCTTTTCCGAGGGAAAGTAAAATTCCCCCAAAAGAAAGTCAACGTCATCAAAAATAAGGTTGAATAAAGCAAACACCCTTTTTAGCTCTTTGAGACTCTTGAAAGGTTTTTCATAGAACTTGGGGAATCGCCTTTTTAGAACCTCCATATTGCTTGAAGTGAATGTCTTGTATGTCTTTATGTGAACCACACCCTCTCCTGGTTGAACAATGGTCCTGTCCACAATCTGTAATACAGAGACTACAGTGTTTTGGATTGGTTGATTTTCTGTGGTGTTATTGCATCCTAAAATTTTGATTCCACAATCTCCAGATGGAGGATTGTGTGCTTATCTAATTCTTTTCCCTCTCTAATTTGTTTTAACACTTGGAACAGTAGCTTGATATTATCTACTAGTTCCCCAAAGTCAGCATCAATTTTTGTAGGAGTTGTCTTAAAGTAATTACAAAGGTGAGTCAGAAATGCCTTAGAGATTACAAGGAATTGCCAAAGAGATAGGATAATTGTAATAGCCTTGGGGATGAAACATGTGCACTTGGCTAGGGTAAAAGCAAACCATTTATAATAATCATATATTTCTAGCATTTACTATATTTGGGACTTTTACGAACCAAAAGTTGCACAGACCTTGCATGAACGAACAAGCCATTATGAAGACACTGCCTAAAATAAATGTAATTCTTGCCAGATTCATTTTTGTTGTTTCAGAAGATTGCAGGGTTTTTTTTTAAACTATGCTTGCCAGATGTTATAAGGACATTAATCTTAGTATGTAGTAAACTGGTAGTAACAAAGGGAATAGGTTAGAGGTAATAGGGAAATTAAGGCAGAAGGTAAGGTTGTAATAGAGGATAAAGCACTGTGGATAGGGTTTGTGGTTCCCTAAGGCAGTAAAGTGGATAAGGAAGGTACGATGCTGAAGGTGGTAAATTGAGGTGGTAGGAGAAATAAGGGGAATGACTGAATTTAGGAAATATAAACACGGAGGTATAAAGAGTTGCAAAGGAGAGGATGAGATATTTTGGGCAGGCAGCTGCAGCCTGGGAGACACAGACTGGGACACTGGTTTGAGACAGAGAACTAAAGGGAAACAGGCTTAGCCCTTCAAGTAGGAAGGGCACTTCTTCAGACAAAGGTTAGGGCCAACCAAGAATGGCTTGAAACTGACTAGAGGGCTTTCTAGTCAGTTTCTCAGGTTCACAAAGGAAGAGTCCAGAGGAAGTATTGAGATTACACTTCCTCCCAAATGGACGCCTCCAATTCCCCTCAGGACCCAGAGACAATATTTTTTCTTTCTCCCTTTCTCCCTCTCTTATCAATCAACTAATGAACTAGCCAAAGGTCTGATTAGTGACAAACAGGGTTTATTGAGTTTTAGGGTTGATTGGAAGGGATGGAGGGATACAAGGTAACTCTAACAGCTGCCTAGAGAAAGCTTCAGGTGGGGGAAGGGAGACAGGAATGTGAGACTGAGAAAGGACCTGCCTAACTCAGCCCCAGAGGTTTTGTAGCCTATAGAGTTAGGAAAGTTGGATACAATGATTCAAGAGATAATTTGTAACAAGGTTAAGCCCTATTTGACTACGGGGAAACTAAATCTACCAAGTTTGCAAGCTAACACCCAGATCCACACTCCTTTCAAAACCCACCGAAATTCCAGAAGAGAAAATGATGATTGGGAATTGGGAAGGTTAGGGAGATCCAAAGGAAATAGTTAAGCTAACAAATTTTAAGAGAAAAGCTACAGAATATAGGCCAGGTTTCAGTTCAAAGATAGAGCTCAGTTGACCCTTCTATTCTCCTTGAGTCTCCAGGATCAACTGTCTAACCTCAGGATTTTAAACTTTTCAACTGTCAGAAACTCTGCAGGGTTGATATGTACCCTTTTGCACTACACCATTACTCTTCACTGTGGTCTTTATGCTCCATTATAGCATGTCAGCATCTCAAGTTTGAGAATTGTGAGATAACATATATTGTCACCATGGCAGAGGACTAGATTAATTCTGCTTAATCCCAGAAGGTAGAACTAGGAACTGATGAGTAGGAGTTGCAAAGTGATCAGGATCATATATGGATAGTGATTCCTAGTTAAATTTTGTGCTAGATGCACTGTGAGCTTCCAACTTTACAACTGTGTCTTTTTCTCATGTACAAAAGACTATTCCAGTTTACTTTTAGTAAAGAAATTAAACATTTAAACCCCAAGTTATTTCTGATTTAGATGTAACACATAAAAGTGAGTTATTTTGCTATTGTTTTCTTAGTTTTTTCACAATTAAAATATTTTTTCATGTTATTTGTGGAAAGAAATAAAAGCAAGACAATTTTGTTATGGTTGATAAATAAATTGAAATACATAGGATTACAAAGAAAACCAATTACATTGACTATAATTTTAATTTTGTGGATCCTCTAAAAAAATCTATCAGCAGGCCCTGAAAGTACGGATCTTAGGGAAAGATCTATGATATACAGTTCTGCCACAAATTGCCTAAGAATCAATTTCCCCTGTAGCCATATGTGTAGACATTGATTGTGGATAAGAAAAGAGGAAGGGTTGTGAAAAGTAAATAATTATTCATTTAGAGTTAAAATGAACTTTAAAGATCATTAAGTTTAGTGTTCCATTTTTTAAATGAGGAAACTGAGGCTCATAGGCATTGAGCAATTTGCTCCAGAATCACTAGTAAGTGTCTGAGGTGAGATCTGAATACAGGTCTACCAGATTTCAAATTTCATGCTCTACTCTCTGTCATGCTTCCTCAGGGTATGGGATCTAAAAAGGTAAGTTGATCTAATTGCCATAATCATAACTTAAATGAGTTAACAGAGTACTTAGAAAACGTTAAGTGCTCTAGAAATACTAAAAGATGACACAAAGAGGAAAAAAGCAGTCAAATATGAAGGAGCAAATATATGGTTGACCAATAGCAAAAATTTTTAGAAGAGTAAATTGGTAAATGTGGCATGCTTTATAAACTTAACATATCTACTAATATGTTGAATACTTTTATGCCTGGGTTGGTTATGGGAGTGTTTTTGTATGAGAGACAGAAAGAGGCAGAGGTCCAGACAGATAGAGAGTGAGTCAGAAAGACAGAGAGAGAAACCAATGGTAAGTCATTTATTCCCTTCTCCAGGTAAATCTGAAAGTTACTGGTAACTTTTTCATCTGCACCACTGATTAGAATTTTTGTGCCTGAATTTCTCTATACCCAATAAGTCACTAAATCACAAGTCTGCACCAGACGAAGAAAGGGAAAGTTGAAGAGAAAAACACAGATAGATAGATAGATATTGAAATTTTCATCTATATCTTTCTGTCTTTATTTTCTTGTAATTCTTACTGATCTTGTTGCTTTGAAATTTTAACCAAGATTCTTTGATGTATTCACCAAACAACAAGCATTATCTAGTAAGAGAGAGGGGCCAAGTCCTAGTAGAACTTTAGGCATCAAGAAACCTGGATTAGAGTTCTGTTTCCATATTTTGTTCACCATATGTAAATGAATGAGTCACTTGGTTTCCTTACATGTAAAAAGGGACTAATGATATTTACACTACCCACATCTCAGAGTTGCCATGAAGAAGGCACTTTGAAAATTTAAAAGTTACTATTGCAATAGATTATAGAGTGGAATAAAAGGATCATAAAACATGGAATCTAAAATTTGGTTTCCATTTCTGGTCTCAGCCCTGTTGTTATGTGACTAAGTCACTAATTTCTATTTTAATAAACATTTATAACCTACAGAGCCTACAATGGTGTCTGGCACATAGCAGGTATATAATAAATGCTAAAGAATAATATATGTATAGTCCTGTATTAGAAGAAATAAGATAAATAAGACATAAACTAAATAAGAAAAAAGATGACTCCCTATAGTTTACTACCTATTTGAGCTTCAGTTTCCACATCTGTAAAATGAGAACTATAATATTTGCTCGACTTATCTCAAAAATTCTCTCTGAGAATCAAATGAGATTGCCTTGTGCAAGCAATTTACAAATTAAACCAAGTTCTACAAATGCCACATCTGACTATCTAGGCTAATAAAGGTCTATGGTTTGGAATAATCAATCAGAAGTCCGAATTCTTAGGGCTTTGATTTTTTTGGTAGTTCCTTTGCTCTATCTCTCAACCCCTCCATCTTTCAACCCAACTATTTATAAAATAAAGACAAAAGAAGGCATACTGAGTATAACCTTGTAGGTGTATCATTCAGTCTGCTGGTGTTCAATAAGTATTGATTGAGGGTGATAGAGACAGTGCCACTCTCCTTAGGTATGTTGTCTCTCTGCCTGCAGGAAATCATTGGAAGTCCATGTTCTTCAGGACAGTTTCCATGGCAGCAGAAATTAAGCTCTAGTAACCTGGCAGTTTCACACATGTCATGGGACAGCATAACGACTGTCCTTATACCAAGCTCAATTGCTACTCCTTATAACAAAGAATAAGCAGATACTTCTCCACACAGCTCTGCCATCACCCATGACATACACTGTATAGACTCTCTTCTGCCATAATACCCAGCAATTATAATTAATCCAAAACATTAGATAAGGAGCTATGTAAACCTTTCTTTTACTACATGGGGACTTTCACAGAAGGGAGCAAAGAGTAAAGGAGGGGAAGAATTGTTAGTGTGTGATTTTTTGCATATGATGGTAACCTAAGGAAAAGGGATGGGGAAAGAGGGAGGAGGATGAAAACATCCCTGCTCAGTCAAGTGAATTCAAACCATTTGAAAGTCCTATGATTAAATATGGGGATAGATGTGTATGGAAGTCAGAAGTTCTTTGAGACCAGTGAAGATCAAGGCTCAGTTGTAAGTAGTAGTCCAAAGGCGTTGTCAATTGCAATGGAAAAACAATTGCATTTAAGTGAATGACATGAATCATGTAGAATTGGATATAGGAGTCCTCAGAAGTCAGAGTAAAATAAATTTGGGAAGCATTTCCTTTTGTAAAATTTTGAGACAGAAAATCTATGAGTGAATTCTGTCTAATAGTGCCACTGTATACTAGAAATTTATGGAGGAGTCACATAGGAGAGTAGATAAAGGGATGTACCTGGAGTTAGAAGACTTTGATTTGAATTATGCCCCTGACACAAAGTGTAACACCTAATAAGTCGTTGAATTTGTATCAGCATCAGTTTCTTCATTTGGGGGATATATCATACAAAGATTCTGTGAAACAAGCTCTTTACAAACCTTAAATCAATATGTAAATGTAAGTTCCTATTGTTAAAAGAAGATAAAGCCAAATTCATCAAGAATAACCTGCAAAAAATAGTTTAGAATGTATTTCATATTAACTGCTGGGGATTCAGAGCTTATTAGTAATAGCTTTATTTTTACTCTTTTATAAATAACATGGTTCCTTATTTTCCATTTAAATATCTTTAGAAATATTTCTTCCAGATTATATATCAAAACAATTTTAAAAACTTCTTACCTTCCATAACAGAATCCAATATTGTGTATTGGTTCCCAGGCAGAAGAGTGGTAAAGGTCAGGCAATGGGGATTAAGTGACATATCCAAGGACACAATGCCCCAGACCTCCTGTCTCTAGATCCAGATCTCAATCCTCTAAGTCACCTAGCTGCCCCCTCAAAACAATTTTAATAATAATTTTCTGACTTCTATAATTCATGTTCTCTCTTTCCCTCCCACCTATTCTTCTCCCCAAGAAGGCAGATAATATAATATGTTGTACATGTGCTATCATGTAATACATATTTCTATGTTTGTGTTGTGAGAAGATTCTTTTTGCTTATGCTAGAGAAAAATTCAAGAAAGAAATAAAGTGAAGAAAGGCATGCAGCAATTTGTATTTTAAAAAAATAACAGATTTATCTGGACTAAGGCTATTCTAAATGGAATGCTAGAAAATAACTCAGGGGCAAAAGACTTTAAACAATAATACTTTAGGTCTATCATTACATTTTAAATATTCTCAAATATTAGGCAATGCCACAGTCTTCAAATAAAAATGTGATTTCCAGACACCTAGAATTTGTCTTTTGTTGGGTTTTTGTTGCTATTGTTTGACTGAGTAAAGGAAGAAAATGGGTCAGGAAAGGAGAAAGAAAGGAAAGAAAGGATCAGGTAGCTCAGGAAGATAACAAGGGTTCTTTATCTGATTTGTTTTTATCTTTATCTGATTTCATATCAATATCTAGCTGTATATGTGCATGTGTGTATATGTTTATATATGCATATATACACATATGCATGTTGTGAGGATAGGATTTGTACAAGGGGGTTGGGACAAAAGGAGCCAGAGAAGGCAGTTGCTGTCAGTTGAGACCAGAGAGAGAATTCTGGGAATTTCTTGGAGGAGGAGAGCGAGAAGAGAGGTCTTTAGGCAGAGGACTGGGAGAGGGAGGAGGAGACATCCCAGCTTGGATCCAGTCTGAGGGCTTCCTGAGGATCTTTCTTTGGAAACTGAAACTCTGATTCCTTGATCAAAGCCATTCCATCACATCTCACCCATCAAGACTTCAGCCATCGAGTCAGCTAAGTTTTTGGACTCCATTTTGGGAGCTAGTCTCCTTTTCCCATTACCCATTACCCAACCTTGCTGAGAGACCCCCTTTTAGTCAAAACTTACAGTTATAGAAAAGGATAGAAACAGAAAACTAGAAATAGAAACAGAAGAAAAGGGGCGGGGGAAGAAGCTTAAGAATGGGAATGCCAAAGGTTCCTACCCAAGTGACAGACCCCATAGAAATAGAGAAAAGGGCATCCCAAAATCCTTCTGCCCTTCACTCCTTTCCCAAGTCCCTGAATTGCAAATTATAAAAGCCATTCATCAGTCAGATTGTGTTCCAGAGTGACAAGGGAGAGGGGAATCACAGCTTGGTCTGGCTGCCTCCATCTTAAAGCCAGACCACCTGCTGTGAAATTAACTGATGGGGGAGGTTTGTGTGAACCTCGTCCTTATTCATGATCGGATTGGGGTACCACATACCTCATCTTATGGGGAAGCCTACCCTCGAACTCCTGTGGGGTGGCAGGACCATCCAGGTTAACCAGTTTTGGGGTGACACCCTCTTAAGTCTCCCAGTGTATATTTGGTCCCAGGGGAGAGCTGGAAGAGAGACTCACCACATAGACTTTCTCTCTCTCCCTTCTATCAAAGGTTGGAAACAGGCTCTTTTAATTCTTACAATTTGTGTGTGGAAAAGTGAAGATAGAGTCTGTGGACAGGGTAAAAAAAGTGTGTTGTGTGTATATATATGGAGGAATAGGCAATGGACAGAAAAAAATTGTAGGCATATATACATATATATATATGTATACACACACATATATATACATATATAATTTATGTATGTAGAACAATGAAGGTGATAGAAAGGTAGGAGCCAAAAAAAAGATATGTATGTGAGAGAGAGATGAAGAGAGAGATACAGACAGACAGTGAGGGAAGGTGTTAGGAAGAGAGAGGCAAAGACACAGAGACAAAGAGAAAGACAGTATATTAAAGAATGTTCACACAGGGTCAGTTATTTTTATCTATCAATCTATGTTTTCACCCCAGGTAAGTTAGCCTGACAGCTTATATTTCACCTAGTTAGTAGTTTCCTCCCCTCAACAGTGATATCTTTGTTGAGTCTGGCAACCCTTTGATCACACCATGCATTGAAAAATTACTTGAACTGTCAACCATTAATGGCTGAAAATGTGAATTTTTCCTTTACTAATTATTAGTAATTCTACTGCAACCATTACAAAGAATTACCTTCCAGAGAAAGGTATAGAGTGCCTTAATTTATATTTTAAAGAAACAAAGAAAAATGTTTCCATTATTTTCACTTTGGCTGAAACTTTATAACTTTTTGTAAATAGTATCAGAAAGTCTTGGATGTTTTTGAGGTTACAAAAAAATCAAATTATATTCATTGTATTTATCTTCTCTCCATAGCCCACTTTCTTATTATCTTCTTGTTTAGCTCCTGAGGATTCCCTCAATGACATGGAATCATTCTTTTTGGTTATCAGCACTGACAGTCAGCAAAGTTGCCTTCCTAGTCCTTTATGCCAAGTGACACCAAAATCACCTTTATACTGACTCCCTAATGATAACCACATTCATCTGAGATAAGAACCAATTATCCCCATAGGCATCCAGAAGGCCCTGTGGCTAAATATGCCCTAGCATATATGAAAAGGACCAAAAGTCTAGGGAGTAGGGGAGTTTTGTAGAAAAATCCCTTACTTCCAACAAGTACCACTCTCTGCCTCCAACGCTTATAGTAGAAAAGCAAGAACTAGCTCTAGCCACAAAACAACCAAAGAAAAGGACTGAAGCAAAGATCAGAAGATTCTTTAGTGATCAAATCTCCTTTTCTACATATCTTATCCTACTTTGCTTATGCTTTCTTATTCCATGACACCTTGATTTATCTTTGTTCAGCTTGGGAAACCAAATTACCAATGGCAATGTACATATAGTCCACCATATGTCTATATGTGCTGGCACATAATCTATAACTTTCTTAGAGAGAAGAGGCAAATAAATGTAAAAGTCTGCTCTGTGGAAAATTAGAGACTTGGTTATAGATATTGTTCCCATTCCCACTTTCCCTTAAAATTGTCTAAATCTCTCTATCTGCTTAATATGTATACTATATCTATGTCAAGTGTTAATACCCAAAAGGGGAAGTGGATTGAGAGCCAGGCCTAAAGATTGGAGGTCCTAGGTTCAAGTCTGACCTCAGATGTTTCCTAGCTATGTGACCCTGGGCAGGCCACTTGACCCCCATTGCCTACCCTTACCTCTTTTCTGCCTTAGAACCAATACACAGCATTGATTCCAAGACGGAAGGTAAGGGTTTAAAAAATGCCAAAATAACTTGATCTGTAATGCATTGTCCAGTGACCCCATGGTATGACTACTCATACATTTGTTAAATTGGTGTAGATTTTGCCTCTACCCCAAGAGAAGAGTGATACCAAAGAATAGCCTATCCAGAAGCCAAAAAGGAGATATTATTGTTGTTGAATTCATATGTCTCTGACACAAGGCTAGACAAGTAGTAATGAGATTTCAGGAAAAGCTCACATGTAATGTTCTCGCTCTTAAAAATGGGCAACAGGTGCAATTCTCTAGATGTGAATATAATTATGTATGACAACCTTCTTTTTTGACTTCTAGGTGAATTGCCTTAGTCATTCTTGGCCCTCTCACTTTTCCTTTCTGTGGAGGACTTGAACAAGGTGGCAAGGACCTTTTATTTTCCTGCTTTATTCCTGGTCAACAGTAGCTTTCTATGTACTTTCTTTTCTTTTTCTACCCATAATAGAGATGTAGCTTAAAACAAAGCATTCTTTTAGTTCAGATTTAATTTCAAGATGAAATAAGAAATACACAAGTTGCTTGACATTTACAAAAGGAAATTTACCTTAATGCTGCAAAAACAATCAACAAGAATACTCTGATGCTTATTTTCTTTGGATGTTGCTATTTTTGTTATTTAGTCATTCATTCATGTAATCCATTGCAAAGATGTTGAAGAAGTTTGCTATTTCTTCCTCCAGTTTTATGCACATTTAACTGACTTGCTCAGGGTCATGCAGTTAGTAAGTATTTCAGATCAGATTTGAACTTTGGTCTTTATAACCACAGGACCAAGGCTACTTTGTCACCCAGCTGCTCCCATCTATGTCTCCATAAGTTGCTTCCATTTTCCTTCCCCGCCCCATCATCATGATTTAGTCACAAAATAAGAGAGCATATTTCAGAGTTAATGAGGTATTCATGCGTTAATAAGGCATTAGCCCCAAGTGATACTTTTATGTGCAAATTAAAAAAAAACCCTTCAAAGACAGTTTGAAGTTTAGAGTTTTCTTCCCAAATTTATATTCCTGAAGAGTCTAACATGGACATGTCAGTAATTAACAAAACCTCAAAAGAGTACCATGTAGCATGTTACCAAACTATATACATCATAATAAATAAATTTGCCTCCTTCTGAACAGTTATTTCAACAGTTTAGGCAAAGGGCGCCAAGATGGCACAGTAGAAGAAGGGAAACTCAAACGACAATGAGAATCCTTTCTAATCAATCTTAAAATACTTCTGCAAAATGAATACAGGAGAGAAAAAACCAAACAAGGAGACAGAGTGAATCAACTTTCATATAGAAAACAACTTGAAAGATAGACAGAGAGCTTCTGGGGCAGAGGGGTGAGAGAGTAGCACAGCCATCAGGTGGCTACAGCAAGGTGTAAGGAGCAAAAGAACAACAAGCCCCACAACCCTACCCCATATCTACTATTCCAGGTTCTGAATCTGGATCCAAGTCAACATTCTAAGCCAACAGCAGTGCAACCCAATGCATACTCCTTAAAGTTCTAAACAAACTTGTGGTGATGTTGGGAATTCCAGCCTGGGGCAATCTGTACTGTTCAACTTGATCTGTGTGGGCCTAGAGCCAGGTCAGGAGTCCCAGACTGGGCTTATACTGAGGTCTTGAGTCCCACTTTGGAACAGGAGGTCAACTCATAGCTGGTCCCCCAGATCCCTGGTAGGGGCAGTCCCCAAGGTGCTGGCTTATGGAAGCCTGGCTGGCCCTTGCTAAACCTCAATGCAGAATCCCAGTGCAGAGCAATCTGCAGTGTGGCTGATAATATCAAGCATAGACTGAGACTAAAAGCCCATGGAAAAAAACATGGAAAAGGGATATTTGTAATTCTTAAAAATTCTTTTTAGTACTAGAACAATTAGAAGGAGTATACATAGACAGAGGGGGGGAAGTAAGCTAATTAAGATGATATGATATCAAAAAAAAATAAAGGGGTGAGAAAGAGGACTGCACTAAGAGAAAAGGGAAGGGAGAGATGGAATGGAGTAAATTATCTCACCTAAAAGGATGCGAAAAACTGTTACAATGCTAGGGAGGATGAGGGTGGTGATAGGCAATGCTTAAACTTTACTCTCATTGTAACTGGCTCAGAGAAGGATAACAACCATACTCACCAGGGTGGGTACAATAAATAAAAAGCAAAACACTGGTGAAATAAGACAGAGTGAAAGGAAAAAGAGCAGGATCAAAGGGAAAAATAAGATGGAGGGGAATATAAAATTGGTAATCATAACTATGAATGTGAATGAGATGAACTCACCCAAAAAATGAAAGGAGATATCAGAAAGTATTAAAAACCAGAATCCTACTACATGTTGCTTACAAGAAACACTTATTTCTTATAAACAGGGTGGCACAAACAAAGTAAAGATAAGGAACTGGAGCAGAATTTAAACTAAACTAAAACATCTAAAGTAAAAAATCAGGAGTACCAATCATGATCTCAGAAAAAACTAAAGCAAAAATAGATCTGATTAAAAGAGTTAAGGAAGGAACTTACATTTTGCTAAAAGGCACTATAAACAATGAAATAATATCAATATTAAACATATTTACACTGAATTGTATAGACTCTCAATTTTTAAAGGAAAAATTAAATGAACTTCAGAAGGAAATAGAAAGTAAAACTATACTAGTGCAGAACTTCAAATTCTCCCTTTGAAATCTAGATAAATCAAAGGAAAAAAACAAGAAAGAAGTAAGTGAAGTAAATGAAATCTTAGAAAAGTTAGAACTAATAGCTCTCTGGACAGAATTGAATGGCAATAGAAAGGAATATACTTTTTTTCAGCAGTAGATGGTTCCTACACAAAAACTGACCATGTATTAGGGCATGAAAACTTCACAACCAAATGCAGAAAAGCAGAAATAAATGCATCCTTTTCAGATCATAAAACAATAATTATAAGTATAAGTATAATAATTATAATCAATAAAGCTCCATGAAAAGATAAATTTAAAAATTAAAGAATAAATAGTCTAATGTTAAAAAGGGTGGGTCAAAGAACAAACTATAGAAACAATCAACAATTTTATTAATGAGAATGACAATAAGGATGCAACTTATCAAAATTTAAGGGATATAGCCAAAGCAGTACTTAGGGAAAATTTCTATTTCTAAATGTTTACATCAATAAAATGGAGAAGAAAATAAATCAATGAATTGGACATAACTGCTAAAAACAACCAGAAAAAGAACGAATTAAAAACCTCATTTAAAGACTAATATGGAAATCCTTAAAAAATAAAGAAGAAATTAACAAAATTCTAAGTAGGAGAACCATTGAACTAATAAATAAGAGTAGGATTAGTTTTTATGGAGGGGAGATCAAATAAAATAGAGAGAACATTGGTTAATTTGATTTTAAAAAAAGGAAAGAATAAAATCAAATAATCAGTATCAAAAATTAAGAGAATGAAACCCACCAATGAAGAGGAAATTAAAGCAATCATTAGGAGCAATTTTGCCCAATTATATGTGAAAAAAATCTAGCAATCTAAGTGAAATGGATAAATATTTGCAAGAATACAAATTGCCCAGATTAAGGAAAGAAGAATAGAATCCTTAAACTCCCTAAAAAGGAAAAAAAACTAGAGTCATATGAATTTATAAGTGAATTCTAACAAACATTTAAACAGCAATTAATTAACCCTCAATACTACATAAACTATTAGGGAAAATTGGCAGAGAAGGAATTCTCCAAAATTTTTTTATGAAACAAATATGGTACAATTACAGGAACCAAGAAGAATTAAAACACAGAGAGAAAAGTTATAGGCTAGAAAAGATACTACAGCAATATATCACAAGGATTATTCACTATGACTGAGTGAGATTTACAACAGGAATACAGGACTGTTTTAATATTAGGAAAACTATTAACATAATTGACCATATCAATAACCAAACTAACAAAAACCACATGATTATTTCAATAGATCCAGAAAAAGCCTTCGACAAAATACAATACTCATTCCTATTAAAAACACTAAAAAGCATAAGAACAAATGGGTCATTCCTTAAGATAATAAGTTGTATCTACTAAACCTTCAGCAAGTATCGTCTGCAGTGGGGATAAGTTAGAAAGCTTCCCAATAAGATCAGGAGTGAAACAAGGATGCCCATTTTCATCACTATTTTTTAATATTAGTTTTAGCAATAAGGAAAGAAAAAGAGGTTGAAGGAATTAAAGTAGGCAATGAAGAAACTATAATTCTTTGCATATGATATGATGATATACTTAAGAGAATCTTAGAGAATCAACTAAAAACTAGTTGAAATAATTAATAACTTCAGTAAAGCTGCAGGATACAAAATAGATCCACATAAATCATCAGCATTTCTATATATTACCAACAAAGTCCAGCAAGCATGAGTTAGAAAGAGAAATTCCATTTAAAATCACTCTAAACAATATAAAATACCTGGGAATTGACTTGCCAAGGCAAACACAGAAATAATATGAGCACAATTACAAAACGTTTTTTAGGTCTAAATAATTGGAAAAATAGCAATGCTCATGGGCAGACTGAACATAATAAAATTATAATTCTACCTAAATTAATTAATTTATTTGTGTCATACCAAACTACCAAATAACTATTTTACAGTACTAGAAAAAATAATGACAAAATTCATCTGGAAGAATAAAAGGTCAAGAATATCAAGAGAACTAATAAAAAATGTGAAGGAAAGTGGCCTAACAGTACCAGATAAAGGAACACTAATCATAACAATCTGGTACTGGCTAAAAAATAGAATGGCAAATCAATGGAGTAGATTAGATACATAATATACAGGGGTGAATGACCTTAGCAATACATTGTTTGATAAACCCCAAAATCTCAGCTTTTGGAATAAGAATTCATTCTTTAACAAAAACTTCTGGGAAAATTGGAAAACAATATGAGAGAAGCTAGTTATAAACCAATATCACACTCTCTATGCCAAGATAAGGTCAAAATGGATATATGATTTAGATATAAAGAGTGATATCATAACTAAATTAGGGAAACACGGAATAATTTGCCTAGCAGACCTTTGGAAAATGGAAGAATTTACAACTAAACAAGAGATAGAGAATATTATTAGATGTAAAGTGAGTAATTTCAATTATATTAAATTAAACAGCTTTTGAACAAACAAAATTAATCTAACCAAAATTAGAAGAGAAACAACAAACTGAGAAACATTTTTAATAACAAATGTCTTTGATAAAAGTCTAATTTCTCAAATTTATAGAGAACTGTATTTGTAAAAAAACAACATATTCCCCAGTTGACAAATGGTCCAAGGATATGAACAAACAATCTTCAGAAAAAGAAATCAAAACCATCAATAATCACATGAAAACATGTTCTAAGTCACTCTTAAATAGAGAAATGCAAATTAAAATAATGCTGAGGCAGCATCTCACACCTATTGGATTGGTCAATATGGCAGTAAAGTGATAAAATGTTGGAGTGGATGTGGCAAAATTGGGACACTAATACGTTATTAGTGGAATATGGAACTGATCCCACCATTCTGTAGGGCAATTTGGAACTAGTCCAAAGAGCCATAAAATTGTGTATGTCCTTTGATTCAGTAATACCACTACTGGATCTGTATCCCAAACAGAAAATAAAAAAGGGATAAGGACGTACTTGTTCAAAAATATTTATAGTAGCTCTTTTTGTAGTGGCAAAGAATAGGAAATTGAGGGGATATCCATCAATTGGGGAATGGGGAATAGATAAACAAAGTGTGGTACATGTTGATGATGGTACAGTATTATGCTATAAGAAATGATTAGCAAGAAGGTTTCAAAAAAAATTGGAAAGAACTGCAGGAACTAATGTAGAGTGAAATAAGCAGAACAATAAAAACATTGTATGTAATAACAGCAATATTGTACAATGATTATCTGTGAAATCTTGAGTACTATCAGCAATGCAATGATCTGAGAAAATCCTGAAAGACTTATGACAGAGAATGCTATCCACCTCCAGAGAAAGAACTGTTACAGTTGTTTTTCACATCAGTGAATTTGTGGTCTTATTTTGGGGTTTTCGTTACATAAAAGTTTGCTCTAACCACAATGACAAATATGGAAGTGGGTTTTGTGTAATAATAAAAATAATTTTTAAAAGAGTCTAGGCAAGAGCTAATCAAGGTTTGAAAAAACCGTTCTGGTAGAATGAAAGGAAAAATTGATTTGGAATTAGAATTGGGTTTGAATCCTAACTGTACCTTTCATTATCTCTTCAATCTTGGGCATCCTCTTTGTACCCACTTCCTCTGGTTGTAAAATGTCATTGGACTGGGTGACTTTTAAGTCTCTGTTTTGCTTTAAATCTATAATATTAATATAGTTTCAATGAAAGTAAAGAAAAGGTATATGAAAGAGATGCTACTGCAACAATTCCTGTGGTTTCATTCACCAAACTCACACAGGCATTGGCAGATTTAGTATCCAGAGAGAAAACTGCCACCTTGAGTACTAGGAGTAATTCTGAAGATGATAATTCCTAATAGTGTTGTGTTTCCCAATTTTAATCGGCCCCTAGACTCAATTAGCTCATAGAAAAGCATTTAGGAAAAAAGGATCAGAGATTTAGAAGTGACTTGCTACAGCAAGAACAGTTATTACAAAGCACCTCCTTGCACCCACAAGGGGAAAAATTATACAGAGTACATGGTGGAGATAGGAGAGAGAATGGACACAAATTTAAATTACAGAAACTGTGAGGGACATACAGAGGGAACACATGTTCTCCAGTGAATTCGCAACGCAAGAGCATCAGGGGACTCAGGGTCATCGCTTTCTCTACAGAGTACTTAGAAAATTCAGCAGTGAAGTGTTACTTTTTATAATGGACAAATCCCAGCTGCTAGGCTACATTACATCCGCAGAGCAGATATGTATGTAAAGTGAATCTGCTGAACTTAGTCCTTGTAGGGGATAGCTCCTCTTTTGTACAGGTCAATTCACTAATTCACTGCAAGGAAGAGTTGGGTTCTATTACTTCATAGTTAGATCATTATAGGAATTGGTGGCTGCTAAAGTCACAACAAGATCACTCAGGCTTTGGGCTAACTCCTGTTTGACAGGAGTATCTGGGCTGGACTGTTTGATTTACATAATGGATTTCCTGGATTCATTTTTTGATGCTTATAAGCAGTATTTATCATATCCAGCTTCCAGATTGACTACATATTACTAAGATTGTTTAATAATTTTCTTTTTAGTTCAAGTGCTCTTGCCTGAAAAGACAGAAAATCTCAGCCTAAGACAGGCAAAAATGTCTCCTAGGACCTCAGCTCTGAGGTTTCTTTTCTTACAGGGAAAGAGTAGAACTTTGGTAATTTTCCTTGTTTGGTAGTACTTTCCCTAAGTGAAGAACTTCTTCCTAACCTATGATAAGTGACAACCCACTTGCATGTCACAGATTACTTTTTGGTCTATAAGAATAAAGAAAGCCTTTTACCAGTGTTATGATAGAAAGGAGATAGAGAATCTATAAGGTGAGACTCCCTTCTAGCTCTCCCCTCTTGCCAAATATACACTGGGGGATGTCGAGGAGGAATTATCCCAAAACTGGGTGACCTGGATGATCATGCCACCCCACAGGAGTTGGGGGCGAGGCTTCCCTATAAGATGAGATATGGGGGACCACAATCTGATTCTGAATGAGGGTGGGGTTCACACAAGCCTCCCCCAAGGTCAGTCAATTTCACAGCAGGTGGTCTGGCTCCAAGATGGAGGCAGCCAGACCAAGCTCTGATTCCCTTCCCCCTTGTTTCTCAGGCACTCCTGAACACTATATGACTAATGAATGGCTTTTATTAATATCAATATAGAGATTGGGGAAAGGGGTGAAGGTCACAGGGATTTGGGGGTACCCTCTTTTCTATTTCTATGGGGTCCATCACTCAGGTGGGAACCTTTAGGGTTCCCACTCCTAAGCATCTCCCCCCACCTCTTCTCCTTCTATTTCTATTTCTATTTCTATTTCTATTTCTATTTCTATTTCTATTTCTATTTCNTTCTATTTCTATTTCTATTTCTATTTCTATTTCTATTTCTATTTCTATTTCTATTTCTATTTCTATTTCTATCCTTTCTATAATTGCAAGTCAAACCAGAAAAGGTCTCTCAGCAAGGTTGGGTAATGGGAGAAGGAGTCTAAGAGATCTCTCCCAAAATGGAGTCCCAAAACTTAGCTAACTCATTGGTTGAAGTCTTGATGGGTGAGAAGTGATGGGATGCCTTTGACCAGGGAATCGGGGTTTCAGTGTCCAAATAAAGATCCTCAGAAAGCCCTCATGACTGGATCCAAGCTGGAATGTCCACCTCCTTCCTCTCCAAGTCCTCAGCCAGAAGTCCTTCTCCTCCTTCCTCCAGAGAATTACCCAGAATTCTCTCTGGTCTCAACTGTCAGTAACTGTCACCAACAGCCTTCTTCTGGCTCTTTTTGTCCCATCTCCCATCCTTACAGGGCTTATGAAAAATAATTGACTAAAGTCAGATACATAGAGGAAGTTTATGTATACTGTGGAGCAAATTGATGGTTTCTACTAACTTTTTCCTGACAATTGAGTAACTTTTAAAATATAGACTTTCTTTTTTTACAACTGGAAGGGCCTCAGTTTTACATTTCATAGGCTTTGTATTTGTCACTTAACCCATAAACTTTGCAGAACTCTAAATTGTGCCTACCCTTGCCCTACAAAGATAGAAATCAAGAGGAATTGACAGGTGACTTAATACGAAGGTGGTGGAAAGAGATAAACTGAAAATGACTCCAAAGTATATTGAAGTTGAATTACTTGGAAAAATGATGATGGCATCCACAGAAATAAAAATAGTCAAAGGGCTAGATTTGAGGGGAATTGTGAGTTCGACTTTTTAAGTTGGAGGTACAGTTGGTACATTCAGTTAAAGATGTCTAGCAGATGATTTGAAATTCAACCTAGCTCAGAGAGAAATCAAGAAATCAGGACTGGTATTAGAGATTTGTGAGTTGTCTTGATAAATATGATAATCATTCATAGGAATGAGAAAGGTGGATTCCCTCCCCACATACATACATCACAGAAGGTAGAAGAGGGTATTAATTATCCCTGAAAATTAAAAATATACAGCAATTTGAAAAGCCTAGAAATATAAAAGTTATCTGGAAAAAATCAATCACAAGCTTATTAAAGTCACCATCTGATGAAGTGGTAGGCAATTTTAACATTATTCACAAATTTCAAGAATCATCTAAGAATCAGAATGGGAGAGACTTTAGACTCCAATATATTTCTAAATAGTTCAATTTGAGAACTCTGATATCCAATCATTTGAATATCTCCATTAATGCAAAAGCTACTTTCTCCTGAGGCACCCCTTTCTACAAATCAAGTAGATTTGTGAAGAATTGGTAAGATAAGGCTATATGGAGACAAAGTTGATGGAGGGTACCCTAATAGGGTAAGAGTATATTTTAGGCACAGAGAATGTAATTGGAACAATTGTAGATGAAGGAAACTTCAAACATATTGTTGATTAATGACAAATGATTCAATTTAGTTAGAGTGTAATGTGTGTAAATGCATGATCATGATTATTTGTTAGTGACCAGTAATTCAATGCCTTCTCCACCTACCCTCCCAATATGATAGCCTATTTTTAATAGTTCTAAATATTTAAAAGGTTTTCATTAAATAGAAAAGAAATCAGTATTTCTCTAATTTTTGCCCTCCTTCTGAGGGGAAAGTAGAACATATCTAATTCCTCCTCTTCATTGAGATCTTTGGTACAATGAAAAGAAAGATGATTTTGGAGCTCTAGGATCTAGGCTTGAATCTTGACTCAGTTGTTTGCCTTCTTTGTGACTGAAGACATGATGTAATATTTCCGAACCTTAATTTTATTCAAATATGAAAAGAAAGGAATAGATGAACTAGTTTATTCTAACAACCCTGAGAGTGATAAATCTATGTTCTTTGTTCATTATCAAGGGAAAGGTAGAAAGACTATTATTGGCAAATTGGAGGCAGGCATCCACTGAGTGGAGAGAAAATAAAGAGCAAAGAATTTGGAAATATTAAAGAAGGATCCAACTAATAATCAGTTTTTTTTAGTATAGATTTTTCAGTCCTATTAACATGGGTCCACAAAAAAGGTCCTGTATACAATTAAAGTAAAAAATGACAAAATACTCCAAGAGGCTATTTATATACTATTTTTTGGTTTGACACAAAACCAAAGAATGTTTAACAATCCCATTGACATTTTAAAACTCATTTTCCAGGTTGTGAAATTTGCAACTATTTCAGTCTCAAATTTTTGTTTAAACCACACTTCAATGTGCGAAGCTGGTTTTCTGTAATGTTTGCAAAGCAAAGCATTGTGATTTTCACCACCAGTCTATACTATCTTTCCCTTCATCTGCCTTCAATGTGATCTTTTATTTTGTTCCTCAGAAGAATTAATTCCATCCTCAAATGGCTTTTTTCTTCATTTCTATGATCTAACTTATCTATCACTTTTTTCTTTCTTTTTTTGGCACTAAAAAAACAAATATAAATAGGAAAGTTAAAGTTCTAGCTAGGAGAGCATAAAGGCACATGGCAAAATAACCAATTTGAGCCAGCTTCAGACCAGTTATTTTTTTTTCCTTCAGAGGTGTCAGTTTATAAACTTTCTCCCACTATGAGTCCTTTGTGCCATACTGGGAAGCTTCCAAATATAGCTTCATTACCTGAAAAAGTAGAAGCTCATCCATGCTGATCCTGGTGTAAAATGTACCTTGCTCAATGGTTGTCAAAACATTTATATCTGGGCAGCTGCTGAATCTCAGAAAGATAAGGTAGGAAAACTATTCAAATCCTTGAGCAAAATCAATTCTCACTCATTGAAGAAGGAAGAAGAAAAGATTGAACTAAATATTGAAGGGCAAAAAGCATCCCAAAAAGGTGCCTGCTATATGAGACTCAGTATTGTCCTACCATGATATGAATTTGCCACCCAATGTTTCTACCCTTAACCATAGGAAGCTTTGAGAATTTGTCCTACCTTATGAATTTGTCAGTCCATCAACCAAATTTATTATATGCCTCTTGTGCTCAGTCTTGTCTAAGGCATCATTTGGTTTTGCTTTTTCTCTGAGATATATCTTATACCAAATTGTGGAATTTTCACAAACTACACATATATTGGTGGTATGGAACATGAGGGTCTTAAAGGAGATTAAAGACATTCATTTATTATTTAAAATATTAAATGAAAAATTAAATGCCAATGTATGTATATATTCGTGTATGTATGTATATATCTATCTATATGAAACAATAAATAATTATTAAGCACTTTTTATATGCCAAGCACTATGTTAAATGCTAGGAATATAAATAAGAAAGAGAAAAACAGTCCATGCCTTCACAGATAAACTAATGGGAGAGCATAATACACAAATAGAAAATGAAACTTGTATTCATAAGGGGGTGGGGCTGTAGGCTTGGTGAGACTTTCATTCTTGCCAAGAGGAAAAGCAGATTGGGTCCAGAGGCCACTACTTTTCCTCTGATAGATGAGGCATTGGGCTAGAATTATAATTATCTATTCTCTCAAATATTATTTGACTAGAGGATGTAATTGAATTCAAGTAAACTTTAGATTTCTTTGTCTTGGGGGCAAGGCAATAGGAGTACCTAAGATCAATATCCTTGGCTTGATCCCTTCCCCACCTATTATCCCTTTCATAATGGACATACATTACAAATAACAAGAAATGTATTTAATCAAATTATAGCAAAACACAAACCAGAAAAGGAATATGTAATAGAATATGTAGATCAAACAAGACAGAGTGAAGGAACTCTCACATTGGGATCCAGATAACTCCACTTAACCAAAAGAGAGGGTCATGGATTTTACTCAAGAGAAAACCTCCTCAAGTCTTTTGAGTAATAATCTGGAAATAGGACATGAGGGAGACTGCCACCTTCTTTTATGTCTTCCCAGAGTCTTTTGCTTCAGGAACCTGAATTGGGGGTTGTCTTCTTCCATTATCTCTCTAAGCTCGAAGCAAGAAACATCCAAAGTGACTTGAAGTAATAAAGAAAACTCAACGCTTAATGAGTCTCCTTTTGGGGGCATCTTAGAAGGACTGCCAAAGAACAAAAGCTTATCTGTTACCAACTCTGTCCCACTTCACATAAGGTAGTGTATTCATCTCTACTTATGAAGAGATAGTCCCATACTAATTGGAAATGGAATTTGGGACTAGATTTACTAGATCACAGTTATTAAGTGTCTGAGGTGATTGAACTCGAGTTTCTCTGAAACATCATTCAGCATCCTGGAACGCCTAGCTGCCATTATTTATATAAATGTACATGCAGCATTTCATTCTATAGCACTCTCCCAACTATTTTTTAAAAAGGAAAGTTTTTTATATTACCTCCTAAGCCACACCTCATTGGGGTGAAAAAATAGAAAGACAAGTATGCATAGTCTAGAAAAGCAGATTCCCTCAGTGGATGTATTAAATATATATATTAATGCAAAGATGCAACTGAAGCTTTTACCTTTGCAAAAGTTAACTGAAAACTTCTGGCAGTTAGAAGCCTTAGAATCCTGACAGAAGGACAGTTGGAACCTGAGGCTTGAAGAGAACAGAGGTTCTAACTGAGGCTCTGCTTTTGGGATTCAGTTTTGCTTTGGCCTGTGCTTTTGTCTCTGGAGAATTTGAACCTAGCTAATTTTCTGGACCTCTCCCTGACCTTCTCCATATTATTCCCCTATTACCTTTCCTGATTTTCCTTGTGGGCTCTGGGAAGAAGGGTGGCTTTTGCGTTCTAGTGATTAGACTTTGTAAGCTTTAGTTTCCCTATAGGCAAGTAGGATATCCTTGAATCAAACTATCCCTTATTTTATTGATTAGTATTCACTTTACTTTAAAAGCAGCCTAATCTTTCCTGGTTGGGAGAGTAGGCTCTCTCTCAGTCTAACCCACTCCTGTGACCCTCCCCCATCTTGAGTTTCTCCCTAGGGCCTGTCAGAAACCCCAAACCCTTCTCTCCTTCTGACTAACCCAGAATATTAATAAATCCCCTTGTTACCTACTCAAACCCTCTAGTGAATCATTGTGTCGAAAATTAGGCAAGGGTTGAAGAGGGAAGGAATTATTTTTCTTTTATTTTCTGAGGGAACTGGAGGCATCCATCTTGGGAGGAAGTCGTTGCTCAAGAATTCCTTCTGTGATTTGTTCTTTGAGTGAACATTTCTTCAATTTTCAATTTGGTCTTAAGATTTTAAACATTTTTTCATTGTTCCTTTAACATAATATTTATTACATTGGGAATATTCAAGAATACAAATAGTATTTCTGCTGTTCTGCATTTGATTGTGAAGTTTTATAGTATAGGGCATGATTAATTTTAAAAGGTCCCATTCATAGCTGAGTAATATATATTCCTTTCTATTTTCATTCAGTAGTCTTTAGAAGTCTTTCATATCTAAATGTTTATAAAACACTATTTGGTTTTTTAATTATTTCTTTTTTGTTGTTGTTGTTACTTTTGCCTAGGAAAACTGAGGTAAAATGATATTCTATGCTGAGTCAACTGATATGCACACTTTTATGGTTCTTTGAATACGGTTCCAAATAGCTCTAAAGAATTGTTGTATCAGTTTATAGTTCTATCAACAGTGTATTAATATACCAATTTTTCTCCTCCAACACTTATCATTTTCCATTAGCCAGCCTAATAGGTATGAGGTTCAAGCATGTTTCTTATAGATAACACATTTGTGAATTTTGCTTTTTTATCCATTTTATAAGGTAGTGCCTTTAATTCAGACTCAAAGTCATGATACTTAATTATTTCCCCTCTATTTTATTCTCTTATATACTTTCTTCTTTTACTGCCTTCACATTATTTTTCAAGTTATCCTTACTTTTTTTCCCCTTTTAACCACTTTTGCTATAGACCTTTCTCCAAACTTCAGGTTTGTTTTATTAATGACTAATCTCTTTAAATATGCCCTTCTCCTTACCTGTTCTTATCCATTTCTCTATTGATTTGAATTCATTTCTACACTAAAACATTTGTTTTTTTTTGTGTTTTTGCTTCTTTTGATGAGTTTGGTCAACTGACATGTAGAGCCTGCAGTCCTGAAGACCCAAGTTCAAATCTAGACTCAAATAGTTACTAGTTGTCTGACAATGAGTAACTCATTTACTTTCTGTCGATACTCAGTTTTTTTCAGCTGTAAAATGATGATTATAATGGCATATGCCTCACAGGGTTGTTGTGAAATTCAAGAAATGATATTTGTAAAGTGCTTAGCAGGGTCTGGCTCATAGTAGACACTTAATATGTGTTTTTGTTTTTCCTACCCTCTGCACTTTCAATAATTTTTGATATTTTTATATTATTATATTTTTCAAGTATGAGAACACCTTGTTTTAATAATCCAGAGGCAATACACATGATCAATAGCTAGAAATTGCAAAGAAAAAATCAGGGAAAAAAGCAAACTTTTGAATAATTAAAATTCAAATAAAGTAGACTGTCTAAGGATCATTGTAGACTTCTCTTTACTAAAGATATTCAGACAGAAACTTGATGGCACCTTATTGGTTAAATTAGGGATTATTTTTAGGTGGTATCTATCTATAAAATTCACTGATGATGAGTCTCCAAATAGCTAAATCATGAAGCATGACACTTGTGTTGGTGTGATTTTTTAGCAATGGTTCTTAACCTACACTCCCTAAGTATTTATTTCTAATATTTTCTTAATGGTATTTAGAGTTTATATTTTGCATTACAACTTTATGCATTTCCTGCATTTAAAAATATTTTTCTAGGTTTCCGGGTTAAGATGGCGGCAGAGTAAGAAGCAGCTCTTAACCTCTCCTGACCAAAACACACAAAACTCCTCAAGGGGACATAAAAACAAGTCCAGACGAATGGAAGAACGCCACAACAGGGCACAGCATGGAAGGTACGTGGAATCGAGACATTTCCAGGCTATAAAGGGCTCTCACTAAATCGCGGGCTGAGCAACCGCCCCACCCCCACCCCCTCCACACTCATCTATAGCTCCGAACCCAGCTAAAAAGAAATAGGGCAAGTTTGGGGCACCCATCGAGTCATCAGCAGCTCTGGGACCTGTTCCTGAGAGCAGCAAGACTTAGGACCCCATTAAGTCAAAAAACGCACACGAAATCTGAGCGTGCGTGAGCAGGACGCTGGGCGCAGAGCGCAGGCTGAGCAGAGGCGTGGGCGGAGGCAAACACAACCAGGAACTAAAGTCTAAGTGGGGAACCAGTGCAGATGGGTATAGGACTGTGGAAGCAGCTCCCTGAGACTTGTAAAGAAACCTCCAGCAGAGGATCAAGCAAGAGGGCCCACCAGGGGGCTTGACCTTGGAAAAAACCAGAACTCAGACCTCAGGAGCCAATAGATCGCGAACAGACACTGAGCGCGAGGATAAATCTGAGATGCTGCTGGGCTAATGATGGCTACTCAGCATCAGGAAGTTCAGAAGAGAAAGAATAATAACAAGAAGAAGAAGTCTTTAACACTCGACAGCTTTTACACAGAGAAAATCCAGACACCCGAGCAAACAGAGGAGGAGAACAAACAAGCATCCGGACCCTCCTCAAATAAGGAAAACTCCTCACAAGCTATGGAAGAGTTCAAAACTGAGATTCTGAGGAAAATGGAAGAGATCTGGCAAGAAAATAACAGTTTAAAAGGTAGAATCTTGCAATTGGAAAGTGAGGCTCAGAAATCAAATGAACTGATAAGCAAATTGAACACCAGAAATGACAAGATGGAAAAGGAAAACCAAAAGATTATAGCCGATAACCAGTCCCTAAAGGCTAGAATCGAGCAATTAGAAGCTAATGATCTCTCAAGACAACAAGAACAAATAAAACAAAGTCAAAAGACTGAAAAAATAGAAGGAAATATGAAATATCTCAATGAGAGAGTGACAGACCAAGAAAACCAGTCTAGAAGAGACAATTTGAGAATAATTGGTCTTCCAGAAAAACCACAAATTAATAGAAACCTGGACTCCTTACTAAAAAAAATTATTCAGCAAAATTGCCCTGAAGTCCTACCACAAGAGGGCAATATAGACATCGAAAGGATTCATAGAACACCCACTATATTCGACCCAGAGAAGAAATCGGTTAGAAATATTATTGCCAAATTCAAAAGCTTTCAAGCAAAAGAAAAAATCTTACAAGAAGCCAGAAAGAGACAATTCAAATGTCAAGGAGCACCAATCAGGATCACACAGGATCTGGCAGCCTCCATGCTAAAAGACCGCAAGGCTTGGAATACAATATTCAGAAAGGCAAGAGAGCTGGGCCTGCAACCAC
>NC_058130.1:546321874-546322194 GCF_016433145.1 Gracilinanus agilis
TCAGCTGCACATGGCACATTCACAAAGATTGACCATGTTATAGGGCAGAGAATCATTGCAAACAAATGCAAAAGAGCAGAAATAATAAATGTAAGCTTCTCAGATCATAATGCAATAAAATAATAATTAGTAAGGGCACCTGGACAGGAAAATCAAAAATTAATTGGAAATTAAATAATATGATTCTTCAAAACCAATTTGTCAAAGAAGGAATCATAGAAACAATCAACAATTTCATTGAAGAAAATGACAATGTTGAGACATCCTACCAAACTATGTGGGATGCGGCCAAGGCAGTACTCAGGGGGAAATTTATATCC
>NC_058130.1:546322293-546322554 GCF_016433145.1 Gracilinanus agilis
CAAACTCTGTGGGATGCGGCCAAGGCAGTACTCAGGGGGAAATTTATATCCTTGAGTGCATATATTAACAAATTAAGGAGGGCAGAGATCAATGAATTGGGCATGCAACTCAAAAAATTAGAAAGTGAGCAAATTAAAAATCCCCAGATGAAAACTAAATTAGAAATACTAAAAACCAAGGGAGAAATTAATAAAATCAAAAGTAAAAGAACTATTGAATTAATAAATAAGACTAGAAGCTGGTACTTTGAAAAAACACAT
>NC_058130.1:546322641-546344341 GCF_016433145.1 Gracilinanus agilis
TAAACTGCCTAGACTAACAGCAGAAGAAATAGAATACCTAAATAATCCCATATCAGAAAAAGAAATTGAACAAGCCATCAAAGAACTCCCTAAGAAAAAATCGCCAGGGCCTGATGGATTCACAAGTGAATTCTATCAGACATTCAAAGAGCAACTAATCCCAATACTATACAAATTATTTGATATGATAAGCAAAGAAGGAGTCCTACCAAATTCCTTTTATGACACAAATATGGTACTGATTCCAAAGCCAGGGAGACCAAAAACAGAGAAAGAAAACTACAGACCAATCTCCCTAATGAACATAGATGCAAAAATCTTAAATAGAATACTAGCAAAGAGACTCCAGCAAGTAATTAAGAAAATCATTCACCACGATCAGGTGGGATTTATACCAGGAATGCAAGGTTGGTTCAACATTAGGAAAACCATCCACATAATTGACCATATCAACAGTCTAACAAACAAAAATCACATGATTATTTCAATAGATGCTGAAAAAGCCTTTGACAAAATACAGCATCCACTCCTATTGAAAACACTGAAAAGTATAGGAATAGAAGGACCTTTCCTAAAAATAATAAACAGTATATACCTAAAACCATCAACAAACATCATATGCAATGGGGATAAATTAGAAGCCTTCCCAATAAGATCAGGAGTAAAACAAGGATGCCCATTGTCACCTCTATTATTTAACATTGTACTAGAAACACTAGCAGTAGCAATTAGAGAAGAAAAAGAATTTGAAGGTATCAAAGTGGGCAAGGAGGAGACTAAGCTATCACTCTTTGCAGATGATATGATGGTCTACTTAAAAAATCCTAGAGAATCAACTAAGAAGCTTGTAGAAATAATCAACAACTTTAGCAAAGTTGCAGGATACAAAATAAATGCACATAAATCATCAGCATTTCTATACATTTCCAACACACTAGAGCAGCAAGAAGTAGATAGACAAACTCCATTTAAAATCACCCTAGGCAATATAAAATACTTAGGAATCTACTTACCAAAACAAACACAGCAATTATATGAAAACAACTACAAAACACTTTCCAAACAAATAAAACTGGATCTAAACAATTGGAAAGCCATTGATTGCTCATGGGTAGGTCGAGCCAACATAATAAAAATGACAATTCTACCCAAATTAATTTACCTACTTAGTGCTATACCTATCAAGCTACCAAAAAACTTCTTTACTGAATTAGAAAAAACTATAAAAAATTTCATTTGGAATAACAAAAGATCAAGAATATCAAGGGAAATAATGAAAAAAAATGTGAAGGAAGGGGGCCTGGCAGTACCAGATATTAAATTATACTATAAAGCAGCAGTCATCAAAACAATATGGTACTGGCTAAGAGATAGAGAGGAGGATCAATGAAATAGACTGGGGATAAATGACATCAGCAAGACAGTGTATGATAAACCCAAAGAGCCCAACTTTTGGGACATGAATCCACTATTTGACAAAAACTTCTGGGAAATTTGGAAAACAATATGGGAGAGATTAGGTCTAGATCAACATCTCACACCCTACACCAAGATAAATTCAGAATGGGTGAGTGACCTGAATATAAAGAGGGAAACTATAAATAAGCTAAGTGAACACAAAATAGTATACCTATCAGATCTCTGGGAAAGGAAAGATTTTAAAACCAAACAAGAGTTAGAGAAAATTACAAAATATAAATTAAATAGTTTTGATTATATCAAGCTAAAAAGCTTTTGAACAAACAAAAACAATGTAGTCAAAATGAGAAGGGAAACAACAAATTGAGAAAAAATCTTTATTACAAAAAACTCTGACAGGGGTCTAATTACTCAAATATACAAGGAGTTAAATCAATTGTATAAAAAAAATCAAGCCACTCCCCAATTGAAAAATGGGCAAGAGACATGAATAGGCAATTCTCAGGTAAAGAAATCAAAAGTATCAATAAGCACATGATAAAGTGTTCTAAATCTCTAATAATTAGAGAAATGCAAATCAAAACAACTCTGAGATACCACCTCACACCTAGCTGGTTGGCTAAAATGAAAAAAGGGGAGAGTAATGAATGCTGGAGGGGATGTGGCAAAATTGGGACATTAATGCATTGCTGGTGGAGCTGTGAACTGATCCAGCCATTCTGGCTGGCAATTTGGAATCATGCTCAAAGGGCTATAAAAGAATGCCTGCCCTTTGACCCAGCCATACCATTGCTGGGTTTGTACCCCAAAGAGATCATAGATAAACAGACTTGTACGAAAATATTCATAGCTGCGCTTTTTGTGGTGGCAACAAATTGGGTATGTCCTTCAATTGGGGAATGGCTGAACAAACTGTGGTATATGCGGGTGATGGAATACTATTGTGCTAAAAGGAATAATAAACTGGAGAAGTTCCAGGCGAACTGGAGAGACCTCCGGGAACTGATGCAGAGAGAAAGGAGCAGAGCCAGATGAACATTGTACACAGAGACTGACATTCTGTGGTAAAATCGAATGTAATGGACCTCTGTACCAGCAGCAATACAATGACCCAGGACAATTCTGAGGGATTTATGGTAAAGATGCTACCCACATTCAGAGGAAGGACTGCAGGAGAGGAAACATATAAGAAAAACAACTGCTTGAACGCATGGGTTGGGGTGGACATGATTGGGGATGTGGACTCGAAACTACCACACCAATGCAACTACCAACAATTTGGAAATTGGTCTTGATCAAGGACACATGACAAAACTAGTGGAAATGCGCATGGGTAGGGGGGCGCGAGGGGGGGTGTTGAAGGGGAAAGGAGGAGCATGAATCATGTAACCATGTTAAAAATGAATATTAATAAATGTTAAAAAAATATTTTTCTAAGAAGGGGTACATTAGATTCCCTAGATTTCCAAAGGTGTCTAAAATACAAAATAATGTTCAGCATATCGGCTCTAAAAATCAAGTGAGAAGAACCAGGTGAACATTGTACATAGTAACAGCATAGTGTAAGGATTATCAATTGTGAAAGACTCATCTACTCTGATCAAGACAATGATCCAAGACAATTCCAAAAGATTCATGAAGGAAAATGCTGTCCACCTCCAGAGAGAGAAGTGATGATGCCTGAGTGTATATTAAAGTACATACAATGATCCTTCACCTAAAGTGAGTTACATTCCAGAGACCCCCGTGAAAGGTAAAAATCTACGAAATTGTCCTTATGTTTATTTTATTATTTATATACATTTTGAGGCTTTATAAACCTTTGCCACTCTCCTATTAACATTTTCCCCATTCTTATTAACCTAGAGTCACTATGCCAATCAGCACCCAGGATGCAGAACATAGTACTGTAGTTGATTGCCTTTTATTCCATTAGCCAATAGTGTGCATGATAAATGCAACTCCTTGATATAGAATTTTATATGTATATATGTATATATATGTATATATATATAAAACCAAAATAGTGAGGCCATAATACGTGAACTGCTACATAGCAAGGGAAGACTCTGTATTGTACTTTTTTTGTTTTTTTTTTATTTTTGTATGTTTTTCTTTTTAACAGAAATAATATGGAAATATGTTTTGTATGATGTCATGTGCATAATTGTTCATATACTGTTCTTTTCAGTGATGTGGAATGAGCAGGAAAGAGGGAGGGGATTTATAACTCAACTTTTTAATGAACATTAAAATTTATACATGTAATTGGGACATATTTAATGAACATAATACAAATTAAAACTTTATATTTTGACGAGTTATGTTCTCTAGGTTTTTCAAATAAAGGAATGAAGTCACTCAGTAACAAGCCTGATTGGAGGAAATAAGAAGCTGCCTGTTTTCCCAACCTGCTCTCTGCCTTTGTATTTAATTTTCCTCTGTAATCTGTACCACTTTGAGATTAAACCATTCTGGCTAAGCATTCGAATTTTCTCTGCATGGAATGTAAATAGAAGTTGAGAGGAAAGAAAGCTGTAATTAATAAGGTTAAAGTTTAGTGGTCTACAATGAGAGAGCAAATTATCTGTAGTGTCTACTTAAGTAGTCTAGGTGCTTTTTACTGATCTCATAGATTTTACAGAGATCATTTAGTGAGACCTCATTTTACAATAGAGGAAACCAAGGTCAAATATAATAAGTAGCAGAATTGAGATTTCATCTTGGGTCTTCCCATTCTAAATTTCATGCTCTTTCCATTATAGCTACCTGAAAATGTAGATGTGGATGATAACAGTTAAAAATATTTAAAGTTTCCCAGGTGAACCGAAAGTTTTGCCAAATGTAAACAATCTCCCCACAAATTATATTTTAAAACTTGACGGTTTCATCCTGTCAATCAGGTATCATCGAACTCATTTTTTCAATTCTACAAAAAGACTAGGTAAATATTTAAAGTACAGCAAAATTTTTATTTTGATTAATGAGAGAAAACACTACTTAAGAACCTAGATTTTTGAATAAGTGAGAATTTGTCTGCAATCTTCAGGTTTTTCTCCAGATGCTAAATGCCAAAGGCAATCGAGCAGAACTAATCCACAGCAGAGACTATGACAACAATAAGTAATGAGGAAGGAAACATTCAATAGCAGGAATGAAGGTAGCTGGAATGAATGAAGGTAGAAGGATTGAAGCAAATAGCTGGAATGGGAGATGTGAACACTCTCAGGTGAAGGCATATTGAAGGCCTTGATTAATCTTACTGTAGAAACCTGTCATAAAATGTATAAATCATGAAATATCAGATATTCACCAAAATGTAATAAGGCAAAAAATGGAATGCTAACTTTAAATAAGAAGAAAATATAGGGAAAATCACCACCTTATACAAACACTGATTTATTTCCTAGCAATTTGCAGAAAAACTATTAAGGAATCACTAAAAATATTTCAAACTACAAAGGCAGAAACCTGGAATGAGAATGCTAATATTCAAGACTCCCTCCACATTTGCATATAGTAGGTGCTTCATCACCTTGCTCTCAATTAGCCTCCCTATTTCCCATCCTTCATTGTCACCTATTCACAGAATGAATAGTTTCAAAAAAATGCCTGCTAAGGTTCTGATACAAAATTATGAAGCAGCTCTAGGGACTGCTTGGAAAGAATGGGGTATTTGGAGATAGGATGAAAAATAAGAATGGTGGAATTATTACTTAGTAGCTACAAATAGTCAGTCTTACCCCAGCATTACGGACTGATCCTCTTGTTAGTGATGATTTTCTTTTCTTTTTTTTATTTTTGGCACTTTAAACTGAAGCAAGCAAATTCTTCATAAGGATTATGTGAAGTAAAGAAAGCACGGTTTTATAGGGAAATTATAGAGTAGAAATAGATTTAAGGTAGGACAGAAAGCTGATAGCTTGCTATAACAACAGAAAATTAAGATCAGAAAAAGGAAGCTTCTTCCCCAAAGTCAATTTCTGTGTGTGGCAGTTGGTATTTGAACCCAGGATCCTGATTTCAAGACTAGTTCTCTTTCCACTATATAACAGAACAGGGTTTTATTAGTAAATCCCATAGTGCCCTATGATGAACAGAATCAAATATAAAATACTGTTTGACATTCAAAATCCTTCACAAATTGACTACCTCCTACCTTTCTAGTCTTTTTATAACTTACCTCTATGTCCTCTATGAGTCAGTGGCACTGTCATCCTTGCTGTTTTTCATGCAAGACATACCACTCCTCACTCTGGGCATTTTTATTAGCTGCCCCCCAAGACTGGAATTTCCTCTCTTCATCACTGCCTCTTGCCTTCCCTTTCTGCCTTCAGATCCTGAGTGAAATCCCACCTTATTCAAGAAGCTTTTACTAATCCCACTTATCACTAATGCCTTTTCTCTGTTGAACACTATGAATTTATTCAGTATACAACTGGTTTGTAAATAGTTATTTGCATGTTGTCTTACTCATTAAACTCTGAGCTCCTTAAGAGTAAGTCTTTGTATCTCCAGTATATCACAATGGCTGGCCCTTATTAAATATTTAATAAATGTATTACCACATTTAGATACAGGACTAGACTTGAAATCAGGAAAACTGACTTTGCACCAGACTTTAGGTACTTGCTAATTGTGAGCTCATGGGCAGATAACTTAACCTCTATGAGCTTCAGTTTCTTCTAATTCCTTCCATTTCCAGTCTCCAGAGTAGAAAGAGTAATACTTGACCTACCTCACAAAGCTATTCTAAGGGAAAATGTTCTAAGGAAAAATCCAGGTTGCTATAAGAGTAAGATTTGCTATTCATCCCAAAGCATAGCCTCCAAGTATCATCTGATGGGGGAGATCAGAAGGATGTGCCTTAATTTTGCACATATTTTCCAATTATAAACTGTGGAAGGCAGAGATTGTTTCATATTTGTTTCTGTATCCTTACCATCTAGAAGAGTACCTGTTGTTGTAATAATAATAATAATAATAATAATGATAATGCTTATCATTATTATTATTATTATTATTATTATTATGTGTATACCATATGTCTAAAAGAGGCGTCCCCAGATTGAGATTGAAGAAAAGTGCTATAAGTGTGCCAATTTGAAACTGAAGGTGATAGTTTGGGATGAATGGTTGAGGGTATCATAATATCTCACATTAATATACTTTAAATAATTAACTTTAAAGTACTCTCTATCTCTACAATAACCTGGTTTGTTAGATTACACCATGAAGACAGTGCCTGTATTTTAACAATTTATGGAGAAGTTCTACATGAGGAAATTCATTCTATCAATTTATGTTAGCATCTTCACTGCATCATACCATCTTAGTTATCTAAAGCAAGGAAAATTTAAATGTTGTTCTGCCTTTCTCAAGTACGTAGTATAAATAATATTATTATTCCTATTTTACAGATGAGGAAACTACAATGGAAAGGAGGGAATGTAGTCAGTTAACAATAATCAATTAAGTTATTTTTATATGATAGGTACTAGACTAAATGCCAAATTGATTTTCAGTACAGAAAACCTGGGTTCAAGTAACAGTTCTGCCACATATTCTGTGACTCTGGGCAAGTCATTTTACTTCTCCTTGTTCTATCTGTCAACTTGTTTTTTTTTTCCTTTTACTTCAACCTTTATCTTCTGTCTTAGAACTGATACTAAGGAAGAAGAGCAGCAAAGACTAGGCAATTAAGTGACTTTCTCAGGAAATATCTGAGACTAGATTTGAACCCAAGACATCCTGACTCTAGGCCTGGTGTTCTTTCTACTATTCTCCCTAGCTGCCCCTACCTCCTTTATTTTCAAGGTCGGCCCACCTATAGCACTCTCCCCAATCTCAGTCCAGGGGTGTTTCCTGCCACAAAGAGTATGCTGCCTCCTTATGGAGGTCTATAAGACAGAATTCTTCTGGCCAGCTGGACCCTGCCATTTCTCTCTCCAGGTCTCACCCTCAGAGTTCTCTCTTCATGGTGATCCTCTCTGGGGGCCCAATATCCCTATCAATTTCTTTGGGAATCTAATCAGATTTTTCTAGGTGCTGTGTCCATTTTCCTTGCATGAGTGAACTCTTGAGAGGCACAATAGCAATGCTGCTCCTCAGTCCACTGGTCCTTTGTCTTCTTTGTGAATACCACATCCCCATCTATGACAGTATCCTTCCCTGCTTCCTCCCTACCCTCAGCTATGTTTCCTTGGGTTAAAGTAATCCTCCCTATGATTCTGGTTAGGAAAGGAGGTTGTTATTGTTATTAACCTTCTTGTTTAGTTTTATCTTTTGTTTTTGCTTTGCTTATCTAGAAGAAGAATAAACCCATCAGAGGCAGTCTTATGGAATCTTCCCATTTTACATTAGAGAAATCTCAAATCCAAAGAGAATAGAGGCAACTAGGGAATTTAGTAGATAGAGTTCAATACTTGGAGTAGGGAAGATCTAAGTTTGGATCCTCTTGAGACACTTAATAGCTGTGTGACTGTGGATAATTCACTTAACTTCTAAGTGTCTCTTTTCTATAAAATAGAGTTAATGATGGGACCTACTTCACAAAGTTGTTGTGAGGATCAGATGAATTTACAGTTAAACATTTTGCAATCCTTAAAGCACTAGATAAATTCTAGCTATTATCATCATTATAATAGAACTTGGTTATAGTCATATAGTTACTAAGCATAAGAGGCAGCATTTGAACCCAGGCCCTTTGCCTTGAAAGCCAAGATTAATTCAGTTGGATCATCTCCTTTTTGAAGAAGGTAGGGACAAGAAAGCTAACATTTGTAAATTACTATAAAAATATACTATAACAATAAACAAAAATTTGAATTAAACTTAAGTCCAAGATTGTTCAAGGTGGAAGGAGAAACATAGGGACAACAATTAATTGGAAAGCATATTTCAATCATGTTGTGTAGAACATAAAGCCATGAAGGGAGAAAATGACCTATTCATAGCAGATCATTGGCTGATAAGTTTGGCCATTAGCCAAACTTTATTATGTTATGAGTGTGTAATTTGAATCTGTTACTCTAAAAATTATGATCCCCAGCAAAACTACTATTCCCAGCACCCTATTAACTTCCTGTCATTACGTGTGACATAGACAGGATATAAATTGGGTAGATTTCAGAGCTAGTGTCTAGCTCTCTTTGCTTCTCGTCAGCACCTTTGGTGGAGTGGAGATTTTGAGCAGGTAGAAAAACTTAGTCATTTTGTCTATTTTGTTAGATAATAAACTTTAAAAAATATAATACTTAAAATATTCAACATTAATTTTAATCTTACGTGAGGAAGTCATCAATCGAAATCTCCATTGATAAAGAATCTCAGGCATCTGGAAAAAGACATGGTGAGATCAACTCAGTAGCAAAAAAACCATGCCTGGAGATGAGAAGTCTTAGATTGAAATGTGACCTCAACTACTTCCTAGCTGTGTGATCCCAGGCAAGTCACTTACCCCCAAGAGCCTAGCCTTTATCACTCTTCTGCTTTGGAAACTATACTTAGTATTGATTCTAAGAAGTGAAAGGTTTTAAAAAAAAAAAAAAAAGACATGACCCTTCTAAAAATGAACTAGGATCTGGTACTGATCAATAGGATCAGACTTAATCTTTCTTTATAAAGTCCGGAAAGGGATTTGAAGTCACATTCACTGTCTGGATGTTGTATATCTTATCAAAGCCTTTTAGAAATTTTCTTCTTAATGCTACTGTAAAGTTCAAGTGATGCTATTTTCTCCAATGTGATTAATTTTAGTGTTCTCAGAACTGTGTAAGAGAATAAGGTTCAGAATGTCTCATATCATCTCCCTAGCTGGATCAGCCATTTGTAGTATATCACTTTCTAGCAATAGATACTGTGCCTATTTTCTACCTGCACTTCAAATTTTGTTTTGAGACACTTTGGCATCTACCACAAATTTTCTCATTCTTATACAGCAGCAACAACTGAATAAAATATAATTTTAAAATTTATATATATAAAATAAAGCAGTGTGCAGGGAGGCTAATCATACTCTCAATTCAGGGATTAGGTTTTATGAATCATTGAATAGTGAAAAATAATTTCCATGGGGTTATCAAGAGGAAACACTGTCCCATAGATTGAGCTAATAAATTTGATACCTGTGATCTGGGATTATATAAGTATTAAAAAAGTTATCATCATTTTATCATTGAGATTCAAAATGAGATGCTATGTTTTCTCTCTGAGCTTCTTAAGAAGAATAAAAAATTATTAAGTTTTTCCTATGTAAACTATTCTGTGATAGGGATGTTATTGGGTTCCCCATATGACTTCTTAATATGTCCTTGGTAAATGCCAAAAGCAGATTTATTTTATTTAGTTAAGTAAGAAATTAATAAAGCAAATACAATTATATTTTGCATTTTATTTCTGTGGCTCAGTTTCAAAGTAAGCTGCATAAAATAATAGTCTTTCTTCATTGGCTTGTGTTCTTGTTCATTGTAGTACTTTATAGAACTTTAAAGACTTTCACATGTTACACACAAAAAAGTCAGAGGAGCCAGTGAAGCAACAGGCTTTCATTTGATGAGTTTAACTTATATTAGAAAAGGTTTAAACACATGTTAAAACCAGTGGAAATGCGAGTTAGCTATGGGGGGGGGAGTTTGAGGGGGTGAAGGGGAAAGTCGAAACATGAATCATGTAACCATGGAAAATTTTTCTAAAAATTAAAAAAAATTAAAAAAAAAGAAAAGGTTTAAAGCTTAAGGAGACTCCTAAGGGAAAACCATGGAATGAAAAGAAGAGCAACAAAATAAGAATACAAGCAAAGTGGTGAGAACTATATTTCAACAGTCGTCTGAAGATTACTCAATGATAATCTGATGGAGAGGATTCTGCTTGGTCTTGACACTCTTAGCTCTCCTGCTATTCCTCCTGATCAGCATAGATGTCAGGGACCCTGGCTTCTCCACCAGGTCAGCACAACCCCCCCAAACCTGGGACAGGAGACAAAACATAAAAGACTTAGCAATGGCTGAATAAATTATGTCTTTGTATAAATAGAGAGCTGGACCATAAGGTAGGACAGCTAAGTGGAGCTCTTTATCAAGTAAGACAAATATGGGTTTTGTGGAGAGTTCTGCCAGGTTTGTTTTTCATATCTGATGTCACAGAGAGGGGACTGGAATTGGCCAAAAGATACCTGCTATTGAAATGTCTAATACTGACTACAACTACCTAAAGACTTATAGTGATAAGTTAGTAATACCTCCCAAACCATTTCGTTCCTCTTTGGAACAACTGTAATTAGTAGGCAACTTTTCTATGAGCTGAAATGTATCCCTCTGTATCTTCTTCCATTCTTTATGCCTATTCGTTCTCTTTTGGGAATCAATCTGAACAACACTAATTTCTCTACTAGGTGCTAGCTCAATAGCACTATTTAATGCACTACTATCTTTTCCAATTATTTGACTTGCAATATTAATGTTATCCTCAAGACCCTAGTCTTACTCACATCAAATATCAAAAGTTCCAAAACCTTGGCATTTCTGCCTACACCATATCTCTTGTATCTGTTCCTATGCATCTCTTCACTCACACAGCCACCAACTCAATTCAGATGCTCATACCTCTCTTCTAAAATCATGCTACTGCTTCCTAATTGCACTCCTGTCACAGTAGTTTCCTAAGACCAATCCTTCCTCAACACAATCACAACAGTAATTTCCTCAAAGGGTGAGTCAGATTCTATACATCTTCCCTTTCAATAAACTTCAGGGGCTCCCCATTTTCTCTAGTCTCAAATACCATCTATATTCCTCTGTTAAGCATTTTTATGGTCTGACATCCTTCCCCTTCCTATAGTTCCATTTTCTTCTTGCATATTATCCCTTTTCAGACACAACACTATATTCTAGGCACACTGGCCCTCATAAAACATTATCTTAAGCTGAGTACTTTGTACTGGTTGTCTGCCCCATGCCAGGAATTCACTGTTATCCCACTTCTGCTTCTTGAAAAACCTGGTTTTCTACAATACTCGATTCAAACTAAACCTTTTACATGAAGCCTTTCCTCTCTTCCCCACCATCTGGTTGCTAGGAAACTCTATTTGCACACTATACATATATATTAGAAACTACAAACACACACATACATTATGCATTAAAATATATTTTATATCTACCATTAGAGTGGAGGATCTCTAAGGACCAATACCATTTAGTGATATTCTTTAATCCGCAGAGCTTAGCAAAGTGCCTCACATAAATTAGATGTTGATGAATTGATTGCGTAAGAATAACTTATTCTTAAATAATTCATTAATAAGTAATTAGTAAGGATTAGTAATTTGAATAATTGTTTATTACTAGCATTTGAACCAGTTGAGATTTCTACCAGTCAAGAATTAGTTTTCTTTTCTTCCCTCATTGCCCCTAAACTGCTAATTTTTTCTATCATCTTTATACCAAACTGTTGGTATAAAGCAATTTTTTTTCATGTTGCATTTCTCTTTGCATTAGTAATTTGTAACAAATTTTCATATGATAGTTGTTCATTTGTATTTTCTTGTTTAAGAACTCCCTGATCATAATACTTGGCCATTTCTTCACTTGGGAATGACCATTATTCTTATATATTTGTATAAATTCTTTATATTTCTTGGATATAAAATTTTAACAAGCACATTTACTGTGGGGATTGTTTTCCATGTTCCCCTTTTGATTTAACTATACTGATAATTACATTTTCAAAAGCTTTTTAGATTTATATAATCAAATGCCATTTTTCTTCTATGATTATCTTCTTTCCTTATGTATATGAAAATATTTTACCTAGTCATTTTGCTTTAAAGTTTTCCCAGTAGTTTTTGTAGAAAAGGGAATCCCATCTCAGTATTTATAAATTGTAGACTTACTAAGCAAAATGCTACTACCATTGTGTTTGAATCTTATTAATTTGGTCCTTTGATAAACTTTACTGTCCAAAAAATCTATCAGTACACATTTATCATTTTTCCGTGCCTATTTTTTCTAGACATTGTGTTAGTTGCTGAATGTATGAAGCTGAAAATGAAAAAGTCCCTGATGTCAAGGAGATTATAGCATAATGGAGTAGGTAACATGTGCATAGGCAAATATGTACAGAATAAAAATATAGAGAATAAATATCAAGAAATAGAAATAAATAAACAAATAAATGAAAATAAATAAGGTATTTTAGGAAGAAGAATTATACCATTCCTTCTGAAACTTTTCGTGTAGAAATTGGTATAATCTTGAGGCTAAGACTGAGCTGTATGGCTGTCAAGTTGGAATAAGAAGCATCCATCATTGGTATGTTGAAAGGAGTATTTTGCATGGAGAGCAAGTTGGCTGATGACATAGTTCCTTGCTGTGACAATAATTGTTGTTTTACATAAATTGTTATTTTTATATGAGCTATTGCTTAAAGATTAAGTCTTTTCCAATGATATAATATATAGATGAATTTTCTGTATTTGAGGGAAGAGACAGTGAGAGTACGTCACTGAAATATTAATAAGTGAAAGGATGTATATTTATGGCTAGAGCCTGTTAAAATAAATATACTTTAAATGCATGTTTTCAAAGGATTTTAAAAATGCAATACAATATATTAAGCTAAAATAATGAACTTTACTGTGAATAACCCAAATAACAACCAATGGGATTTGCATAAGATTCCTCAAAAACTTAAAAAAATGAATTTGTGATTTTATTGTATTAATAAAATGAATTGATAGCTACCCATCCAGTTCAACATTTTAAGAATATCTTTAAGGATAACATTGATAGCATACATGTGACATTTGTAGATAAAATGAGCTATGTAATGAATATCATAACCAAATTGTTGATAGCCAGTAGCCAATATCCAATAACCAAGATATTGATAGGTTTGAAAAATGATTAGAAAAGTGACATTTAAGTTGAAAGAAAACATAAAATCTATACTTTAACTAAAAAAAATCAGAGGCATGACTACAGAATGGATGAAACATAATAGTATTTTGTGTCCAAAAGAATTTTGGACATTAGTTGCAAACACACAATGAGGCAACAATATAATTTGCCTGATGAAAAATTAATATATTCTGCAATAATGGAAGTACAGTGTCCAGAACAAGGGAGATAATAATCCCATGTCCATTAACCTCAATTTCTTTATTTATAGAATGAGGTTAATAATCAAGCCTACTTTATACAATTGTTGTAAGTATCTAAACATATCATCATCAAATGAGTTACATTTCTGTAGCTCCTTGAAAACCTTAAAGTACTATATTAGACAGCTCTTTAAGGATGTAGGATATTGTGGGGAATGCAGTTATTGGTGTGTGTATGTGCCTTGCAGAAAGGCATAATAATATCTGTAGTCTCCTTCCTCAAGTCTTCTCCAGGAAGACTTTGATACGTGTTAGGAGGAAAAGCAAGAGTTTGGTGACAAAGGCTGTCCTTTGTTCTCCTAAGGAAAAAAAAAACCTTTGGGCTAAAATTATATTCATCTAACCACTAAATATATTAGTATGGAGAATAGTTAAGTTCAAGCTTTACTCGAGAAGACCAGGCCTTAATGGGGATGGAGGTTCACAAACCATATATTCAAGGCTTAATTCATTTCCCCAAAAATCAGTTCTACAAAGAACACACATAGGGAATAGCAAGTAAAATCTTTTAATTAAGACAATAGCAAACAAAAGTCAGAGAAGGTAGTTGAGAATACACCTCTGGGCATTTTCTTAAGCTGTCCACCATACCTGTAATATCTGCCTCCCTCATGTCTACCTATATCCTGGCTTCCTTGATTCAAGTCCCAGTGAAAATCCCACCTTCTAAAGAAAATCTCTAATCTCTCTTATCTCTAGGGCCTTCACTTCATTAATGACTTTCAATTTATCTTGTATGTGGACTGTTTTCTGGTTGTCTCCCCATTAGATTGTGAACTTATTGAGTGCAGGGAATGACTTTCATTTTTGTTTTATCCCCATTACTTAACACAGTGCCTAAAAAACATAGTAAGCACTTAATTAATGTTTATTGACTGACTGACTGACTGACTGACTGACTAATGGACGACCATATGCAGCTCTTCCAATGGAACATAAAATATCTCATATCAACCAAGAAAAAAAGAGAATCTGAGAGAAATCTTGAAATATGTAGTGTTGTAGGGACAGGATAGAGATGATGCCCTTTTTTTAATATGTTGGCTTTGTTCTAGAGATTTTATTTTGCTTCAGAGACCTCTCCCTGAAGTGAATCTGAAACCACATCTGATCTCTTAAAGTTCAAAGGCAGACTATCTGTCTCACCATCGATATTTGAAGGATGTCCATATGGAAAACATATTATAATTATTTGTAAGGACTAACTTGTAGAAGTATTCACGCAAAGGCAGGAAGAATTTCTGTCATAGATGTATATACAACAATCTAATTGGTCAGGAGATAGACCCAACACCTCTTTTCCTGCAGGATAGATCATTGAAATCAGTCTCCACCAATGAAGATAATCTAATACTAACTGATTTTTAAGTCACTGGTCACAAATGGGGAAAGAGTGATTGTTTATCAATATTTAGGAGAGATATATGTTGGGAGTTAAGATGGAGGAGTAAGAAATGCTTTGAGCTTGCCTAAACCCTACACACACACACACACACACACACACACACACACACACACTTTGACAAAGAAAATAAATCATTTCAAAACAAGAAAAGTAGGACAGACACATCTCACTAGAATGAGAAAGGAGAGTAAGCTAGTGAGTATATTATCTGGGGCAATCAGCCCAATGCACTGCCATAATGTCTGGTACAACAAACTGGCAGAATAGGGGACTAGCCCAGCACAAACTATAAGGTACAGGCCATTAGGCAACAAAGGAATTGTCAACAAGAGAAGCATAACCCATCTGGACTAAACAACAGCAAGATGACTCCCCACAGCAAGTCTGGAGGGCTACCCCACGAAATGCGCATTATGGGTTTCAAATATAGCTGGGCCTACCCCAAAGATAAGAAAAGGTTACACTGCAAGTTTGAAAGAGTACTTCCTCTACTTTAGTAAGAGCAGAGCCCCAACATATAGGCAAGGGAAGGAGAAAAAATAGAAAAATTAGAAAGATAAAGAAAAAGACTTGAATTTAGAAAGTTACTTTAGTGTTAGGAAAGATCAAAATGCAAACTCAGAAGAGATGAATAATGTCAAAAAGGAAACATATGAAGCTTTAAAGTAAAGTGTAAAAGGGTGTCAGGACTTAAAACAACCCCTGGAAAAAACTTGAAAAGAAGTTAAAAATCAAAAAGTAAGAGAACTGTTAGAGTTAATAGCTTGGGGGCGGGGGGGAATTCACTGAAGAAAATAACTCCCTATAAAATGGACCAAATGAAAATGAAGGGGTAAAACACTGAAGAAAATATCTTCTTAAAGAGTAGAACTGGCCAAATGGAAAAGGAAATTAAAAGGCTCAAGGAAGAAAATAACTGCCTAAAAATTAGAATTGGGCAAATGAAAGCCAAATTACTCCATAAGACATTAGGAAAAAATAAGACAAACTCAAAAGAGTGGAAAAATAGAAGAAAATCTGAAATATCTCACCATCAATATTTGAAGGATGTCTATATAGAAAACATATAATTATTTGTAAGGACTAACTTGTAGAAGTCTTCATACAAAGGCAAGAAGAACTTCTGTCAGAGATATATAGACAATGATCTAATTTGTCAGGAGATAGACACAATTTTGAAGGGAGAAGCATTTCTTTGCCATATAGGAGTTAGCTTTCTTTCTAACAAGATATCAATTTAAAATATATATTACAAGTGTACTATATGTCTGATGTGGCTAAAAGTCAATCTTGTATTGTCCATTCTGATCTCAGATCACATAGTAGATTATCTTGGCCTAGTCATCATCTCCAGTGATGAGCACATTACTTAACAAGAGCATGTTTATAAATTTATTCTATGAATTAGTGAGTCAGTGAGTTTTATTCTCATCAATGTCAGACTATATTCTTAACAACTAGTCCTTTAGTAAATGAATTGTTTTGGTGACAGTGGGGACATGGCAAAAATAAAAAAGAAAATTATAGATGATTAACATAAATCAAATGAATATTGGAAAGAAATCCTTCTTGCTCATAGTAGAGTGATTTTTAATGCTAAAAGGTATCACATGGCAATTTCTCATATATATCCCTCTTCTGCCCTATACCACTGCAACCACCCTAGTATCAGCACTCATTCCCTCATGTACACATTATTCAAATAACCTACTATTTGGTTCCTTGCCTCAAGCTTCTCCCCAATCAACCCTCCACATACCTATCAAACTAATTTTCCTAAAGCCCAAGTCTGACCACTCAATAAATTCCTTTTGATTCCTATCATCTTTAGGACCATATATAAAATTCTCTATTAGGCAATTAAAAGCTTCATAATAAACCTTTTTTTTACTCCTTACTTCTTTCTTCTACATACTCCTGTGATATAGTTAACTCTGGTGTCTTGCTGTTTCTCATGCAAAATGCTATATCTCCTCATCTAGGTATTTTCACTGCTGGTCCTCCAGACCTGGAACTCTTTCCCTCTTTATCTCTGTATATTATCTCCCTAGCCATAATTACCCTCATTTTACAGATAAGGAAAATGAAGCTAAGAGAAATTAAATTACTTGCTCAGGGTCACATCGCAAGTAAGCTCCTACTTCACAGGATAGTTATGAGGACTCAGTGAGATTATGTTTAAAATGTATGTTGAAATCTGAAAGTATTATATACATACTTGCTACTATAATTATCGTGGAAGCTAGGGAGGTACTCAGAAGAATGCCTGGAAGTGCATTAAAAGATGTTAAAAATTAATAAGAAAATTGTTTAAAAGAGTCAATACCATTCAACTTGATAAAATTATCTATTGTATGTATACAGTGTATAGTATTGTTTCTATATAGTATATTTGCTTCAAGTCAAAGATAAATTAATGAAACTAAGTTATTGACAGGCATGATGCAATGAATGATGCAATTTATTGCAAAAATACTCAGACTAAAGCTTACAGATAAAAGAAAATAAAGTTCACTCATTTATCCATTCAGATTCTTCATTATACAACTATTAAAGCAAGCATAGATGTAGTGAACATTAGAACTAATAACCCTATAGTTATGATTTTTGTCTCTTTCTAAGCAACTGGACAATATATCATCTGATAGAATTTTAAGTCTTACATTTCAGATCATTTTGGTTCTGAACCAAACTCCAATTGTTTTAATTAGTATTTTACTTTATTTCAAACACTTTGAATCTATTCCAAAAATATTAAATGGTGAAGTATCCCCAAATTAGAGCATGTGCAAAAGTAGAAGTAGCAGGTTAGGAAATAGCATCTATAATTTATTTAACAACTAGTGTAGTTCTTAGTTCCTAGGACAGTAATCTGCATATTCTAAATGCTTATTAACTATTGTTATTAATCATTACTTTGAAGAATCTTTCCTGTTGTATTTTTCTTAATTTTTCTTAATAGTCTTTAAACTTTTTATTGATGTTTTTTTGATGTTTTCATTTTCTGTTGTTTTATATTGTCTTCTGTACAAAGCTCAACATTTCTGAGAGGAGAGACTGAATCTTCTATTTTTATCTCTTTTTCCCAGGACCTAGCATGTAGTTAGTACTGAGTAAATATTTGTGGTTTAATTTAAATTATTGTTTTAATTTGATGATTCTCCAAATCATACTTTTGATTTAAAAAAAAAAAGAAAATCTAAAGGAAATTTTCATCTCTAATCTTTGTTGTTGATGTGCCCTGAAATTCCTCATGAGGGAAGGACTCTGTTGCCCAGAAGTGAACTGAATGCCAATTTCTGTAAGTGTTAGTCTTGCTATTTAAATGATTATTGAAATGTATTCTCTAGTATGTTGGATGTTCCATCTGGGATGGCTTCTGCCTTTTGGAGTTCACTCCTCTTCCCAAGTCACAGTAATTTCAGCCAACTAGAGTAAGGCCATCTGTAAGTTAATAAATGCTGTCCTTCTGTGCAATTTCCTCCCAATCCAGATTGTCATGTCATTGTTTGATGCCTAAATTCCATAGAGTTTTCCTGTATAAATGGAGATCTTTTGTAGAAAAGATTTCCATGTTTCTAAATGTGAATCCTCACCCACCATACCCTTCAAAGGAGAATGTTCTATTTCTAATAATATGAGTGTTCTAACCAGTTTGACTAAGGTTATTCTTGTAAGACTGAATCCTGACACTAAGCCTAGATTTCTAAATGTAAGTAGGAGTTGTTTTTCCCCCCTGGATATTTTTGCATTCTTCCTGCGGGGTGATCATGCTGACTATTTATGTCACTAGTGAGAGAGAATTTGTCAACTCATTCGTTGTTTTAAAAAGGGATTTTTTTTTTAATTTAAGGCAATGGGAATTAGGATGAATCCTTAAACTGCTTCTTTATATAAACATAGATCTAGCTTTGAGATATAATCCGAGAAATTCTTTTTTATTTAACTTTTAACACTCCAGCTCTGAAGGTGCCACCCTACTTTAAGAATACATTGTTTGTGCAAGCCTTCCCTGATTCACTTTAACTAGAAGTAACCAATCCCTACTCAGAACTCAAAAAACATTATTATCATTCTAATTATACTTTTGGATTTTATAGATTACAGTTGAGTTTCTGTAGGTCTTGTTTCCCTTCTAGACCTTATATGAGGGAAGAGATTGTTTCTTCTCATTTTATCCCATAGATTATGCAGTGCATTGCTTTAAATTCAGGAAAACTCCATATCCCTTCTTGACTGAATCCAATTGAGAAATTCATTGACATGAATATCCCTATTTATACTAGGCACTTAAAGAATTGTTATGTGAATGGATAAATGAGTGAATGTCTTTTTGTAAAACAAATGAATGAATGTCTTTATATAACCCAAAGTGCAAATCTCAATAGGAACAGATGCTTTGCATATGACTCTCCTACAGAGAAATATTTGTAATTATAGATAAACATGCTCCATAACTAGAATAGAAAATCTATTTAATATGCTATTATTGATATCCTTTGTTTTTACATTGCTTAGACATTCTCCTCTATCTCTTCCTCACCCTTCCTCATAAGAACCATTCATATTCCAAATAATTCTTTCCCCCCAAAAAAGAAAAACAAATAAAAAGAGGAAGAAAAGAAAAATCATCAAAACTGATCAATTCATCAAAAAACCTCATGCATTTGTGTAAGTGTGTAGATACATACATACATCTTTGTAAGGAGACACACTATATAAATAATTATTCCCTTGTGTCCATTTTTTTTTAAACCCTTACCTTCCGTCTTGGAGTCAATACTGTGTTTTGGCTCCAAGGCAGAAGAGTGGTAAGAGTGGGCAATGGGGGTCAAGTGACTTGCCCAGGGTCACACAGCTGGGAAGTGTCTGAGGCCATATTTGAACCTAGGACCTCCCGTCTCTAGGCCTAACTCTCAATCCACTGAGCTACCCAGCTGCCCTGTCCATTTTTTTAAAAAAGGCCACTAGATGAGATAGTGGATAGAGTTATAGGATTTGAGGCTAGAAATAATGAATAAACATTTTACATATATGCAATATGCATATTCAATATACATATATTTACAGCTTTATATATATACATAAACAATTCTTTTTAAGACCAAGACTTTTGCATCCTGTCCCAGACTAATAAAGTAGAGGTAAATAAAAGGTGGACTAGGTAGTTATCTATAAGCTTCAACTTAAGGAATGATGTACTAATTTACCCAGCCTATTAAGTTTCTAAAATGTTCACCATTTGTAGCTCTTAAATGTTAAAGTACTAAGTTACTAGGAAGAGGTAATACATTGCCTTGGTTTAGTTCATCTGACTAAACTATTGTTACTTTTATCTTGGCTGGGACTCAAAATGTAATTATATTTTGGTTAAGACATAATTTCTAGTCTTGGTTCTGCAACTAGTTCTGACAGCTCAAGACAGTCTTTGAAATGGTATGAAGTGCTTCAGCTCTGTATGAGTAAAAGAGAAAAAAAAATTCCACAAAATCTGTCTCATAGAATGATCAGTCAGTCAGCAAGTATTTATTAAATTTCTCCTTTGTTCCAGGCACTATGCTAAGGCCTGAGGATTAAAAGAAGAGAAAATAAGAGAAGAGATAACACATAAAAATAAAATAAAAGCATGGACCCTGATCTTAACAAGATCAAAATATAATTAGGGCAATGGCATTCAAATATTTTTGTACAAATATAATGTATACAGGATAAAATGGGGATAATTGAGGTAGATTAACTAATCCAAAAACTAATGCAATAGACTAAACATGAGGGAATGAAGGCCTGAACCAAAATAGTGGCAGTGTCAGAAAATATACTTGAGTTGTTACAAAGTAAGAAATGATAGTACTTGACCGCTGATTGGATATGGTGGGATGGGAAGTGAGAAAGAATGAAGAATTGAGGCTATCAATGAGATTTCAAGCTAGTGTGACTAATAGGATGGTGCTACCCTAACCAATAATAGGCAAGTTAGGAGGAGAGAAAGGTTGGAGATGAGGAAGGAAAGAAGTTCTGTTTCAGACATTGCTTTTTATTTTTTTTATTTTTTTTATTAGTTCAATGACTTTCTTTTAATTCTCTTTTTTTTAACATTTATTAATATTCATTTTTAACATGGTTACATGATTCATGCTCCTACTTTCCCCTTCACCCCCCCGCACTCCCCCCACCCGTGGCCGATGCACATTTCCACTAGTTTTGTCATGTGTCCTAGATCAAGACCAATTTCCAAATTGTTGGTAGTTGCATTGGTGTGGTAGTTTCGAGTCCACATCCCCAATCATGTCCACCCGACCCATGCGTTCAAGCAGTTGTTTTTCTTATATGTTTCCTCTCCTGCAGTCCTTCCTCTGAATGTGGGTAGCGTCTTTACCATAAATCCCTCAGAATTGTCCTGGGTCATTGTATTGCTGCTGGTACAGAGGTCCATTACATTCAATTTTACCACAGTATATCAGTCTCTGTGTACAATGTTCTTCTGGCTCTGCTCCTTTCGCTCTGCATCTGTTCCCAGAGGTCTCTCAAGTTCGCCTGGAACTCCTCCAGTTTATTATTCCTTTTAGCACAATAGTATTCCATCACCCGCATATACCACAGTTTGTTCAGCCATTCCCCAATTGAAGGACATACCCTCCTTTTCCAATTTGTTGCCACCACAAAAAGCGCAGCTATGAATATTTTCATACAAGTCTGTTTATCTATGATCTCTTTGG
>NC_058130.1:546354341-546410164 GCF_016433145.1 Gracilinanus agilis
TGAAAACACTGAAAAGTATAGGAATAGAAGGACCTTTCCTAAAAATAATAAACAGTATATACCTAAAACCATCAACAAACATCATATGCAATGGGGATAAATTAGAAGCCTTCCCAATAAGATCAGGAGTGAAACAAGGATGCCCATTATCACCTCTATTATTTAAAATTGTACTAGAAACACTAGCAGTTGCAATTAGAGAAGAAAAAGAAATTGAAGGTATCAAAGTGGGCAAGGAGGAGACTAAGCTATCACTCTTTGCAGATGATATGATGGTCTACTTAAAAAATCCTAGAAAATCAACTAAGAAGCTTGTAGAAATAATCAACAACTTTAGCAAAGTTGCAGGATACAAAATAAATGCACATAAATCATCAGCATTTCTCTACATTTCCAACAAGAGCAGCAAGAAGTAGAAAGAGAAACACCATTTAAAATCACCTTAGACAATATAAAATACTTAGGAATATACCTACCAAAACAAACACAGCAATTATATGAAAACAACTACAAAACACTTTCCAAACAAATAAAACTAGATCTAAACAATTGGAAAGCCATTTGATTGCTCATGGGTAGGAGGAGCTAACATAATAAAAATGACAATTCTACCCAAATTAATTTACCTATTTAGCGCCATACCTATCAAGCTACCAAAAAACTTCTTTACTGGATTAGAAAAAACTATAACAAATTTCATTTGGAATAACAAAAGATCAAGAATATCGAGGGAAATAATGAAAAAAAAATATGAAGGAAGGTGGTCTAGCAGTACCAGATATTAAACTATACTATAAAGCAGCAGTCATCAAAACAATATGGTACTGGTAAGAGACAGAGAGGAGGATCAATGGAATAGACTTGGGATAAATGACATCAGCAAGACATTGTATGATAAACCCAAAGAGCCCAACTTTTGGGACATGAATCCACTATTTGACAAAAACTGCTGGGAAAATTGGAAAACAATATGGGAGAGATAAGGTCTAGATCAACATCTCACACCCTACACCAAAATAAATTCAGAATGGGTGAAGGACTTGAATATAAAGAGGGAAACTATAAACAAGTTAAGTGAACACAGAATAGTTTACTTGTCAGATCTGTGGGAAAGGAAAGGCTTTAAAACAAAAAAAAAAAAAAAAAAAAAAAAAAAAAAAAAAAAAAAAAAAAAAACAATGTAGTCAAAATCAGAAGGGAAACAACAAATTGGGAAAAAATCTTTATAACAAAAAACTCTGACAGGGGTCTAATTACTCAAATATACAAGGAGTTGAAGCAATATATATATTGTATAAAAAATCAAGCCATTCCCCAATTGATAAATGGGCAAGAGACATGAATAGGCAATTTTCAAGTAAAGAAATCAAAAGTATCAATAAGCACATGAGAAAGTGTTCCAAATCTCTAATAATTAGAGAAATGCAAATCAAAACAACTCTGAGGTATCACCTCACACCTAGCAGATTGGCTAAAATGAAAGAAGGGGAGAGTAATGAATGTTGGAGGGGATGTGGCAAAATTGGGACATTAATGCATTGCTGGTGGAGCTGTGAACTGATCCAGCCATTCTGGCTGGCAATTTGGAATCATGCTCAAAGGGCTATAAAAGAATGCCTGCCCTTTGATCCAGCCATACCATTGCTGGGTTTGTACCCCAAACAGATCATAGATAAACAGACTTGTATGAAAATATTTATAGCTGTGCTTTTTGTGGTGGCAAAAATTGGAAAAGGAGGGTGTGTCCTTCAATTGGGGAATAGCTGATCAAACTGTGGTATATGTGGGTGATGGAATACTATTGTGCTAAAAGGAATAATAAACTGGAGGAGTTCCAGGCGAACTGGAGAGACCTCCGGGAACAGATGCAGAGCGAAAGGAGCAGAGCCAGAAGAACATTGTACACAGAGACTGATATACTATGGTAAAATTGAATGTAATGGACCTCTGTACCAGCAGCAATACAATGACCCAGGACAATTCTGAGGGATTTATGGTAAAGACGCTACCCACATTCAGAGGAAGGACTGCAGGAGAGGAAACATATAAGAAAAACAACTGCTTTAACGCATGGGTCGGGTGGACATGATTGGGGATGTGGACTCGAAACTACCACACCAATGCAACTACCAACAATTTGGAAATTGGTCTTGATCAAGGACACATGACAAAAGTAGTGGAAATGTGCATCGGCCATGGGTGGAGGGAGTGAGGGGGGTGAAGGGGAAAGGAGGAGCATGAATCATGTAACCATGTGAAAAATGAATATTAATAAATGTTTGAAAAAAAAGAGAATTAATGGTAGGGGGGGCAGCTGAGTGGCTCAGTGGATTGAGAGCCAGGCCTAGAGATGAGATGTCATAGTTTCAAATCTGTCCTCAGACATTTCCCAGCTGTGTGACCTTGGGAAAGTCACTTGACCTTCATTGCCTAGCCCTTACCACTCTTTTGCCTTGGAATCAATACGCAGTATTGTGTAAGGTAAGGGTCAAAAAATAATTAATGTTAGGGGGCAATTAGATATCTTAGTAGATTGAGATCCTGCCCTAGTGATGGGAGATCCTGGGTTTAAATCTGGCCATAGACACTTCTTAGCTGTTGGACCCTGAGCAAGTTACTTTATACCTATTGCCTAGTCCTTATTGGTCTTCTGCCTTACAACCAATACAATTCTAAAACAGATGGTAAGGGCTTAAAAAGACTTAATGGTGAAAAATTGTGAATGCCACTAGTGATACTGACACAAAAGTGGCCACTATTTCTTGAAGCCCCAGAGACAGAAAAAGTTCAGCTTTCCTGAGAAAAGGAAGGAAATCACTTTAGTCTCTAGTCCCTCTTCAAATACTCAAGATCTTTATCAACTGTGTATCCTTTGAAGCTAGAGAAACAAACTCGGTGCCCTTTTTAAAAGATATTTTCTTCTTGGCCTCTCTTATTTTGTTCATTGGGTCAGTCATTTCCAACTCCTTGTGACCCCATGGGCCATAAAACACAAGGCCTTCCTCTCCTCTACTATCTCTTAAAGTCTAAGTTCATATTTGTTATTTTCTTAACACTAGCTATCCATATCATCCTCTGTTGTCCTCTCTTTATTTTGCTTTCAATCTTTCCCAGTGAGGCCTTTCTTCCCATTACATGGCAACATTATTTAAGCTTCAGCTCCAATAGTTAATCTTCCAGTAAATTATCAGAATTAATTTATTTAACTATTGACTGATTTGATCTTTTTGCTATCTATTGAATTCTCAAAGGTCTTCTTTACATCACAGTCCCAAAGTGTACTATGAATATTCCAAAGAGCCAGAGGGTATAATTTCCAGCCCTTTGTGGGTTTACAGAAAGAAATGTGATAGGTATCTATACACTGTTTCTCAAATATTCTCACTGAATTTGGTGGTTTTTTAAGTATTTATAAAAAATCTAATAGATTCTAAATTCTTAGAAAGAAATATAACAGAAACACCAAAAGACAGATACCTTGTAAAGTTCTTTGATTCAATTTAAAACTTTATTAGGTATCATTTTCACTATCATTTATCAAACTTTATTATCATTTATATCATGATGACACCTTAGCGATAATTTAGTACAATCAAATCTTTTTAAAGGTTAAGAACCTGAGAACTATACAACTGAACTGACTTACCTAAAAATCTTACCCTTTGGAAATTCATCATATCTTGAAGACCAGTAAGCAGAAGGCAAGAGGTATATTAATCAAGAAATTAGGCTTATTAAAAGTTTAAACCTTCCCCTCGAGGGCATTTTTCTGTGAAAAGTAGTTTCATAGCGATTGAAAGCATAGCTTGGTTAATACTTTCTTAATGGTGTCAAGAAAAGAAGATAGAGTGAAAACAGAATGTTTCTTTGCAGCCTTCTGAAGTACTTTGCCTCTGCTAGATAGCTCTCTGATCATAAATTGGTTCTAAAACAGGCTCCCCTTCAGAGAAGACAACCCACTCACTGGCCTTCACAAACACCCATCTCCTTGGCAGCTATGTTTCTCTAGATTTATTAAATTAGCTTTCCTGGTACAAATCAATCTCCCTTAAAATATTTTTTTCCAAAGCCTTATCATTCTTAGATGAACTGAACATGGAGACAACTGGTTAAGATAACAGACACAAGTAATATTTTTTCTGACAATTAACTCAATCTTCATAGCTGCAATTTCAATAACTTGATTTCAGTGTACTGGAATTCGGTATGTGAAGCACTTCTCAATGGTTGCCCTATAGCCAAAAGTCTTAGTGCTTCTACATATGTGTCAAGAAATACAGGTATAAGTAGGGAATTTTCTACTATGAGGAGATGTTCTTACCACATATATGTGCAATAATTAGACAAAGCCTCAGTTTCCTTGTAGATTAAATCAGTCATTCATGGACTATTTCCAATAAATGCAAAACATTGCAGATAATAAAATATACCTATCTCATATCAAATTCAAATGAACAAATAATATGCTAGTACATATACATAAATGTAACCTTTAATTTGGAAAAGTAGTGACTGGGGAATATGAAAGTTTATTGAGAAAATGACCAGAAAATTTGTAAATAACAAATTAGAGTCCTTTAAGCACTATAGGATGATAAAAAAAATAAAAAACCTCTATTTGTAGATAGAGAGCCTAGGTTCAAATTCCAAAGGTGAATTTGGGCAAATTATTTTACCTCTCTGGGCCTCAGTGTATTCTCTTGTAAGATGAAGGTTTTAGACTAGAGGATCTTATCTAAATGCACTGTCAACTCTGAATCTAGCCTCTTTTGATCTTAATTCATTTTTTAAAGTTGATTAAGTATTTGGGAAGATTTTAGAACCCAAATATTCAACCTTTCATATTACTCAAAAAAGTAATTAGAAATGTGGTGCGAAAATAAAATATACAAATACTAAGCACAAATACGATATGTACTAATATTTTATGTGAAAGAGATTATTATCATTATAGAACAAGGATGATCATCACTTAGTACATACATATTACTTTAGATGAGGGTGTTAAAAACTATTATCCTGGATAGCAGTGTAATGCAGGGTCTTGCATGACAATATTAGCCTAGGCTAAGCTGTCAGTTTAGTTCCATATGTTAGTTGTGGAATCTTGCCGATGGCATGCGCCATGGGGCAGGTGCCAGCTGGCAGTTGGGCTGAGACTATAAAAGCTCCTTCAAGCTCAACCCTGGGTTCTGTTTCCTCTGACTTCACCCTGAACACCTACTTATCCCTGACCTTCCCCTGGGGCCCTGGGTGGTGAAGGGTGGTGAAGGGTGGTGAAAGGGTGGTGGAATTGTGGGTAGAAAATAGGATAGCCTAGATCTTAGGACCTTCCTCAAGACCAACCCAACAACATCTATTTCCTTTACAACTGATTAGCTACAGGATCAAATTAATTACTAACCAGAGACTGTTTAGCTCTGGCTGAGGTCTGGCTGCCCTTGGCCTGCCAAAACCTTCTAGAACTTTAGCCAGCACCAGTCAGGTGACCATAGCAACAGCCTAGGATCACCTAAGCCCTCTTACCTTGGCCATTCCTTCCCTAATTTCAATAAGTCCCTTAGTCTTAAATCAGTGAATCTTGTGATTATCCCTATAACACCAAGGCTAAGGAGATTAGGGAAGAGGAGAGAATACTGAGCAGTTTGTGGTTCAGTTTGAGGTTAAACCAAGTCTCCATTGCTGGGACAGGAAGTTCAGTCCCAACTTCCTGCAGGTCTGCCATTCAGCCAATAAGAGGCAGTTATCTCAGCAGGGAGGGGCTACCCACCAGACATCTTAAAGGAGCCTAACAGCTAGTGGTGAAAATTCTCTGGGCACATAGCTTACAGGGTTTGAATTTATACTTAATCAAGTTCATTCCCAAGCTGAGGTTGCTCAACCTTGATAACCTCCAACCCAATCTCCTGCTAGACCAGTTACTGGCTCCAAAGGCCCCTAGTAGTGACTTTACCACCCACATAACAATGAAAAGTATGGTCACAGCATTTAATATATACCCTCTCTACAAAATTTTTTGCCTATTAATTTATTTCTGGGTTTGTGAAGTTTGGGTAGCCACCAACACTAGAGCACCTTACATCTATTATAAAAGACATGTGGAAAACTATTCACTCTTGGGACTAGCTTACTTACTCAAACCTACCCTCAAACTGGCAGGTATCAATTCTCAGAAAAGAACTATCAGTACTCAATCACATTCAAATTCTCTCTGCATCTTAATAATAATACTATTGTAGAAGAATACCATACTTCTAATTATTGCTTTAACTCTTAAGTCACTACCAATACATTTCTTTTTTTTTAACAAAGGAGCCTCTCACAATAATGCTATTTTAAGATCTCAAACATAATAATATGTATTGTAATAAAAGTAAAAAGTAACATCACAACTAACATATGGAAGGAAATATAGTGATCATAAATATATCACACAAATTTAGTCTATACTCACAAATGCACTCATAAGTAGAGTGAATATCTACTTATAAGAACCTAGTAGAGAAAAATATGAGAGAGGAAAGTCCATATACTCATGGTGATTCACAGCTATAGACTGAAGGCTTTGATATCACTTGCCCATTCCAGAATATATGTACCATATAAATCCACTGCTTGCCTGCTAGTCCTTATCACCCTTGAATTGGACAAATCCTTATGTTTTCTATTGTTTATAAAAAGCAAATTTTATTGATATTTTAACTTCCAGAGAGTCATGTAAAATATTTTAAATAAAAATAAGAGAAAAACTCAGCAAAAATGATTAATACCTCAAAAATTCTGGGAAAAGGGACAGCAAGGTAACAGTGGATTGAAAATCAACCCTAGATATTGGAGGTCCTGGGTTCAAATGTGACCTTAGATACTTCTTACCTATGTGACCTTGGGCAAGTCACTGAATCCCAAATGGCTAGCTCTTACAGTTCTCCTATCTTGAAACAAATATTTAGTATTAATTCCAAAATACAAAGTAAGGCTTTACAAATTTTCTGGGAAAAAATATCCAAAGAGACAGAGCTAAGATAGCAGAGAAAGTAAAGGGATACTCCTGATATCTACCAAATTACTCTCCAAAAAATCATATATAATGCCTTGAAAAACATTCTGGAATAGCAGAACCACAAAAGGATGTGGTAAAACAAATTTTCAGGCCAAAACAAGTAAGAAGGTCAAGATGAAAGATCTGTTTCACCAGGATGGAAGTGGAGTGCAGACCAGTTTGCCAAAATAGACTCAATCTTGGCTAGTCACCACAGGCCTGGGGAGTGAGTGAATTAGCAGCAAAGGCTTCTGGAGCTCTCAGTTACATAAAATAACAGTGATCAGATAACTAACAGAAGGAGACTATGGAGGTCCTTTTGTTGCCTTTGGATGTAAGACTCTGTCACATTGCCCATGTGTAGATCTATCTTTCAGTACTGGATCATAGTCACAGGGTGAAGAGGACTAAAACACACCAGTTTTTATAGCCTCAGGGGAGGAAAGGACCTTGGTCACAGTTCAAAGACAGAAAAGAGTGTTTATGGTTGCTTATGAGCCAGAACAGAGACCACTTTAAACACATCTTTCCTCAGGTTATATCACCTTGGAAGAACCAAACACTTATAAATAGCCAGAGCTAGCTCTGAAGGCAGGTAAACAAAGAACCCAAAGCCCCGTAGTAGATTTTTTTCACTAAAAAATTGAAAAAATATGGAACATGAGCAAACAAACAAAAAGAAACTCAATATAGACAGTTATTTTCCTGATAGGGAAGACCAAAACACAAACTCAGAAGACAACTAAGTCAATTCTGCTGCATCCAAAGCCTCCAAGAAAAATATGAATTCATCTCAATCCCAAAAATAATTAATGGAGGTCAAAAAGGACTTTTAAAATCAGATAAGAGAGGAAGAAGAAAACTTCGAGGAAAAAAGGGAAAGGGATACAGGAAAATCATGGGAAAAAATGTAGAAAGCTTGATAAGGAGACACAAAAAGTGCCGAGGAAAATAACACCGTAACAAACAGAATTGACCAATTTATAAAAGAGGCACAAAAATCCACTGAAGAGATTATCTTTAAAAATGGAATGGGTAAGATGGAAAAAAGAGGTACAAAAGTTCCCTGAGGAAAAGAAATTATTAAATAGTAGAAGTGGCCAAATGGAAAAGGAGGTACAAAAGCTTACTGAAGAAAATAATATCTTAAGAATTAGAATTGACCAGGTGGAAGCTAATGACTTCATGAGCCATCAAGAAAAAAAATCATAGTTAAGAGAATGTGGAAAAAAATAGAAAAAATGTGAAATATCTCATTGAAAAGCAGCTGACATGGAAAAAAGATCCAGGAGAGAACATTAAAGAATTATTGGATGACCTTAAAGTTATCATCAAAAAAATTTGACATCAATTTCCAAGAAATTGTCAAAGAAACTAGATCTGATATTTTAAAACCAGTAGGTAAAAAAGAAATTGGAAAAACCCAGCAAACCCCTCCCTCAAAAGATTCCTAAATGGAAAACTCTCAGTAATGCTATGGTCAAATTTCAAAACTGTCAGGTAAAGGAGAAAATATTGCAAACAGCCAAAAATAAAAAATAGAAATATGAAGCCACAATCAGGATAACACAAGATTTAGCAGCTTCTACATGGGAGACCCTTGAATATGATATTCCAGAGAGCAAAAGAGTGAGGACTTCAACCAAGAGTCACTAACCCATACTTGAACCTTACTCTCAGTGAAATTAGCTCAAAAAGGGAAGAATATATCTATTCTACATTACAGAAAAGTAGGAGGGGAAGAGACAGGAAGACTGTGGGTCTGATAGAAAAGAGGAGAAATTGGAAATGTGGTGATCAGAAAGAATAGTTTTGAAAATAGACAGAATGAAAGGAGAAATAAAAGGATAAATGGGGGAAATAGGAGGGAGAGTAATACATAGTAATCATAATGGTGAAATCTTTTTTACATGATTGCACATGTAAAATCTATATCAGATGGCATATCATTGTCATCAGAGGCTGTGTATGAAAAGATGGAGAGAATCTGAGACTCAAATTTTAATGTTAAATTTTTTTCCATGTAATTGGGAAAAAATAAATGTAAAAAAAAGAAATTATTAAGAATGTTAAGAATGTTAGCCAACTAACAGCAATGCAACAAACCAGAACAATTCTGAGGGACTAATGAAAAAGAATGATATCCACCTCTAGAGAAAGAACTGTTGGAGTATAAATGCAGATAAAAACATGTGATTTATTGCTTGTTTATTTAGGTATGATTTGGGATTTGGGTTTTATCAGATTATTCATTTAAAATGAATGATATTGAAATAAGTTTTGCATGATAATATATGTATAACTCATAATGAATTGCTTGTCAACTCCAGAAGCAGGGAGGGAAGAATGAAGGGAGACCATATGAGTCATATAACTTTGGGGGAAATAAAGAATGTTAGCCAATTTACCATCTTCTGAAATAAATTGTTTGCAATCTTCCTTAATCTTAGTTTGTTCCTCCTCAAATTTATCATGAATCATATATCATGTTTATACATAGTTGTTTGCATTCTGACCCTACCATTAGACCATGAACTACTTGAGAATAAGTGCTCTTTCTTCCCTTCCATTTTTTCCCTAAGCACGTTACCTGGCACAAAGTAAATACTTAATAAATATTAGTTGACTGATTGATTAACCAGGATTCTGCACCATCCAATTAAATTCCAGCACCTCTTCTTATATAGCCATTGCAAAACTTGTCTTTCCCCTTTATGCTTTCCCCAAAAAATATCAAAGAGAAAACACAGTAGGTACTTCAGAGAGTCTTCATAGTTTCTTAATACCTAGGGGGTAATAAAAAAACACTATCCAGAACTGAAGTTCTTATCTAATGAAATTGAATATCTCCTATTCAATCAGGAACCTTTCATCAGGTAACTGTCCTTACTTCTGCTAACTTCAAATAACTCGGGTAGAAATTATTTTCATCACCTTATGTGTGTTCCTCAGTTGCCAATTTATTCATTCTATTCACAACAATGGATTCTCAGACAGCCTTTTAATTCCTGCATTTTTAAATGTCTCAAAGCAGAGTCTCCAGGCACTCTGTGATTTCTTTTTTTAATAAGGTCACAACTAATTCCATTTCCCCTATGAAATAAACAACTTATTTATTCATACGTCAGTCTCCAGTTATTAATGATTTCTCATTTTAAAAATATTTTTTCATCTCTTTAATCTTAAAAAAGTAAACAAAAGTGAGGAGAAAGTTTATGATGTCTAGCAACTCTAAATTTATAACATGGTCCAACACCTCATTTTCTATCTTTGAAAATGGCTTGCTTTGACTTTTCCAGTTTTTGATAAATAAAACTTCCTTTTCCACTCTCATTTAAACCACAAAACTGTTTACAAATAAAACAAGTCTCTATAATCTTCACTAATGACAGAAAATTTTATAGTAAGTCAAAGTTCATTTTCTGTCCTAAGCTATTCAATTCCCATTAGACATCTATGTCTTAAGATATAAAAGTAGAATTTTTTATTGAATCAAAGTTCTGTTCCTACTCCATTTAGGCATCCAAATGAAAATATATGAAGGAGGCAATATTTTACATGTTTTATCAGCTGATATAACTTTTCTCACACAAAAATTAAACTTTGTTTTTTTCATAACTAAATCAATACACAGGAAAAGAGAGTAACATAAAGGGAAAGACCTGACATTTTTCAGTTGGACAAGAGGTGTACTAGAGCCAGCTCTAAAAATATCAGAAAAGCTATTGTTAAATATTCAGTGTGAAATTTCCCTCCTTTGAAATCCACAAGTGCTACAAATCAGGGCCTGATTTATGGTTGTATTGATTGTCTGGACTTAAGAAAATGATAGAGAAAATTTTAATAGGGCAGATCAAATATATATTTTTCCTTCAGAGACAGAGTTATACATTTACCACCAAAGCCCTCATGGAATAAAGATGTGCTTAATTTCTCCAAAGTTTGATGTCACTTAATGCTACAAAAAGAAAAAAAAACTATAAAATATATCATTGTAAGTTAAAGGTAAAAAATATATTTTAAACTATTGTAAAATGGAAAATGGGAGGGTGGAATTCCTGCAAGATACATAACAAATATATAATAGTTCAAGATCAAACGCAATATTCCCTCTCCTAAGATATTACATTATAATTTCATGACAAATTGATTCTGATGAAATTTAGGAAAGGAATATGCTTAAGCAGAAAATAATTTTGTTCTTATCTATTATTACCAACTACAAAAGTCAATAAAAATATAACTTGTCTGGTATTTCATTGTCCTGGATCATTGTATTGCTGAGAGTAGCTAAGTCTTTCACAGTTGAACATTACACAAAATTCTGTTGCTGTGTACAATGTTCTCCCAGTTCTGCTTATTGAATTCTGCATACATTTATGTAAGTTTTTTCAAGATTTTTCTGAAATCATCCTGCTCATCATTTCTTACAGAACAATATCCATAGTATTCCATCAACATCATATAACACAATTTGTTCAGCCATTCCCCAACTGATAGACATCCCTTCCATTTCCAATTCTTTGGAACCAACCAAAAAAGAGTTTCTATAAATATTTTTTGCATAAGTAGACCCTTTACCCCCCTTTTTATTTCTTTTGGGATACAGATCTAATATTTGTATTTGGTGGTTCCAAAGGTAAACACAATTTTATAGCCCTTTAGACAAAGTGCCAAATTGCCCTCCAGAATGGTTGGATCATGTCACAACTCCACCAATAATGCATTAATCTCCTGTCAAGGGTTACTGTGAGGAGTAAATAAGTTAATAATTTTAAAGAACTTATTTAAAGCATGTAAAGCCTAGCAGATAAGAGCTCTGTAAATGTTAGTGTTTATTGTTATCAGAAAGGTTCTTTTTAATGTCCCTAATATTCTAAGATATTAATCTTAGTTAAGAATTGCTGTATTGGAGGACATAATGAGCTTTACTGTTCTCCTTATAAAATGGTATCTTGCTTTTTGAAAGTAACCTATGTGTTTTCAGTAGCTGTAGCTATTTCTTTTTTTTTTTTTAGGCAGGATTTTAATTGGGATTTATTTATTTTTTTAAACCCTTAACTTCTATTGGCTCATAGGTGGAAGAGTGGTAAGGGTGGGCAATGGGGGTCAAATGACTTGCCCAGGGTCACACAGCCGGGAAGTGTCTGAGGCCAGATTTGAACCCCTAGGTTCAAAAAAACTCCCATCTCTAGGTCTGGCTCTCAATCCACTGAGCTATCCAGCTGCCCCCGAAGCTATTTCTTCATAGTTCCACCACTATTATTTTGAGCTATATCACTTTTAATTATTTTAATAAGCTTAAAATGAATATTCATATATATATGATATGTCCTATGTGCATAAGAAATATTCTTATAGGTATTTTGATTTATATTCCTCAAAATATTAGAACATTTGAATAATTTTTCAGGTTGTAATCATTTGTGCTTTTTCCTCTAATAATGACAGTTTATGTACTTTGGCCACTCTTCTATTTTTGGAATGCATCTTACCGTGATAAATTCTTATCCTTTTATTATAGATTTTGTATGCTAGTTTTTTTTTTATCAAAAATATTCCTAGCAATCATATTTTCATTTTATGTTTTCCTTTTCTAGATATGTTACATTTTTATTTTTAGAAACTATTTTATACAGTCACATATTTCGAGAGATATATTCAATGTATTGACTAGAGAGAGATCTTCCTCTTCACAACTGCAAAAAATAAATTCAACTTTCTAACTTCTTGTGGTTTTAAAGCATTTTTCAAAAAACGACTATATTATTATTCTATTTGTAATTTTTTACAGGGTAGCTGCTTTCCAGTTTTCTCAACAGTTTATTGAATCCTATTCAATTTACTTCCACATTATTTGGCAATCTTGAATTTACCATTTATTAGTACATTGATTGCCTTTAGTCCTAACACCATATTTTATATTCCTTTAGTCCTAACACCAAAAACAGAATCAGATTACTAACTACAAGCAAACTAAGAGAGGTAGCTGAATTTGCTTATAAATGAAGAAATCGAGACTCTAAGAATGTGAATTGAAAAAAGTAACAAAGGTAATAACTCAGAGAGTCTGTATTGAAACCAAAGGCTTCTGATTAAAAAATCATTCACAGGCAGGTGTGTAGCACAGTGGATAAAGATTCAGGTAAAGACAGGATGTATTAGAAGGAAATAGTCAACAGTATCAACTACTAGAGAAGTCATGAAAGATGAAGATGGAGAGACCATTAAATTCAACAATTAAGTAATCATCAGTTACTTTATAGGGAAAGGTTTAAATGATTAGCTTGAAAACCAGGATGCCAAGGGTTTAAAAAATTAGGAGAAGAGGATGAGATATGAGGGATGTTGGCATTTTACCCATATGGGTTTGGATGAGAAAGGGAAGAGAGGTATAGGACTTTGGGAAAATATTAGACTCTGGGGAAGTTTTTAAAGGATGAGAGATCCTTGGAAGTATTTTTAGATATCAAGAAGAGCATGAGTAGCTAGGAACTGATTTTCGGATAGAGAGAGGGGTGATGATTGTAGGAGGAATCTTCTAGAGAAGACAGAAGGGTATGGAATACAAATTACATGTATAGTCATGGGCTTTATTGAGAAGGGACCCCATCTCACCATAAAATGGAATAAAGGAGTAGATAGTGCAGGAGGATGTTGAGAAGTTTATGAAATGAGAAGGAAAAGAGGATACAGTATGAAGAGTGATCTAAATTTCCTGGTAAAGAATGACACAAGATCCTCATCTGAGAAGATTAGGAGGGATTTTGTAGGAGTCTTTAAAGGGAGAAGAAAAGCTACAGTGATGAGTAGGACAGAATCAATAAAGAAGATTTAAATGAGTAACTTTTGTATCGATGTCTCAGTCAAAAGTTGATAACATAACTCCATAGTGGACCATCAGCCCACACTTCAGAAATTTCAACATCATGTAAATAGAAACAAAGAAAATAAATGGTGGAAATAACACCAAGCTGAAGCATAGTAAACTGCAATCTTAAAAATTAAGGTACCATTTTAGTATTCAACACCAAGGTTTAATGCAGAAGATGAAAGAGGAAGAAATACAATTAGCATCTAATGCATTGCTTTGATATTTAATAACCAAATCAAGGAAAGTTATGAAAGATATTACTGGAATGTAAATGCAGATGGTGATATTTGAGCATTTAAATCAGATATGAAATTTCTCCTACAAATATATCTTTCTGTTTTCCCCACATACACACACCCTCCTTCAACTATATTGCAGGGAAATCAGTTCTACAATCTAACAAATCTAACTTCACATATATTTTAGAAGAGATGCCAAAACAAAGAAGATTTGAAGCCCAGAATTTTAGTCTTTTTGTGATATGCTAAGATTCTGAAAATAAATGTGACCTTCAATTCTCTTTGTGTCTTAAGAGGTATAAAACTAATTTTATTTTTATTTATCATAAAAATTAGAATGAAGATTGATAATATGCCTCATCTTTCATATTTTTGCTACCTGGGAACATCTGTTTGAGAAAATTTTATGAGGGAGCATATCTATAAAAAAGATTAAGAACAAAAAATATTGGACTTCTTTCATAAAGAATGAAGTGCTGTGATTGATATTTTCAGAGACCCTTTTTGGATGAATTGATATGAATTTGTAAATTCATTATTCATGATCATGAATAATGAATTAATGAATAATGAAAATGAATAATGAATTAATATGATATAATAATTATAATAATAGTTTGTTAAGATGGTAATGGCAAACCTATGACACGTGTGTCATTGACACATGTAGCCATTTTCCATGACATGTGGCTGCATGCAGCTGCATACAGAGAAGTGTGGGGCCGCATTGAGAGGATGAAACATTTGCTATAATGTAGTGTAGACACTCTGTGCACTATAGATGACAATTCTACCTTTATTCATTTACCTATTTTTGTTTATTAAATAAAATTACATATTACAATTATACATTTTGTTATTTAAATACTATATTATAATACTATAAATATCATAATACTATAAATATCATGAAATTATGTTTTTTTTTCCTCGAAGTGGTACACTACCCGAATTTGGCTTGTTTGGTTTTTTTTTGGCAAATTTTGACACACCAAGCTCAAAAGGTTGCCCATCACTGTGTTAAGAGCATAAACAATTGTCTTTCTTTAATTAGATAGTAGCCTTTCATCTAATTAGATTTGTTATATATGTCATCTCATTCTTCAATTTGTATTTCTTAATGCCACACTTCTTGTTCAACTTTAAGGAAGGATCTCGCTGACTCTAGGTGCTAAAGAGTAGAAGTACATTAATATAAATTTTTTATATTTGTAATTCTTTCCCTCTTCCCCACCAGAGTTATGTCCCTTATTCTTTTTTTTATAACCTTCTTTCCCTGACCCTCTCTTCTGAGCATTAAGGGAAGTCATTCTCTCTCTACTATCATATTATCTATCTAGTCTCCTCGAAATTTTTTAATCTATGTGAGGAGCAAGCATTCTGTATTTTTCTGATCAGAGGTCTTCAATCTTCAATGAGGGTATAATCTGTGCTTTAAGAATCATCTGAGATAGTGGCACAATTATCCTTTACCTATGTACAGCCCCTGTTCATTTTGTGGTGTGTAGAACAGCTAAACAATCTACCCCAGATATGTTACTTGGATCTTGGCCAAGAAATTTGGCAAATATCCAATAAATCTCTTATTTCAAAAAAAAAAAGTCAAAGCCATTCCTTGGCCTGCATGGGAATGATGGAGAAATAGCATAATGCAGTGAGGGGCAAATTTTTTAAAGAGGGGGCCAAAAGAAAGGAAATGCTCATCTGTCAGTCTGTTTCTAAGGCAACTCTTTCAAAGTTTCATTATATTGTATCCTATTCAGTGTATTTGTTATATTAGGAACATTTCAGGGGGCTGCATCTGGCCCACGGGCCATAGTTTGCCCATCGCTGGAGGAATGGAATTTGATTTGCAATGGGGTGACCTGGGTTCAAAATCCAAAACTAATATGGACCTTAAAAAGTAAGATAATTGATATATAGCTCCAACTTCACAGAATTATTGTTAGGGAAGTTATAAAACATAAAGTACTATATCAATCAGATATTACTTTATCATGGGGGAAAAATATCATTTATGCCAAGCTCTGATTTATATATACTGGGCATTAAAGACATTAGAATGGCTAACGGACATTTTGCTGTAAGTAAATGGTGTCAAATGTGATTCTGTTCTCACTGGGGAGTAATGAGCATCATTTCAGACAAAAGGGAAACAGTTCAGGGACCCTGCACTCTGGAGAAAGGGTTAACAGTAAACAACTGAAACTCAGGGGAATGGGGAATGAATGAGAAACACTAGAGGTGCAGGAAGTGGAAACACAAAGTATCTTAGCTGGGGTGAGCAACTAGTAACTAATATTCAAAAAACCAGGGATACAGTTAAAATTTCTGTGGGTTCTTGGTGGCTGGTGGAGAGAATAACAAGAAAGTTTTCTAAAAGTCAGTTTAATGGCTTTCTAAAGAGTGGGTTGGAGGGAAAGGATTTCTAACTCTCAGGTTTGTCAAAGAACGGTGGCAGTTGAGATGGCTACTCTAGACTCCCTAACAGCCAGCCAGCAGTGGATGAGCTGGAGTGAGACAGGGGCTTTGGGGAATCTCACACAACAGGTCCACGATGATCATCAAATGTTGTTTGGACTCAGGAACACTTCTGAACAGCAAGTAATCCAAAATGGGACTAGGAAGTAAAAGGCTCCCTGCTTGTTGTCCACCAACAAATAGGCAGGCACTCACTCAACCTAGGGCTTGCTTGAAGATAGTTGCTCTTCTTTGGGAGATCCCAAGGTCTGTTCACAGACTTAGCGGCTTGGTTGGTTAGTTGTAAATACTCCACACTCCTAGGCAAATCCTTCTCTTCCAACAGCAGCCAAGTCACTGTCACTCCAAATCTTTCCCCACATTCTAAGACAGAACTTTCTCAGTCTCATACAGACCTCAGCTTGACTGTCTGCTCACTTATCCTATATGGGTCTCTAACCTATTAATTACCTATAACATTTCTGATGATATCATTATTCGTACCTAGACCACCCTCCTCATGCTTTCCATTCTTATGAATGCTACCAATACTTTGAAACCATGAAGAGTTCTTTCTACCAGTTCCCTTTCAGGGAGAGAGCTCCTCCTTCTGATCTCCTATAATAGCAACCTTTACCTATTTTCTGGGTATGTAAAAGATTTTATTCAATTATTTATGACTTTATATGTCTTGTATTGTCCCAACTTCTTATAGGTAAATATCATCTTGCCATCTAAGTTATAAGATCATTGAGAAATAATAATAATATTTGCTGACACATATCATTTTAAAGTTTTCATTGTCAGGAAATGTGGTACAGTCAATAGGGTACTAGACTTGGAATTGGGAAGAACTGGGTTCATATCCCATCTCTGACACCTACAATGAGCCAGCTGAAGCTACTGAGCACAGGATAGGATAGGTGGGATGAGATCTTGAACATAGTAGTGTCATAAAGCCCACAGAGAAGATAGTATCTGGGGATAGACATTGATAAACTATGTCAAATGCTGCAGAAATTTCAAGAAAGAGGAGTACTAAAAAAAGGTCAGAATAGCTGATAATTAAGGGATCATTGCTATCATGGGTGAGAACAGTTTCAGTTAAATGATATTAAAAAACAAAACAAAATAGGGGGACAGCTGGATAGCTCAGTGGATTGAGAGCCAGGCTTAGAGATGTTCTAGGTTCAAATCTGGCCCACTTCTCAGCTGTGTGACCCTGGGCAAGTTGCTTGACCCCCATTGCCTAGCCCTTACCACTCTTCTGCATTGGAAGCAATACACGGTATTGACTCCAAGAAGGACAGTAAGGGTTTTAATTTAAAAATAAATAAAAATAAAAAACAGACAGCAAAAAGTTTAGAAGTGAGAACAGTGAAAGTGAAAGGAAGAAGACTGGCTTTCCTAGAACTTTGAGAAAAAGGGAAGATATAGTGTGAAAATGTAAGAGGATGATGAGGTCCAATGAAGTTTGTTTAAAAAAGATGAAAAACTTGGGTGTTTTAAAGTAGTAGGGAAGGAATCAACATAACAAAAGAGATTGAAGACTAGAGCAAGGGTACTTTTCAGCCCTTCTCCTTTAAGAGTTGCCTCTTTAATCAGCTCATTTCTCTCCATCTATCCACTGAGTCCTTATTTAATGTCATCAGAAATGCCCAAATCTTTTTCATCATATATATATATATATATATACTCTAATGGGAGCGGGCTATAGTGGGAAGCCTAGCTTAGCCTTTATGTGAAGTGTGCTTGACTAATGCAATTGTCACATGGGCTTTAGAGCATGCACAGGTATGATAATTTCCAAGCAGATTTCCTTATGAAGAAGCCTTTTTACAGAGTCAGAACAGATAATGTTTAAAAGTTGTTAACTACATGGTTCAGAGTTTCTTTCTTCCCTGGTTTCCACTGAGGGAAGCATGTGGCTAAAGGCCTCTGAGCTCAGAAAGAGATCTCAGCATTAAATCTGCTCAACCAGGAAAACACGTGTCCAAGAATATGATCCTCTGATCTTTGCATTTGGAGGGTTATTCTTTCCTGCCTTTAAATGAAAAACAAATAGAGACAGTGATGATCATCTTAAGGAAGCTAAGTTGTGCAAGTGGGTAGAGTGCTGGGCCTAGAGTCAGCAAAAGTGCTCAGACTAGCTATTTGACTAGGGACAAATCACTCAATCCCATTTGTCTCTGTTTCCTTATCTATAAAATGAACTGGAGAAAGAAATATCAAGCTGATACAGTATCTTTGCCAAGTAAACCTCAAAAGAGGTCAAAGTAGCCTCAGTCACGACAAAAAATAATGAGTTTGTCATGAAAATGACAAAACCACAGCGTGATCTTCTTTAGAAAGGAGCTGTAGAATAGTCGGCTTCTATACAAAGCTCCTGCTTTGAGTGGTGGAAACCGAGTCTAGCTATATCTGAGATACCAATTTGTCCATTGGCTATATTAAATGTGGAATGAAATTGATGGTATGATATTTCCCATCATTTTACATTTTAAGTTTGAGATCATTCTCCCCAGTGAATGAGATGACTTCTGAGTACTGAGGGGAAATGTTTGTATTACTGTCCTTTCTATTTTTTCTCACTAAATATCCCTTTTGTAACAAATAATTTATATTAAATCTTTAAATGACAAAAGGGCACTAAATGTTAGCCACTGCTCTTGGTGAAAACTAAATAGAGTAGGGGTTCAAGTGATAATATTAAAGAAAAACAGAGAACAAATGACCTTTCTCTTTGGCTGCTACAAATTACCTGTAATGTGTGAATACCATTATGACTAGTATACTTTTGCCATCAGAATGCTTCAGAAACAAAGAGATTTGAAATTGCATTTCTCCACTCCTGTATATCTCTCCTCTATATCTCTCTTATATGGCTCTATGACTAATAGCCTTAAAAGGTGGATTTTAACACCCATCCCCTCCTCTGAATTTTCTTCTTTGTTGAGCTCCTCACCATCTTTCCTCACTTGTATCTCTTAAGATCTTTGACTTCCTTCAGGAATCAATCCTCAAATTATCTCTGATAGGAAGTCCCTTTTGATAATCCTCACCCCCAAAGCACAAGGATCTTTTAGGTCCAAAACTGAATATGGATTTGAGAAATTATGTTGCATTTTTTGTTTTATCTCAGCCTGCTCCCTGAAAAAAAAAAGCCTATTTCTGAACACCAGTCTTTTTCACTGAATATGATATGGCAACAAAAACGGGGCACCAAAACTTTCAAAGAAATAAAAATTCAAGTGACCCAACGGGCAATGGGGAGAGACATAGTGATAGTAAGAAGCATATTACCTGTGATGATTTGTATGTAAGAAGTAACAGAAAAGAGGAAAGAACTAGATAATGAAAAAAATGAGCTGAAATTGACATATGGGTTAGGGCAGTGATGAGCAAACTATAGCCCTTGTGCCAGATGCAGCCCCCTGAAATATTCTATCTGGCCCTGCAACATTATTCCTAATCTGATGAATACAATTAGTTGGATATAATACAATGAAACTTCAAAAGAGTTGCCTTAGAAACAGACTGACAGATGAGCATTTCCTTTCCTTTTGCCCCCTCTTTAAAAAGTTTGCCCATCACTGGGTTAGGGGAAAATTTGGAAAGACTTGTAAGACCTGATGCAAAATGAGTAGAAGCAGAAAAACATTGTATACAATAACAAAAATATTATATAGTAATCAATCATCAAGGACTAAACTGTCAGCAATGTAAGGACCCAAGACAACTCCAAGAGACTCATGATGAAAATTGCTATCCACAGCTATCAAAGGAACTGTCGAAGTATGAATGCAGATCAAATCATGCAATTTTTTGCCTTATTTCTTTTATGAGTTTTTTTCTTAGATGTATAATATATTTTCTCTCATAAGATGAGGAATAAGAAAATTTGTATTGCATGACAACACTAGAAAAATCTATATCAGGCTGTTTGTCACCTGAGAAAAGGGGAAGGGAATGAGAGAGGGAGGGAATTTGGATTGTAAAAAGTCAAAAAAGCAATTGTTAAAAATAGTTTCTACATGTGACAAAAAACACAGGAAAAATGTTTGTCATGTTGAAGTAGTACTGAGGAAGTAGTAAAATTATTAGAAGAGGAACACAGCAGGTATAAGATGCATGGAAATGCAGATATATATAATGTCACTTAGGATGAAAAGATATGGATGGGTTGCTATCTGCACTGCTGAAGGCATATATATCTCTGATACCATCATAAATTCTGCCATAATATTGAAAGAGCAATTCAAAAATTAAAAAGCACTTTTCTCAAAAACAAATATGTGTTAGGTAATGCAAATACTATTAGCCCCACTTCACTGATGAGTAGAGGACCAGGGAGGATAATTTGTCCAAAGTGGCATAACTATTAAGCTATTAACCAGGAAAATAGAATTCAACATCTCTGACTCTAAGCAAAGGCTTCTTTCAATGACAAAGTATTTTCATAGGAAAAAATAAGTCACATTTAGGTTATTAATACTATAATTGAACTATATTACAGGTTGAACTTATTCATAATCTATAGCATTGGTCATAAAGGAAAATTCCTTCCACAGTTCAAAATACCCAATTAACAAACACACTTAGAATCCAGTATCTTCAGTGATAGATAAGGGTTGCCTTTAGTGCCTGCTCAGCTTTCCCCTCCACCACAAACTGAGTACCAGAAAATCTCATCTAATGAATCCAATTTTTAAAAATTTGGCAGACACTTTAGCATAATACTTATTGTTGCTTATTAATATAAATTACATTGGCTAATTGGGAAAAAATTTAGTGTGTGAAATCAAATGTCATTATTTTGACTAAAATTGAAATTATAACTTCATCCTATTCCCATACTACTTTTTAAAAGTTTTGTAACCAATTTTCAAAGATAGGCTTTCTCTGAAGTGCTTCGGAGAGAACTGTAAAATATTTAGCAACACATTTTAGTTATAAACACTGAGGTTCTTCAGTGTAGCTATTACTTATTTTCAGGGAGGATTGTGCTGGGAACCATTAATCATTTGATGCTGGAAATCATGTGTAACCTGAAGAAAATCTTTTGGTGGCAGCTAATATTCATTTTTGAGACACATATTTACCACAGATCAATGCTCACTTGAGCATTAATGCCCTAATTGACCCATAACTAGTCACCCCAACAGATCAAGACTGACCCCTTCTAAAACTGCCCTTTCAATAATAAAGCATTTGGGGCTGGTGACAACACCACCTTATGATAGCTGTGGATTTCTTTGTTATGAATTCTATTTGGGGTTTGGGATGCCTCCTAAAGACATGGGGCCTAAGATTTGTGGTACAGAAATCCTAGATTCTATTACCAGAAATATACCTAGGGCAATGCTAATGCAAATAAATTGATCTCAGTCCAAGAAGAAATAATGTATATCTCCTATTTTTAAATGAGATTGAGGGTAAACAATTTGGAGAAAAGAATGCATGTCTTTCTTAAATTAAAATAGAAATAGGAATTGGCTTATTACTTCAAAACTACAAGGAACTCCCAGGTGAGGAAACTTCCTCCATCAGTGCAGGTTATCATGTTCTTCTGAACCTTATATACTTAGAGTCTTATCTGGAGAAGTGAGGGATTGATTTGCCCCAGAACATTGCCATTAGAAGTCACATGTGAAACTTGAAGCCCAGGTCTTCCTGGAATCAAGCACGGCTCTCTCTTTACTATGCTATTGCTGCCTCTCATCATTTAACAAAGAGATAATTTTTAATAATGAGTGCTCAATATGTATCTATATATGTACTTGTAAACATATATAATATTGATCTAAAATATAGTCTGTACCAAATATTATAGATTGTCCCCACAAAAATATATTTAAAAGTTACACAATTATCATATTTTAAAAATACAAAAAGGTTTTAGAAGGGAGGATGTGATATTTATTTTAAATGAAATTGCCTTCTTTCTTTCCTTCTCAGAGTTGCATTTGCATTTTTAGAGAAATCAGTGTACTGAACCTGCCTATCTGTCTGTCTGTCTCACACACACACACACACACACACACATTCCTGCTCTCTCTCAATCTCTCTCTCACACACACACAATGCGAAATCACTTAAAGAATTAACAGAGTGATAAAAACTCCAGTTAAATGAGAAAAACTATAGGGATCTAAAGTGCTAGAAGAGTTTTTTTTTTTTTTTTTACATTAGGTCAAGGAAACAGAGACAGATTATTTGTTCAAATAATGACCCAAACCCTGAATTCTATATGGGATGGAAAGAGTTCAGTTGTACAAATATTTTTTTAATTCCTTACTTTCTGTCTTAGAATCCATACTGGGTATTGCTTCCAAGGGAGAAGAATAGTAAGGGCTCAGCAATGGAGGTTAAGTGACTTGCCCAAAGTAACATAGTCAGAATGTCTAAGGTCAGATTTGAACCTAAGATTTCCCATCTCTAGACCTGAATCTCAATCCACTGAGGCACCTCAGGGTCCCCATTTGTATATACTTTTAGAAAAGACAGTTTACCAGGGAAGAGAAAAGAAATGTAAGGAGGTACTCTCCATGAATTTTAAAGATGAAAAGGAGTGGCCATTCCTAACAATCAGATTAAGTTCTTTGAAGTAGATAAAGGATAAACTTTGATGCACCTTTTGACCAGAATTTGGCATGATGAGTATTAGAGATAACCTAGCTCATCCACTATATTTAAAAAAAAAAGAAACTGAAGCAAAATAGAATGATTTCAACATTCATTCAACAAACATTTATTTAGTGATTACTTTGTACAAGAACCTAATCCAGAGACTAATTGATCCAGAAACAACAAAATAGCCCCTGTCACCAAGAAGTTTATGTCTTATTGGGGAAAACAAAACAAAACAAAAAACTTTATACTTGGGTTGGGACACTTAAAGGGATAGAGACAGTTATAGGGACTGGGCCTGCAATTTCATTAATATTAACAATTTCAATATGAAGAAAATCCCTCTAGCAGTACAGATTGGCATTAGCTTTGCAACTTCTCATTTTAGAGAGGTGCTTAGAATACTGGCAAGTTAAATGATCTGCCCAGAATCACAGAAGTCACATGGATACTGTGTCTCTATGTGTTCCAAAGAAGAAAAAAAATCAAATATATGTTTATATTCCTGAGTGTGTGATCATATAAAAATACAAAGAAATTTCAGGAAATGGAGATCACTTAAAACTGGAAGGCTTAAAAAAGTCATGAGTAAGGGTATCAGCTGAATCTTAAATGAAGCTAAGGATTCCAAGAAGTTGAGAGCACTGAAGGTAAAGGACAGTGTTTAAAAAAGAAACAGAAGGAAATGGAAATACTGGGAAAAAGGATAATTATGTTGTTTATTTTGTCTGTTCCCAAGTGTGAATTAGAGGAAGTAATGAACTAATCTGGAAAGGTAAGATAAAGATAGATTTTAAAGAGTTTTAAGTGCCAAACAGCAGAGTTTTTATTTTATTCCAGAGGAAATACAGGTAGATGGGTGGCAAAGTGGATAGAGTGCCAAGCCTGAAATCAGGAAAACTCATCTTCCTGAATTCTGATCTGGCCTCAGACACTTACTAACTTTGGGCAGGTTACTTAATTCTGTTTGCTGCTATTCCTCAGTTATAAAACTCCAAATGGGGCCTTGAGGAGTCAGATATGACTGAAATGCTTGAAAAAAGAGACAATACAAAATCACTAAAGCATGTTGAGTATTTCAGTAACTTTGTCAGCCTTGTGCTAAAGGAATATCATCTCAACTGTGTTGATGATAGATTGGAGAGGAGAGATATTGGATACAAAGAGACCAATTGGAAACCTATCATGATAGTTCAGATGAAAGGTGATATGAAGATGAAATGAGGTTTGTTGGGAAGATAAAATATGGCAAAATATTTAAAATACTTAGAACATGATCTGGTACAGAGAATGGACTATATTAGCTTTAACCACTATTATTTTTCAGAAATAAGTTAGAAAAGAATTTTATTTTTTAAAATCCTTTCTTTCATATGAAATACAGTTAAAAGCTTCCATCAGAAATCAAATGCCTTCTATGTATAGAACTGTATTTCTCCCATTATTCCATCATTCTTAGGTAAAAAATTATTTTAAACATCATCATAACTTCTATATGGAATAATGGGTTCTAATCAGATATATACATTTATATATCAATATCTAGTTATAAGATGTATATAATATAAATTTATTATATATCACAAGGCCTATTTATATACACATATATAAAATATATAGATAAAATTTGTATATATTATAGAGATTTACATATACATTGATGTTTAGGCATTTTCTTCCTCAGATTATTATAAGTTACTATGTTTTATTTTCCAAAGTATTAAGTGAGATTTACAATTAATTTATTTATGACTGTGGTTACTTATCTTCTTCTATAATGCATTCATGTTCTGAAATTTCATCTGCTTCTTTTTTCAGATATGTGCAACCAAATAGGCAGGATCCCAGTGTGAAGGGTTAAATTTTGGGGGTAGGAGTTTGAACAAAAGTCAGGAGAGCAGTTTGGTAAAACATAAAACACTTAGTTTATTTTGAGGAAAGTTTTGGATAGGAAATAGAAAGGAGAAAAGTGAGAAAACTCTTATACCTAAACCTAAGATCCCAATTCTAACTAAAATTTTTTAAAGAACCCTAAATCTATCTGCCTTCAAGGGCAGCTTCTTCTGCCAGGCCAGGCCAGGCCTACTCTCCTACTCTGACTATCTAAGAGTATACCCACTATCTAACTACCTGCCTAAACTGATCAATAATCAATAATCAATAAGGCTGTTAAGGTCTTAAATCCATTTTCTCTATTCACAACTGTCAGTTAGTGAAAACTTGCCAGTCTCAGAGAGAGAGCCAGAAACTGCTGCTCCTCTCCCCAGGGGACCCAGAGACAAAAAGCTCTTTTAACTACCTGCATCTCACCTACCAAATGTCAGCCACACCCTCCTAACTGTCACCTACTGACAGCCTGCACAGCAAGGGGCATGCCCCTCCCCCATCCCCATCCAGTGGTGGATATACTTTGCCCCCACCTGTACCCCACACAGGGGAGGGAGGAAGCTGGACAGAAGGGAGGGTTTGTGAAAAAATGCCATTAGGGAAAAGGAGGTGGGGAGGAACTCTGCCCAAGTCCCTCTACCTTTCTAGTAAAAAGCTCTGTGGGCGGGGGGAAAGGAGAGAGAGAAGCCCCATGCCCACAGAGAATGCTCTGCGTGCTGCACCCGTGCCATAGATTCACCATCACTGGCCTCTGTCATCAGGGTTTTGACATGGTCCAACTCCCACCATCACTATATACATACATACCACACATACACAAAAAAATCCATGCTTATAATCATGTTCCATTAATCAGTCACACTAAAACTCTGAATCTAACCTTCTTCAGCAACTTCTCCTTCCATATCAAATTGCTAATGGCTAAGGACTATTCTAATTAAATATTTACTTCCACCACTGGTCATCAGCCTTCATAATGCTAATCCTATTTAATGGAGATCAGCAAAAGGAACAAAGACCAAAATCATCTCCAGTCATCTACACAAACAGGAGACCTTGGTGTGCTCTTTATGGCCCTAGAATAAAATACTCATGGACACAAATAGGAATTAGGACCAGGGAGCTGCACTCTAATACCATTTTTCTCACTACCTCTAAAAATACATGTGAATTCCTACACCAATTCTTCATGCACTGTAAGTTCCATGTTCTGTACTTTGCTTACTTTCTTGAAGCACACATTCTACATAATCACTCAACTATTGCTCTGAATATAGCTATTCCCTTATAAACATGCCCCCTAGGCAGATCTCCATTGGCCATGACACTGCTTTAATTATAATAGTCAGTATCTTCAAGAATAAGTCCTGGGGCTATCTTTTATAAATTTGTGTGGATTAATGAACAATTGTGGACAGCTGGCCAAATACAGCATCTTTTCTGCCTGGCAAATAATTATTTATATGGGTATAGGATTTGGAGTTTGGGTTTTTAAAATATTATTTGAATACAAAAATGAATAATACAGAAATAGGTATTGAGTGCAACTATAATTCAGTGCATTTGCTTGTTGGCTCTGAGAGTGGGGAGGAAAAAGGAAAGGGAAAGAACATGAATCATATAACCATGGAAAAATACTTAAAGAAAAAACTAAAAAAAAAGAAAAAGAAAGAAATACATGGTCAGCAGAAAAGAGTCAAAGATATCAGAGCTATCAATCCTCAGTGACTTAGAGAATGCTCTTGCCATTTACCAAAATAGGCAAGTAAGAAAGAGTATATGGTTTGTAGCCTCTGCACTTTTGAATACAATTTGTAATATATTATTATGCACATATTTCATTTCCAATTCTATTTTGTATTTCCTTTTTCAACAACCAGGTTGTAAGTTTCTTAAGGATAGAAGTTTATCCTATTATTTAGTCTCTCTCACAGTAATGCTAATACTACAAGTCCATGAATAGGTCTGATGCTTAATACAACAACATAATCATCTGAACAAAATTTGTTAAACTGTGATTTTATGTTGACTATTTAGCTGCTGTATGAATAAGATGAAAATAATATTAAATACATTATAAAACGACCTTAATTACTCTGAAGTATTGCTCACATATACAATGTTCAAGATATACAAGGGATTCAATTTTCTTATTTTTGCCCTCCAGTATTTTAGACTCTTCATTATTTCATGAATGTAGGTAATCCTCCACCAAAAGCAGATTGTAATCCCTCTGAACTTTAGCACACTTTAGCAGATAATTCTTCATGAGTTGCTCTTGACCTGGTGGCCAACTCTATGGCAATGACCTATTCAAAATATAGCTGTGTTGGTACTTAGCCCACAGAAAATGATTCCTTTGCTAGATCTTTACCTACGGCTTTTCCAGCTTGGTAGAACTTTCTATATCATCTTGTGGTCTTCTGGCATAGTCTTTTGGAATCCAAGGTCACTGGTACACCACATTGAGGCATCAGAGCAAGATTTTAGTGGAGGTAGCCTTGCCTTCCTGAGAAAGCATTGTATAGTGGGTAGAAAGCCAGCCACAGAAAAATGAAGACCTACATACAGTTCTTCCTGTTATATTATATTGATGTACTAACCTAACTTCTCAGAGTCCAAGGCAACCATGTAAAAGTATAAAGAGCAGAGTAGTGTAAAAATGTGTACCCAAATCAGGTTGGATCTCGGTTCTGTCACAAATGGGTAAGATGGTTACAGCAGCAGCCTCAGCCGCTTTTGCCTCTTCTTCACTGTTACTATCTTTGACTTTATCTGTAGTGTTGTCTTGGCTAGCCCCTTCAATCAGTTCTAGTTGTAGAATGGTCTTGGCATCTAATTCTTTGCCTGTGGGAAGACAATAAGAGAATAAATAAAAATCTGAGACCCCTCTTTTTTTTTAAACCCTTGTACTTCGGTGTATTGTCTCATAGGTGGAAGATTGGTAAGGGTGGGCAATGGGGGTCAAGTGACTTGCCCAGGGTCACACAGCTGGGAAGTGGCTGAGGCCAGGTTTGAACCTAGGACCTCCTGTCTCTAGGCCTGACTCTCACTCCACTGAGCTACCCAGCTGCCCCCATGAGACCCCTCTTTTGATACCTCTTATGATCCATACCTTTTCTTATTGGAAAAACATTATAGACTTATTGAAAAGCTTTGAGTCCTTAGCAGACCAGCATCTACTGAGTTAATGATTCCTCTCCTTGATAATTAAGAAGTCTGAACCCTAACAAACATTACTTAGATAAGACTGCATACTTAGATAAGAATGGAGCCTTTAGTCTGAACTTTATTTGATCAGGTGTCTATAATCCAGGAGGACAGGACTCAATTAGTGAGCATCTCCATAAAATAATTCCACTCCCAGAATTATCCCCTACTACTTGATGGTTGGAATTTGGCCATTGTCTTTATACCTTTACTCTTTAGATTTTAATGGGTTATGTATGATTTGTTACCCCTTCACAACTGTGACTCTTTCTTTGTGTTCTTTGTTTGAAATCAGTATATAATAAAATCCAAAGCCCACAGAGTTCAGAACAGCATGGGCTAACCACTAGTCTAGTTGTTCTCATTTTCTTTCTCCTGCCTTAACAATCCTATGCCACCAATGCCACTCAGGACCCCAAAACCATATAGAGGCTGGCCCCCTATATTTGCCTGCCCTGATTTGCTTGTTTATCTCAATAAGTTCCCTTAATTGCTGTTTCAGTGCCTTAATGACCAGGTTTTGGCATCTTCTGTTTTGCCAAAAGCTTGCCCAATTAACTTTCCCAGAATACAATAAGCTTGAAATAGTGACACCAGTATTGCCCCTCCAGTTGGTATGAATGTCAAAGCTTGCCTGATGCTTATAGTCAGCCATTGATACAAGCTATATAATCTAAATAGCTCCATGAAAAATTGGGGTATTAAATTATCCACAAGTTGTACAATCCCTTCCAAAGACTGTATAATAAAAAGGTACTGCTCCCTACTGTGACCAACATCCTATTTAGATAATTAGCTATGGCATAATCAGTTTCTTCAGGTTCAGAAATCCTAGGCTGGCTGACCAAACTGTAAAAATGGGACCAGTTAGTAATGATGCCACAGCAGGCTCTAAACCCCTGGCTGCAAAATCTCTAGCAAGGGGGAGGGGAGTGAGTGGATGGAATTCTTTCTCCTCCACCTCCCTTGGCAGTTGAAACCTCTGGCAACTGCTATTAACAAAATCCCTCTCTGTCCAGTTATGGTTGCTATGTGACTTGGCTTACACAGGGCTAAATTGGCTAGCAAAAAGGGAATAATCCAACAGCAGTTGATAACTTCCACTAACTCAGGCTTATTCCAAAAACACAAGATGGTTAATGTGCTCAGGATATCTTCAAACAGCTTTCTTGAACACTGGATTTCAACTACTCTCAGTATCTGCGAAGATGGAGATTTGCTTAGGTAACATGAACTAGGCTTATATAGCCTGAACCAAAACACCACTCACACACTCTTAACAAGAGGAGGGATTTATTTATTCAGGGAAATTGGGAAGGAGGGAAAAGGTCTAGGTTTGAGGGTAAGGTAAAATCTATCTAAGATCTTCAAGATGCTATCAGAATAGATATCCCCCCTGAGGGGAAAGCCTCTGAATAAAACTAGTTCTCCTTAAACTCCCTCACAATCTAAACTATCTCCTAAAATCAAATAATAACAAGTCCAAGATGGTAGTGATTGTCTTGATTGTAGATCTGTAGTTGTTTAGGGTTCGCTGGGACACTGCATGTCACAGTGCTCACAGCCTTAGGGAAACAGTCTGGATAGAAGTCTGTATGGAATATATAGCAATGATCCACCCTGCTCTCTGGGTTAGAGATAAGCTAAGCTACTGAGAAGTAATCCCACCCCCTTCCAGCCATCCAGCTCCCTCTGTCCCCCAAAGAATGATCTTGCCATCTGGGTATCCTGCTTTTATACCCACATTCTTAACCACCCCAACTGCCCCCTCTCCTGCAGTTCTGGGGGTACTGTGGAGTTCTGTGAGGCACTTCACCCCACTGAAGATTATTCATGTTAAAGTAATTGTTCATCTACAGAGCTAGAAGGAGTTTCCTCAATTGGTTTTCTCTATACTAAATGAAATCACAGTTGAAGTAACAAAACCAAGTAACAATAACAAAATAAGCTAAAACATTTAGTTTTGAAGTGAGGGGAAAATCCCAGCTATCTAATACCTGAAACAGTGTGGAAAATGAGATGGAAATTTCATGCTTCTGACTCATAAACTTACTAAGATATTATACTTTAATAATAAACAAATGTGAACTGGCAGCTGTGTTGTTAAAGAACTCTGGGTACGGAGATATGATTTGGTAGCTTTAGAAAAAGAGTTATATTAGAAAGAATGTTTAATATGCATTAACGTCTTTCATGTCATTTTCCAGTGAAATAACTTTTTGCCTACTTTATCTAAACTACTTTTATTTCAGTGGTACCAATTTAAAATGCATTTATTTGGGGGGATATTGACTTTTACTATTCAACATTTTGTTTTATTTAACAGCATTAAATATTGAATGTAGCCAAAAGTTGATAAAGTCCTACTGCATTGAACAATTAAGGGATATTTAGACCTTGAGCCCCTACCCTTTGCCATAAACTGAAGTTGTGTCTACACAACACAATAGATGTGTTATTTGGAATGACTTCATGGATCAATTCAGTTAAACGACTGGTTTGTCTTTTTAAAAAACTGAAAGCATTGGACTATTTTGTTGTTATTAATACATAATCTGATTCTATGAGTCTTATAAAAGGAATTTCATCAGGGTTTAAATTCTTCATATCCAAAATAAAAGAGGGCATATGTTGTTTTGTCTCATGGGAATGCATTGTTAAAGTGGAACAGAGCTTCTAGGATATGTACGTGTCTCATTCTCAGAGAGGGACAGGAATACAGGTCAAGTTACATATCTAGCTAGGGGTTGTTTAGTTTTATTTTCATTCCTATTTTTAGTTAGTTTTATTTATTTTATTTTATTAGTTTTATTTTCATTCCTTCCACAAGAAGTTTTAAAGTATACCATCAAAAGCATTTGTTTTTAATATCTTCCAAATTTCTCCCACCAGCAGTAAATGTGGCATAGTCACCATAAAGTATTACTGCATCATAATGCTGCAGGTTGAAAACTTGAGTTTGGCTAAACTAATAATAGCATCACAGATTTGGAGCTGCAATGGATCTATGAAATAATTTCATCCAACCATTTCATTTTACAGGTGAGGAAACTGAGACCTGGAGAGATTGTGGCTTATCCAGGGTATGAAACTGAGACAAGTCTCTGAGGCAAGATTCAAATTCAATCTAATTCAAATCTATATGATTCTAAGACCAATGCTTTATTGATACTCTGCCTTTAAGACTATGTGATTGGAGCAAGGACCATTGAAAATGATATCTCTTCTTAGAAGATAAACACCATTCATCCATGTGTTGACAAGGGGGAAAGAACCAATTCTGCTAGGTGTCTGAAATGTTCACCTTTATTGTAATAGAAAGGCTTTAGAAAATGATGTATGCCAATCTTACATGTAGTATATGAAGATGATCATATTTTTCTGTTTTATATTAAAATCTTAATTGTATAGTGTGTATAATACTTGAACCGTAAAAATTCCAAGTAATATGTTTTTATCCAGAGAATAAATTAAGCACTCTGACTGAACTGATTTTTTTTTAATTCAAGCATTGATTTTAATAAATCAAGTTGACAGATTTATCCTCTAATATGATGGTCCTGTGCATTAAGCCAAGTCAGAAAACAATCAGTGAATTTCAGAGTAGGGCATATTAAGAGAAAGTGGACATATACAAATAAAAGATCAATAAATATGCTTAATGATATAAAAACTAATTCTCAGTTATGCAAATAGAGGCATCATTGAAGAATTATTAGTACACTTGTCAAATTTGGTTGTTCCCTTTATAAATAGGTGGAAGAAACATTGTAGAGTAATAAAATAGATGGATTACAGATTGACTGACTTTCTAATCAAGTTGGAGTTTGGGTTATATGAGTTAATAACAATCTGCATCTATATAGCTTTTATGGATTAAAAGCAATTTGAATATATTAGTTCACTTGATCCTCACAATAGCTTTCTGAATAGATAATCTACATAAGTGTTATTGTCCCCTTCACTAAAGAAACTGAAGATTCAATTTCATCCCAGAGAGGATCTTGTCCAAGATCATATATCTATTATGTTAAAGTGTTGGGAATTATGATGTGGTCCCCAGTCTTTGGTACAATGAATTTTCTATTATGATGAAATTTGACCTCATTTGAAATATCCAGAAAATAAAACTTGTCTAATATTAAGAACCAAAGCATACATTCAAAATATTTTAATAAGAGTAAGGAAGTGAGCTACATTAAGAGAACATACATGGTTATGCCCAAACATGTAGGCCCCAGAAAAAGATAATAAAATAAGTATCTTCAATTCTAAAATGAACTCTAAATTTATAGACATCAATCCTGCTAAAAAATCAAAAAACTATTTCTTTTCTGAAGCATCAACTGCTAAGTATTTTCTCAGTTTTCATACTCTAAGGATTATGAGAATTTATTTTTCATAGACTCTACTAATTCCTATATATTAGGGAGAATTACTATGTATTCCTGAGTCTGGAGTGGGTTCAGAAATACTAGCTAGTTTGCTGGGGGTTTTGCATTTTCTTTGTCTTTTGGAATCACAAAGAATGTTTTCCTTTAAAAACAGAATTCCTGTTAAAACAGAATTTGGTTAATAAATGAAAGAAATAAGAATTCTTTTCCTATGGACATGACTGTCCACCTCTCAGTTCAGAGAAGGGCTAAGGAACTAATAAACCACCTTTTACTTAGCTATCACTAATTAAAGATGTCTTAGAATAGTTAAGGGAGGGGCTGAATAATGACATCCTAAAATCTATTTATTAGGCTGCCTATACCAGTACAGATGGTCCCTAGTTTGAAAGACAAACATGGAGACCTATATCACTTTACTGGTTATAATGCAAGTCTATATAATATATACATATATGTTATATAATCAGTAAACTTGTATTATTACTTAAAAATCAGGTCTCTCAAGATACTTTTAATCATAGCAGGACTATTTATATCTATTAATTTGCAAGGCAACGAAAAAGGAAAGAAGAGAAATAGTTTTCCTATTATTGTCATTTAAATTAAAAGCTCATCTTCTAGACTGTGACAATCAAAAGAAGAACTTTCAGCTACAAGTTACTGCCTCTCTTATCTACATCTCTCTCTCTCTCTCTGACCTCTGGAGCCTCAGGCCTTATTTTCGAACTAGTTTCAGGACAAAATATCCTATTGCAAAAAACACTTCTAGACGCTTATGTGTATTGAATCCTGGTTTACTTATTTGCTACTTTTTGACCTCGAGAAAGTAAATTCACTTATTTGGGTATCATTTTCCTGATCTGTAAAATGAGAAAGTTAGGGTAATTGACCTCTAAGACTACTCTGAGCTATAAGGTCTGGTGGTTTCAACATGGTTGCTTTTCAAACACCTTAAGCTTGTCATCTTTCCTACAATTTTTGTAGTTGAATTCAGAGAATCATAGTAAAAAATATTAGAACTGGAAGGAATTTTGAAAGCCATCTATTCTTTAAGGTTGTGAATACCTTCATTTAAGAGACAACACTAGAAAGTTATCCTTGGAACATCTTATACTGTTTTCTTTATTCATTGTTGTTAAAAAGACCTTACTCTGTAATACTGCAGGCTGATTATTTTGGATCAATATGTGCTAACTCATTTTTCCTAGGAAATACATAAAATATGAAAATTTAGTGAATATATTATGATACCTTGAATAGCAATTCTCCAATGAAAGCATTAAAGCCCGAGAAGAATTCTATATCATAGTAGAGCGCAATGTTAGCAATGACCTGGAACCTTAGGGTTACCAGTAACTCAACTAAGTATTTCATTATGTTATGGAAGACTATTAATAGGACTAGAAGATATGGAAGCCTACATAGGAAAGGAATCAGGAAGATTTGTCTTTGACCACTCTTTCAAATCAATAGCTGTGTGATATTCCTCAGTTGTAAAATGAGGGAGCTGGACTCCAGATCCCTTCTAGCCCTTAATCTACAATATTTTAATCCTACTCACTACCATAAGAATCAGACATCATGCAACACTGTAATCCAGTGTATACAGAAATACAGAAGGCAGGGCTGTCTATAAGCACAGATATTAAGCTCTTGTTGAATGTGCTTGTTTTAAAAAGAGGAACATAACAAAGCTTAATTGACTAAATAGTGAATATGCAGTTATCTCGTGGCTCAGACTTAAACTTGTGTAAAAGGTCACACTTGACTAACAAAGCTGATATAGCTTTGCAGTTTGCTGGCTTATTCAAGCTGGTTTGGTAATCCCTTTTAATCATTACCATCATCACTAAACAATTAGCTACTTGTTGTTTATGTGGACTTTGTGAGGCTCTGAAACAACATTATACAATCAGTGGGAATAAATTGTGAACAGCTAAGATATTTGTTCATGAGTGGCTCATGAAATAATTGATACATGAGAATTTTACTTAAAAGAGAGGTAATTTCAGATAATTTTAGTTCTGTAGATCACATCTTATGAAGGACATTGACAAAATAGAGTTGAAAGAAGGATAAGTAGAATGGCAAATAGATTGGTTAAAGGAACCAGAAATGATTAGCATAAATCAAAAAGAAAACATAGAGGGAGGAAGGAATTGATAGCTGTCCGCAGTGATTAGAAAGAATGGTATATGAAAGATAAACTTATTGTTGATTTCAAACAATATTATAAAGTGGCAACCATCAAAACAATTTGGCACTGGCTAAGAAATGAGTGTAAGACCAAGGCACTCAATATACAATTGTAAATGACCATAGTAACTTAGAGTTTCACAAACAAAAAAATCCAAGCTTCTGGAAGAACTCACTATTTAACAAAATGTGCTGGGAAAACTGGAAAACAGTATGGCAGAAATTAGGCATAGGCTAACATCTTCTGCCATATACCAAGGGAAAGTCAAATGGATACATGATTCAGAAATAAAAGGTGATACCATAAGCAAATTAGGGGAGCACAGGCTTCTTTGGGAAGCAATGGTTCTTCTTACACAGAGAAGACTATGCTCATTTTTAGGATACATCACAGAGAGGTCTTGCTCAAGTATTTGTTGGACTAGATGAAGATACAATTCTGACATTCTGTAGTACTGTGATCGCTCCTATTTTTCAACTTGGAATTTCAGGAAGTGCTTTAATGAAGGGAAAATGGAATTTGGCAAGGGAATTATAAGTATGTAGTGAAATTTTTAAGAGATTTTGTGGTTGAAGGATATTTAACTATTAATTTCATAGCTGTGGCACCATTAGGTATGGATGCATGACATAGAGATGAGCAAATTATTCCCTTCTCTTTCTACTACTGTCTCATCTTACTTGCTCTTCTCTTCCTCCCCATCATATATCCTCTTCCACTCTCTCCATCTTCTCCTCCCTGGCAGTAGGAGTGATGTATGTCCCTTAACATTCCTATTAAATTACCATAATTAAAGAAATTATCTTTCTAATTGATTCATCTCCTCAGCAGAAATCTCTTGTCCCTCTTTTGAGCTAACTTCCTTTCTCTTAATCTCAAAATACAGATTTAAAGTTCTAGTCAGCATCATTGTTAAGTATAAGACTATCAAGTAACAGACATGGAGGAAAATATTCATCGTAGAGAAATCTATAATGGGACACTAACCCTGCCACTTTTTTCTCCTTCTCCATCATCCTCTCAGCCACTGAGTATGTGGATTATAGAAGAAAAAGAATGAGATTGAAATGATGAGTAAAAATAGGTTAAGCCATGTGCTTGGGGGAAGGGGGGAAGGAACTGTTGTCTAAATCATTGTCAGGAAGAACAAAATATGGAGTTAGCTTTACCTCACCCAGTCTACTCCTGACATACATTTCTCTCTCTCTCTCTAATCCACACACTCATCTCTTCATGTCTTTCTTGCTTCCCTACCTCCCCTCTCTAACACCATAAAACTTGGAATGGAATCCCCTCCTTGAATCCTCTGAAACCTTAAAAAAAACTGAGTAATCCTGAGTGTGTTTGCACATTTTAATCTGAAGACTAACATTTTGAGGAGGTCCTCCAGAGTCTCTGTGATATTGGGTCTGTCATACAGATAAGGAAAATAAGGCACAGAGGTAAATGGCTTTTCTAAGGCCACATTTAAGCATATTAATGAATGTGGAAAACTTTCTCATGGATTGCCTGCCAAACTTTTCTCTCATAATTATGCAGTACCAACAGAAAGCAAATGAAACAGCTTTACTTTAAAGAAATCACAAAGTCTTGAAACATGGGAGAAATTTTTTGAGAAAATGAAAGGCTAAAAATATTAAGAAGTAGAAAAGACAAGCAAGAAAAATGATAGAAATATAAGCAAGCTAAAATAGAACAGAAAGCATGAGAAAATAAGGCCATAAGAACAAATTGAGAGTCTGAAGATATGAGATGAGTTTGATCTCACTTATTATATTTTGGGAAATGAATGAAAAAGGAGAAATAATTGATCAACTTGTAGAGAGACTATTTTAATAGTTAGACTCATAGCCAGGCTTTTCACCTTATATTATAACTACAAAAAAGTACTTGCAGAATGACTGAGATGACAGCTAGAATAGGGATAGGCTCATATTCAGTAAAACTAATTCATTCACTGTGTTATCTGACAGTTCATTCCAAATATCTGAGGACTGTGACTGTCTCTTGGAAATGATTAGATATAAAAAAAATGGCATTTAGAAGCTAAAATTCTGAACTTGGGGAGCATATTTTCAGTTGCCTAAAAAGTATAAATTCAAGCTCTAACAGCACTTACAATAAGAAATAAAAAGCAGTTCATCCAATAATTCAGGCAAAGGTATTTTATGTGAGTTCATTTACATGACATATTCCAGGTCAATCCTGTTACTGTTGAATAATCTGTATGACTGTCTTGATTTTGTACTTCTCTTTTTTGGCTGGGTCATGTAGTCCCTATTTAAGACACTTTTTGCATGTTGGTTGATAGATAAAATAATTTTCAGGTTAACCATAGGTCTAGATTTGAAAGATAAACTAAATTATGCTAATGAGTATCTTAGTGTACATTTTTTAAACCCAGTAAGCTTTTCTGGTGCTCCATATTGGAATAGTCACCTTTTATAAGAATTATGCCTCTAAATAAAAATAGACCTACAGAAATATAGGAAGTCTGGGGTGGCAGGCTTCTTATTAGTTTTATATATGCTTTCCAAGAGGAATAATGGGTTGCTTGAAGTTTCAGAGGATGTGGGATAAAACAAGACCTTTAAAGTATACTGTCCTCTAACAACAGTTTTAAACCTTTGTAGGGAAGAAGAAATTTTAGAAAACAAGATAATCATAGGGTGGGTTCCTTATTTTTCCTCCTCGCTTTTAATTACAAGCTTAAAGGTTCTTGATATATATAACAATTACAGAATACATTTGAATTGGCTCCGATTTATCTCACTATTAGTAAATCATTTGTTTCCTTTCAGTTGTGGATTGGTCAAAGCGAAGAATATAAGATGGAAGGAAGACTTCAGAGGTTGTGAGAGAAAGGTTATTCTGGTGGTTACTCAGTTCTCTTATTTGACAGAAATAATTAGTATGGGATTTGAATCTTCTTCAATTTAAACTGAAACCATGGTCACAAAACTGTAAAAATTAATCTTGGACAAAACATTTCACATTTTCTTAATAGTGATCTCATTTATTTATTTATTTACCTGCCGGCACATCCATTTATTTATTTATTTATTTATTTATTTATTTGTTATCCTGTCTATTTATTTGCTTGCTTGCTTGCTTATTTGTTTGTTTGTTTGTTTGTTTGTTTGTTTGTTTGTTTGTTTGTTTGTTTATTCTTAATATTGATAGCATATATCCACCTCCAGAGAAAGCACTTTTGTGTCTGATGGATGTGGATCAAAGCAAATGATCTTTCATATCAGTGCATTTATGGTTTCGTTTTGGTGTTTTGGTTTTGTGGGAGTATACTCTTCCAACAATGGCCAATTGCGGAATTGTGTTTTGCATGATAATACATGTATGGCCCAGAAAAAATAGTGATAGTACATAATGCATTCCTCAATAAGATGCTTTTTTTAAAGACAATTTTCACAAAAAAAAAACACCAAGTGTATATGTATACATACATATGTACATATATGCATATATGTATACCTGCACAAATATTAAACATATAGTAATATATGAATCTATCTGGAGGTTGATTCTCTCCTTGATTTTAATGATTCATTCATTGTCCTGATAGAGACCCACCTTTTGCCTGAATCATGAAGATTCGAGAGAGAAAAATTCCTACTTGAGTAGAAAGCCCTCTCCCCATTCACCCCTTTAGAACACTCTCCCAGGAAGTCTTCCTCTCCGAACATAGACTTCATAGGCCTCTCAAAGGTTCCCTAATTAAAATGAAGTACATGTTAACACAGGCATCAATAGGCCATTAAGAATCCTGCTGCCTTGCTCCTCTTTGTTTGGTGGCAGACCTACATTTCAGATGACAGGTTTGTCTTTTTCCCCTTGTTTGAATTATATTGAGAACAGAACTTAGACTAGGCTTAAGCCTTCACCAAAGAAAATCATATCCTCTTGTGCACACATGGGATAATCAGGCATGTTTTAATATGTATTTATGTGTATTTCTTTTAATTAGAAGGAAAGATCCCTAATTCAAATTTGTTAGGCCATAACTTATTATGGACCTTATTTTAGTTTTTATAAATAATTTTTATTTACTTCATTAAATATTTCACAAGTAAATATAAAAATTTTACATTTAAAAAAATTTTAGTTAAAAATTTGAAGTTCCTTCCCTCTAGCCTTTCTCCCCTCATTGAGTAGGAAGAAATTTTATTTCAATTATACATATAAGGTCATGCAAACTATATTTTGATATTAGTCATGTTGCAAAAGAAAACACAAAGAAAATTAAACAATAAAAATAAAGTTTAAAAAGTATGCTTCAATCTACATTCACAGTTAGTCATTTCTCTTTCTGTAGTTAGATAGCACTTTTTGTCATGGGTTCTTGGGAATTATAATGGATTGCAGTCTTCATCAGAGTACAAAAATCTTTCCCTGTTGATCATTCTTATGATAATGTTATTCCTGAGTACCATGCTTTCCTGGTACTGTTAAGTTTTGTTAATAGGAATTTCTTAATCTACCACCGTTTCTTTAGGAGACAATATCTGATAGGTTGGGAGATTTGTAAATCTCCTTTTGTCCCTTTAAGAGGCAGAACAGATAGATCTTGCCCTCTGTCTCTTTAAGATACCCTCTATAAAAGAGGAAAAAGCAGTTAAGAATACATTCCATGTTCTCTGATGTCCTTGGGAGCAGGGCTGCCGCATCATTGTTTCTCTATGAAAAGAATCTGACAGTTACTTCTAACAGCTTGATTTCATATGTTACTTTAAGGAATCTGTTATCAATTTAATGTTCATCAAATAGAGTGTTAAGATAGATAGTAAAATTAATATGTTAGACAGAGTAGCCCAGAATAGGCCTGCTTTGCCGGCAAGAAGATCCTGCCAAGAAAGGCAGTTAGAAATAGGGTTCTTTATAGATTTTTAGTATAGGACTCGAGTTTTAAGATTTAGTATAAGATTAAGACATGTAAATTCCTATTTCCTAACTCCTTTTTCCTATCCCTACCTCTCCTCTAAATAAATAAGGAAGCTGATTTAGCTCTCCCCAACTTCATCAACCTCCACCACCAATAATATTTAACCTATAACAGCTATTTATTACCCATAAGAGTTTCTTAGTCAAGTAAGTCCCTGTTTCCTTTCAAAATGTCATCATTCTTTTTTAAAGTGTTGTCTGGTGAGGTGTGATAGAGGGAGAAATATATTATAGAGCTGAATGCTCTGGGTTCAAATACAAATGCTACCATCAACTAGCTTTGTGATGTTCACCAAGGTGTTTCACTCTTTGTACTTCAGCTCAATGTAGTTTTTCTCTAAAATGAGAAAGTTGAATTAGATCTTCTCCAAATTCTCTCCTAGTTCAGAAATGATGTTCATTCACAATAAATGCCATACTATACGCTAAGATATAAATATGAGTTGCCAATAACTCTTCCCTGAAAATGAACTTTCTAAGAACGACCTTCCTCACCCTTTCTTCGCCTTTCCAAATACTGAGTCATGGTGAGGCAGAACAGGACCTCAGCAACTAGAACTGATATGAGAGATGAAAAGTTGCCCTCTAAGAACAAGACATGTACTCATCTACTGTAAAAGTATAATACCTAAGCAGGACCAATATAGTGAGGGTTAATTTTTTAATTTTAATTTTTTTCTGAATTACATGTCAATACAATTTTTAAGATTTGTTTTCTGACATTTTACAATCCATGTTTTCTCTAGCCTTTCTACCTCTTTCTTCTCCCCAAGAAAGGAGATAATATGATTATCATATGGCACTTATTTTTATGTTCATCATGTTGCTTACACTAGAGAAAAATTCATGGGGGAAATAAAGTAGAGTGATATGTTTCAGTCTGTATCCAGACTCTGCCTATTCCCTCAATGGTAGTGGATATCCATTTTTGTCATGAGTCCCATGGAGTTGTCCTGGATCTTTGCTTTGTTGATAATAGTTGCCATTCAAAGATGATGACACATTATTGTTATTACTGTATATAGTATTTTCTTGGTTCTGCTCATTTCATTTTGTATCACTCTATATATCTCTCTAGGTTGTTTTGTGATCATTTTGTTTGTCATTTCTTATGGCTCAAAAGTATTCCATTAAAAGCATATGCAACAACTTGTTCAACCATTCCCCAATTGCTGGACATCTCTTCAGTTTCCAGTTCTTTGCCTCCACAAAAAAAGAGTTGTTAAAAGCAGTTTGGGTACATATACATTCTTTTCCCCCTATCTTTAATCTCTTTGAGAAACAAAACCTAGAAGTGATATTGAGGCTTATGAGTCTTACCCTGGCATTCATCTATTAAATTTCCTTAACCAGGAACAAGATGGGGCAAAGTATCTGAGGAAGGATTGAATATTCCCAGAGGTACAAAGGTTTTAACTATCGGCTAATATTATAACAAAACAAATTCTCTCTCTCTCTCTCTCTCTCTCTCTCTCTCTCTCTCTCTCTCTCTCTCTCTCACACACACACACACACACACACACACAAACACACACACACACACACCAAGTATAAGTATACAAGAAAGTATAACAGCTCAGACCCATAGACAGCCCCCACACACACACACACACACACAATTTTGGGACTCTGGGAGCAGAGATCAAGTAGACCTCAGAAATAGCCTGCTTTACAGTATGCATAATCTATAGGTACCCTCAGTATGTCATGATATTTTTTTCTTTAACCCTTAACTTCTGTGTATTGGATCCTAGGTGGAAGAATGGTAAGGGTGGGCAATGGGGGTCAAGTGACTTGCCCAGGGTCACAAAGCTGGGAAGTGTCTGAGGCCGGGTTTGAACCTAGGACCTCCCGTCTCTAGGCTTGACTTTCAATCCACTGAGCTACCCAGCTGCCCCCGCGTCATGATATTTTGGTGGCAGAATATGTTCCAGGTTTTGTTTTGTACCAACTCTTCTTATTAAATCATCTTAGTAAGTGCTTTTGGTAAAATCTAATTAAATGCTGGATCATGGTTAATGGAAAACATGATGGTAGTGGCTCAGGAAATAGCGTTAGGTATAAAGCCCCAAATGTTACACCTCCTACTTGAGGTAGCAGTGATCTTTGTAGACCCCAGCCTTTAAGGGTTGAAACTGTAGAAATTGGAGGATTAGTCTTAGTCAGGTTTTGTGCTAGGATCATAGTTTTAGAGCTAGAAATGACTATAGAGATGAAATAGCCTAAAACCCAGATTTTATAGGTAAAGAAACTGAGTTCTGGAAATATTGAGTAACTTGTCTATGGTCACACAAATGCTTAGAAACAGAGCTACATCTTGAACCAAGGTCATCTCACAAAAAATGAGCATTCTATCCACTTCCAATATTCTCTTAAAGATTTACTTTATGAAGGAAAATGACTTAATTCTACAAAAATAATAGTGATGAAATATTACTATACTATAAGAAATTACAAGCAGGATGATTTCAGAAAAATCTAGAGAGACTTACATGAACTGATGCAAAGTGAATTGACCAGATCCAGAGGAACATTATTACCCAATGCCAGCAATATTTCTAGACAAATAACTGTGAAGGTCATAATTTTTATTAGCAATGCAGTGATCCAAGATAATCCCAGAGAATTATGATGAAAGATGCCAGCTGTCCTTTGAGAAAGAACTGATGGAATCTGAATGCAGACTGAAACATACTAAATTTATAATGGGGGTGGAATTGAATACTATTTTTTAAAATTTACTTTAGTCTTATGAGATGTTGAAAAATTTTCCCCTTTAAATCCTTACATATCATCTTCCCTCAGCAGCATGTTCCAGCTTTATAGGTGACACCTGAAAGGAATAAAAAAAGAAAGTATAACAGCTCAGACCCAGAGACAGCATACATCTTCAATTTTTATTTAATGTATTTGAAGTTGAATTTTTGTCATTTGAAAAATGACACTGACTTAAAGAATCAGGTTATGAGCTGATACCAAAATTTATCTCACCCTCCCTCTTAAGATCTTGTAAATCCTTAATTTCCTTCATAAATAAGACAATTTAGTTTTTGGGAAAGAAATGTGGTTATAAGATTCTCTTCACCTTTCAGACAATCACATGACTGTTATGGATGTTTTGTCAGCTTATGTTCATTTTACAAAATCAAAATTTTAGAGCTGGTAGGAAACCAAAGGATATATAATTCAATTGTCATTTTATAGATGAGGAAATTGAGATTAAAGAAAGTTAAGTGATTTGCTCACATTCACATAAGCAGGAAGTATCATGTTAGAGGTAGACTTCAAACCCAGGACCTGGGTGACTCAATGAGCAATATTCTCTTAATTGTATCACATTTTCTTCCTACTATACTTGATCTTGAAATTCTGTCCATTTCTTTTTCACATATTCATCAAGTTATTCCAATGAATGCATAGATCATTTTCATAATGATGTTACAGAGATGAAAAAGCAGACTTGAGTTATAAGTTATTTATATATTCTAAAGACCCCTCTTCCATTTAAAAATGTCATTACACATTCATCTCCAACAAGGAATCTTTCATGCAGAGTTAGTTAATGGGTTTAACCCCAGGCATAACTTTATTCAGCAATCTTCAGATTAGCAATGTCAAGAGTAGAGATGGCACAAAAAAAGAATCTCCTATATCTCCTTAAGAAACCATGGTGTATAGAGAATACTAGTTTTCAAGTTAGATAACAAATTGAAATTGGACCATGTTACTTAATACTCATGAGAAATGTGCAAATTACTTGATTTCTTTGTGTCTCAATTTCCTTATCTGTAAAATTCTTTTTTTGGATGAGATGTACTATAATATGCCTTCAAACTCTTCTGTTTATCAATAATATGTGCCACCATCATAGAATGTATCTAACACCAAGTTCAAATTCAGAAAGTTTAGTTTCCTATAGATGGTAAATTTCTACAATTGTTCGTATTTGTGCATGACATTTTGCAGCCCACACTGAGCCTCATAATACTGTAGGACAACAGCCACAAAATCAAGAGAAAAAAGTATCCAAGTAAAACAAACCCAAGGAAAACTCAAAAGCAGAAGATGATTATATTAGCATGCATATACAATTCATATATTTTAAGCAAATGGTAAACAATGTGGAGTTTGTGGTTTTGCATACATTTTCTTTCATTCTAAGTATATAATAAAAGAAAAAAGAAAAAATTACAATACTTTAGAACAACACTAATAAGATCTATGCCATATAAAACATTTTAGACCAGTAATTATTGAGGTTGATTTTTTTATTGACCTATGCCTTATAGGATCTCTGTAAACACCCTCAGCATTCAAGATGCATGAATTTCTCCCCATAAAAATAAGGCCAAATGATGTATCAAGGCCTGATTTGATAATGGTTTGAGTTATTAATTATTGTATGCTGAAACCACTAATTCAGTTGTTTTCCAAAAGAGAATAAACACTTGTATCCAGAGTAGTGTATTATACCATTTTGTCTTTACATCATAAGGAGTGATAATTTTATTTAAAGTGGGTTCAGTGCTTATCACCTTTAGCCAGAAAATCAGGAAAACCTGAGTTCAAGGGTGACCTCAGATGCTTATTACCTTTATGACCCTGGAAAAGTCATTTAGCCCCATTTGCCCATAAGGGTGGCCATGTCATACACCTCTAATCCTTTAAGTGCAAGTTAAAAAGTGAACATTTATTGATAAATGATATCATAAGCAAACATTTTTCTATATATTACTAAAAACAATCTAGCTTCAAATTACACTCTGCTAAAAATCCATAGTCTATCTTCCATAGACATAAAAGCTAAAAAGGTACGAAGATTCATTGCAGGCCTGTAAGTAACCCTGAAAGCAATCATATTCCAAGACCCATTTTCATCATCTTGATACCTGATCTGCTGTGCTATAACCTACAGTAACCCTACATGAATATAGAATATATATATTGGGAACTTCTCTCACTTTTTAATGGTAATATTTAATAGTGTAGTAATTTAATGGTAATAATTAATAGTAATGTCACAAAATTATCCATTTAGAGAACAGTTGCTATTAAATATTGGGGGGGAAGCAAAAGAATCTAGTCATTCTTCCATCCTCAAATATTTTCCCTTCAAACTCAAGATAATAATTACAAAGGAAAAACCAAGTGGAAAAAGAAATGCAAATCACCAAAATAATGTATGATATTTGGTTAGATTGAATTAATTAATTCATATGCGTTTCTTTGTCAGATCACTGAAGATGAGTATTAAGCTAGACCCAGAATTAAATAGCAAGAAGTATTTAGGAATGAACTATACTTGGAAAATTTTACAGTCCCTTCAATGTTCTCATACTGTTCCGTGTGCCCAAAGCACATATTTTTAACATCAATATCTAATCCCAACCCCATCCCTAAAAAAAGAGGAGTACTATATAGCTTAAATAGAAAATCACCATCTAAGGAGAATCCGAATTATAGATTTTTCAAAGGATAATGGAAATATGTAGGTAAAGAAAGCAGATGATGCCATATCCTAAATGATAACTTACCTGAAAGAAGTAGTGTAGAAGCTGGCAGCGGTGGTGGTTACGTTGGTGGCAGCTATGGAGCCCATGGACCCTGACAATTGAGTTGGAGATCAGGCAAATATGATGAAATTTAAAAAAAAACATACACTAGAAGCCCTCCACCACCCTCCAAATGAGCACTGAGCAAAACACCTCAAAACAAATACTTGAGAAGCAGAACCAATAGAAAAAAAGGATCAAATGCTCCTGCCTAGAACAACATAGAGAGACATTAAGGAGGACTCATCTTACTAATGTATGAGCAGCAAGGGCTGAATGTGCCTCAGCAGAACTCTGACACAATACAGCACAAGTGGCAGGGGAAAGAACATGGTCATCCTGGTCCAGCCTCAACAAGGTAAGAGTGGAAACCAACACAATACAAAAAAAGCAGGAAAGAATGCAGCCCTACATAGTCTACCTAGAACCAAGGCTCTGGACAACCCAGTGCAGTCAACAGTGGAGGAACTCAGTCTAACAAGGTCCAGTCTCAGCAGGATTAGGCAGAACTCAATTAGAACCAGTTGAATTAAACAGCTATCGTTCTCCACATAGAAAGCCAATCTTTTCTCCATAGTGCTCAGTCCTAGACACAGTAAAAGTATGGCGCAGTACTGCCTTCATCCCCAATATAAAGCCAAGATTCAGTATAGACAAAATCAATAGAAAAAATAACCTCAAATCAACAAAAGACAGAGAAAAAGCCTCACACTATAAAAATATTTCAACAAGAGTGGTGACTAAAATACAAGCTCAGAAGAGGACAGCAATATAAAAAATGAAAATGTGTGAAGCCTCAAATGGAAAATGCAATAGGGTGTCTAACCCAAAATGAAATCCTAAAAAAGCTTCCAAAAGGATGGAAAAACAAATAAGAAACTTTTAAAAATAAGAAGAGAAAGTTATAGAAAAATCAACAGTTTAGAACAAAAATTAACTGAAGTAAATAGTTTCCTAAAAAACGGAAATATAATGCCTCAACAGGGAAATAACTCCCTAAAAAAGGAAGTACAAGGCCTCACAGACAAAAATGGCACTCTAAAAATGAGAACTGAACAAATGGAAGCTAATGACTTCATAATAGAGAAGGAAACCATTTTAAAATTCAAAATAATGTGAAAATAAAAGAAAATTTGAAATCCCTCACTGGAAAAACAATTGACCTAGAAAATAGATCCAGGAGAGATCTAAGAATCATTGACTTGCTTAAAAGCCATGATTAAAACCTGGACACCAGATTGAAAGAAATTATTAGAAGAAAACTGTCCTGATATTCTCAAACAAGAGGGGAAAATAAAAACTGAAAGAATGAATACTTAATCTTTAATTCTATGACTACTTCCTAAAATAAGTACCAAATTTAAAAATTCCAAAACTATTATTATAGCAAATTTCCAGAACTCCCAAGTCAAGGAGAAAATGCTTCATACAACTAGAAAAAAATCAGATATTGGGGAATCACAATCAGATTTAAATAGGACCTGAAAGCTTCTACCTTAAAGAATCAGAAGGCATGGAATATGATATTCCACAAGGCCAAGGATCTAGGCCTACATCCAAAAATCATTTGCCAGAAAAAATGAATATAATTCTCCAGGGGAAAAATATAGAGACTTGATGAAATAGAGGGAGGGATTCCAGGCATTCCTGATAAAATGACTAGAGCAAAAAAAGAAATTTTGTGATCAAATTTGACACTCAAAAGATGCATAAAAAGAGAACTGAGTCAAATTTATAAGAATAAAAAGTATTTCCCAAATAACAAATGTTGAAAGTATGTGAACAGAAAATTCTCAGATGAAGAAATTTAAACTATCTTTAGTCATATGAAAAATTCTCCAAACAACTACTGATTCATGAAATATAAATTGAAACAATTCTGAGATACCATCCCACACCCTGGTTAACATGAGAAAAAAGAAAATGATAGATTTTGAAGGGTATGTAGAAAAATCAGGATACAGATGCACTGCTGGTGGAACTTCCAACTGATACAACCATTCTGGATAGCAATCTGGAATCATGACCAAAAGGCCATAAAACTGCTCATACTCTTTGACCCAGCAATACCGCTGGGTCTGTATCCCGAAGATTTTAAAGAGAGAAAGAACCTACCTATACAAAAATATTTATAGCAACTCTTTTTGTGATGGCAAAGAAAGGGAAACTGAAGAAATATCCATCAATTGGGGAATGGATAGACAAATTGTGGTATGTGATTGTAATGGACTACTACTCTGCCATAAGTAATTACATGATCACAAAAAATACCTGAAAGGCTTATATGAATTAATACAAAGTGAAGTGAGCAGAATCCAGATAACATTTTATACAATAATAACAGTACTCTATGACAATCAAATGTGAATGACTAACCTTTTATCAACAAGACAAGGATTCAGGACAAGTCCATGAGATACATGACCAAAAAAAGTATATCTACCTCCATAGAAGGAACATATGGGTTCCAAAAGCAAATTGAAACATAACATTTTTTACATTATTTACTCCGAATTTTTCCATACTGTAGGCAATGTGCCTTTTCTCACAACATGATGAACATATAAAAATGTTTTGTATGAAAATATATATAAAGCCTATGTCATATTGTCTGCTTCCATGGGGATGGTAGGTTGGGAGGAAGCAAGAGAGCATGTATTGAAAAATTTCAGAAAACAAATATTTTAAAATTGTATTGATGTGATCTGGAAAAATGCATTATTAAAAAAAGAATCAGTGTAGAAGAATATTTAAAGCACTATTTGGAAAAGAAGTAGAATAATCAAATAGAAGTTTTGGAGAAAATTTTAAAGATCATAGGATCAATGATTAAGAATTGGAAATAACCTTTGAGGTCAAGGGCAGCAGAGGTTCTTCATTTTACAAATAAAGCAACAAAGATGCAGAGAAATTAAATGGTATTTGCCTGAGCTCATTTGGCTTTTATGTATCTAAAGAATGATTCAAATAAAGGTATTCCTGATTCAGAAGTTCAGTGTTCTACCTACTATGCCATGCTAGCCATCTGGTCAAGATCTAGACTTCCTGACTTCCAGGTTCAATGTTTTCTTAATACATCAGAAATATAGTCTAATTAGGTGATTACTTGATTCATATTTTGTCAACAGAGTTACTGTTTGACTAACCAGATTACTTTGTATGATGATGATGACGTTGTTGATGTCACTTTTAAATAGTACAATAATGTTTTCATGATGCTTTTCTCAACAACTTGATGCAGTAGAAAATGCAGGCATTTCATTTTATAAATGGGCTGACTGAGGCAAAAGGAAGTTATGTTATATTCCCAAAGCCACACAACTAGTAAAGATTATGTAAATATCTCCTTAGGATATTTTATCTTGCCTTACAAATGTGTAAAATTATTAAATTTTGGCTTGCTAGGTTATGTGTTATTTTTATTCTGATTTAATCACTAGCTTATTAGGTATTGATTACTACTGAATTCTATTTATTTTTTCTGTTTGGCATCTACTTCTGTAAGTATGAGAGCAAAATATATGTTTGGAATATACTTTGAGATCTGTAATGGAGACTAAATTTCATACTAAGTCTTCAGACTCTTAGTTAAAAGATAGCACAATCCAATTCTTTTGCTATTTTATCGTTCAAAAACAATGTATTTGAAATTTGTTACACTCAAGTAACCAAAAAGATTAGATGCCAAAAGTCTGTACACACCAAAAGATAAATGATAAAAATAGAAATGATAATAATGGCTATTATTTATACCTCACTCTAAGATTTGCAAATTGCTTCGCAAATATTATCTCAGTTGATCAACAACCCTGGAAGACAGGTGCTACTATTATCCCCATTTTACATAATAGGAAACTAAGGCAAAATGACTTGCCTAGAGTCACACATCTAGTAAGTATTTGAGGCAAGATTTCAAATCAGTACTTGCTGATTCCAGATCCAGTATGATGTACTGTCCTACCAAGCTACTTAGAAAGAAATATCTGAATTTTTAAAAATAACAGTAACATATCCTGTGTATTTTTATCTACTCTATAAATTGAAATTTGGCATTAAATAAAATAAATTTTCATTTTTGAAAAATATTTCAGACATGATAATTCACATAAAATTTGGATTTTTGCATATAGTAGCTATTAATTAAACATATGTTTAATTAACAAATAAGCCAACAAGTGAATGAAAAATATCTTTATGGTTAAAAGGAATCTTTTGTGCTCCAATTATATCTTATCTTCCTAACGATCCTGTGCTATTAACGTCTACATTATATTTTATTTTTTCTACTTGATCAATGAAAAAACTGAGGCCCAGAAGTTTCAATTTTATTCCCCAATCATTAAGAAAAATTTAAATTAAATAGAACTGCAAACCACTGCACTAGGCCCTGAGGTTTCTGATAATAACTAGTTGGAACAAATCTGCTTTCAAGGACCACATAACCCACTGAAAAAGATACAGTATGGAAGCAGATGAGTGAATGCAAGATATATATAAGGCAATATAAATTATTATTAAGGGGGCAGGAATACTAATTGTGGATCAGTAAAGACCACTTGCAGAAGATAGCACCATATCTAGACTTTGCAGAAAGCTAAAGATTCTAAGAGATAAAAATAAGAATGAAGTGAATTACACATTGTGGAAAGTACCTTTGCAAAAGAATAGAGGCAGAGGGAACAAAGGTGTTAAGAGAATGGTAATCAATCTCATATGACTGGTATGGAGTACATGAAAGACAGTAATATCAATAATGTTGTAAAAGCAGGTGAGAGCCAAGCTAAGGAGAGCTTTTAGTGTCAGATAAGGATTTATCCTAGAATTAAGAGGGAAACACTGAATATTGTTGTGAAAGGGAGTAACATGGTTAGAGCTGTACATTAGGAAGGTTATTTTGGCAACTATATGGAGGATGGATTGGACTGAGGAGAAATAGTGAAAGTAGAAGACCAATTTGGAGGCTATTGCAATAGTCTAGACTAGAGATAATATGTTTAGGGGGAGAGGATATCTGAGTGAGTAATGAAAAGTGTTCAGAGGTATTATTCAGGGAAAACTGAAAGACCTGGAAACTAGAAAAATATAGGGGTGATCAAGAGGGAAAAGTCAAACATGATTCCTGGGTTGTGAATCTAAGGGATTCAAAGAAGAGTTATGTGACTTACTGAGTAATTAGTAAATTATTAAATGATGTAGTCAAACATTAAAGCCAAGTTCTCCAACTTCAAGACTAATTATTTGCCACTATTCCATGAGATCTTATTAAAAGGCTTAGTAAATATTCTGCTTCAATGCCATAGCCTGCACAGGTCATTTCACAAAGTGAAATGCCAATAATTCATCTTCTTTGATCAGCATAAATTATCATAATGAGTCAAACCTTCACCCCAATATTTAACTTGACCCAATGCATTGTTTGGAGTTACTGGATAAATACCAAAAGTCCACTTCTCGTTGAACTTTGTAAACTCAAAATCCCTTTGATATATACTTGTTCAGTAGTTTTTTGGAACTAACAATAATCAATAGTCAATAAATGTTTACTGTGTACCTTCTATGTGCCAGGCACTCTGCTAACCTAAGAAAAAACAGTCCCTACCCTCAGGGAGGTTACAATTAGTTAGGGAAGATAAAACACACAACACACACACACACACACACACACACACACATACACACATACAGAAAAAAAAAAACCTGAAAAATAGAATGTGTGACAAAGGTACCCAACCTCAGAGTCATGGTGGAAAATTCAAAGACATTTAAATTAATTATAGATATTATTATAAGAATATATAAGAATTATAATCATAAAATGATTGCTGCCAGAAAAATTGAAGTCTGAAATAAGAGTAAGGGATGGTGGGGAATTAGATGTCTGAGAAGTATCTTCTGTCTTTCCTCCTTAGAGATTGTTTATGGTTCCACTCTCTAATAAGAAGAGCAGAAGGTATTGAAGAAAGGTAAATATTATGATTGATTGAACTGTGCAAAATTGTGAAAATTCCAGAATTTCCCGGAGACATGATGGAGAAGTCCAAGAAGTCCAAGATGAAGGCTGGTGGATGGGAAATGGTAAGGGGAAATGAAGATATATCCAAAAACAATGAATGAGAAAGTAATTTCACATAAACTCAGATTCCGAGAGTGTCTCAGTGCAATGGCCAAGAAAAATATTACCTAATTTCATTTATGTCAGCCGAGTATCAGCCTTAGAAAACATGATTTTTGAAGGAATAAAAACTTTTAAGCCAGGTACTTCTTCTTTGTCTTCTGAACTCAGTACAATGTCCTGATGCTATTTAGAGTCACTGTGATTAAGGTGGAGTCATCTCCTGTAGCTACAGCAAACTGTGCTCTCCTGAACTCCAACTACCCATTAATTCCCTAGGAAATGCCTTCCAGTAAGGTCAGCAGCTCTAGCCTCAGTTTCAGGTGACAGAAGTAGGAAAACTACATAAATTATTTTTCAGGTAAGTGAAATAGTTTTGACTGACAAGAATGGAATATAAATAGAATACTAAAAAACTGAAGAACTGAAACACCTGAACCCATTTTTTATAACCTCACTTGCTAATCTATGTAGCTACTACCATTCTAGCCAATATGAATTGTTCTTACTGTGCATGTTAATAAAAGAGATTTTGGGAAGCCAGATATCCTACATAAGACTAATTATGTGTAGTGTACATTTCTTTTGAACTGATCATTGTAAAGCTGAAACAGAGAATGGGAGAGGACATAATTTACATTTATCTGAAAAGCTGAAGACATTCAGTGCTTGGTTTGAAATCAAGGTAAGTGAATTATCTGGATTACATGAGACATATATTTATATACTTGGAAAGAAAGTTAGGTTTCTCCATCACTACAATGCTTCCTCTTTAAGCTGGCCAATAGTGATCAATACAAGATAATTTTAAGGATTGAGACATAACTTGTGGTCAATAAACAAAGGTTTTTTTTCCATGAATCTTTACCAAAATGCCCTCATCTACTTCATGTCATTTTGTTCAGTGGTGCCCTAATATTAATGATGTAATTAAAAAAGTGAATCAAAGAATATCAGAGTTCAGTGGGACCTCAGAGGCCATCCAGGATCATTTACCTTAATTCAAATGTCTAGAGTTTGAACTGGAAGATTCCAAGGAAAATTAATCAGTTAAAGAGAGCTATTTTGTTACTGTTTGCTCTACCAAAGATAATGCTGTTATGACTAAGAAAAAAATCACTAACAAAGAAAGCACTGAAATGCACAGTTCTTGAAATCTCCTGGACTTTCTTTCCAATACGTCAAAACATTTTCTTCCTGAAAGCTCATGCCTAGCTACATACTATATTAGTTTTCAGGGAATTTCCTCTTGGTGAGATTTAAGAAATTTGGTTGAGCTGAGGTTTTTTAAGTTGTTGTTTTTTTTCACTCAGTGTATTGTCAGGTATATTGTCTTTGTATTATATCTTACATACTTTCTCCAATTTATGTTTTGCTCTGAACTTGGACAAATGTGTTTATTAGCTATTTGTTGTGTATATTCATTATTAATCTGGAATTTGGTAAGGGGTCAAGCATTGGCTTCAAAGCTTGGGGCACTCCTTCCCCATTAAAGGATAACAATCTGGAATTTGGCTTAAATCTAAAATTTATTTCCCTTAAGCTAACAATATTTAAGGAAGCAGGTATAATTCTAGTCTCATGCCCATCTCTCTGGGGAGAGCAGAACTGTGATCCTCTTGCCCAAATCCCCTACTTCTAGTGTTGGTAGGAATGAAAGTCTTCCTTAGAAAAATTTACAAAAGATAGTTATTCTTTTCTCCCCGTGAGTCATAGCTACAATCCCACTATATTTCTACTATAAGTTTGAGTTTATTTTCCCCTTGGACATTTTTCTTCTACTCAAGAGTCATCAAACACTTTCCTTCCTAGAAAGAGACTACACAGGGACAGTACCTTTACAAAAAATCATAAGCTAATTCTGACAGTAATCTATCTGTGACTTTCAATCATCTGTCCACCCTGAAGTGATTGATATTTCTGGAAGTCTGATAATTATGATATCATATAAATCCATAGATCTAATTTGCAACCTATTGATGCTCTCAAAAAGTCTTTCAATAGACATCAAAGGGTTCATAAACTTGTATGGGAAAAATACATATTTATTTTCACTAATCTCTAAACAAAATTTAGCATTCCTTTCAATTATGAATTTAGACAACAATACATAGGAGTTCATAGGCTTTCCCAGACTTCCAAAGGGGTCCATGACACAAAACAGTCAGAATTCCTGCTTTAGATGAATCATGTTGATTGATGTAACTAAAATGTGAGTTTGAAATGTTTTGAAAATGGTTTGGGGATTGTAAGTGTAGTCAGTCTCAAAGTGCTGAACGGTATTCATGGCATACAAAGGGGATTGAGATAAAGAATGACTTCATACCCATTCAAAATAGGCATATGTGTGTGTGTATGTGATGTAAAGCTATACAGAGAGAAGCTCCAAATAGTTTTGACTCGCAAAGACCCAGGTGACTATCTCTGAGTAATATAGATCTGTTTATTGATCTTCATATAATTTGATTTTATGACTCAGGAATAAAACTTCTTATTTTACGTGTGGCCCCATGACAAATCAAGTTCTCTGAAACAGAGTCATTGTTTAGCTATGTCTAGGTCACCATTTCTGGTAATCAACATAACACATTATTTGCAGATGTACTTGTGCCTAAATGTTAATACAAACAGCCTGATACTCATCACTCCTTCAAGTGTTCCTTCTCTTTCATTTAGATTTGCCCAAAGTATTAGCCTGACCACAGAACACTTAGATAAGTGGCATAAATAGGAAGATTTAAATAAAAAGAGTTCAAAATTTTTGCTCTTTAGACTATCTTGCAGATTGATGGTATCTTATTTTTAAAGCATGAACAATATAGATGTTTGATGCACAGCCTTGAACAAGACTCTCAGAGTTATTAATGGTAGCTGTCAGGTCATCTTCTATTGACTAAGAATGAGTCAGACTGGTCACAAGAAAAGTTCAATGTCCCAAAGACAAAAACAAGAGAGCTCTTGCATTTTTTGTGAGCTCCAATGACAGTCTGTTAATGAAATATTGGAGTGTTTACCTGCAACAGCCATTATCAGAAACTAATGAACTTGTTCAGGGCATGCAAGGAGGTTATCACCTGCTTTGTCAGTCGATAATACTATAAAGAGGCAATTTCCATCACTGTAGGGACTCACAAGTTAATTCAGGAGATACCAGATTTTAATTAGCTGAAGAGTCTGCGTACTAGGTGGTAAAGCCTAACCATCCACCCTATTTTCATATGGAAGTCATTTTTAATCAAAATATGACATGACAAATTACAAGTAGCTTCACACAGTTCCTTCTTTACAGAAAGTGAAAGTCTATGTTGCATGTTTATAATTATACAACTGAAAATTTCAAGCAATTAGCTTTAAATAGTACAACATGGCACAAAAGTCCCAAATACTCGTTTTTCTAGCATATTCAGTGCAACTCATTAAACGTTAAGCCTCCTTCACTGTTAAGTATATGAAGTTTTAAGCACTCCGGCTGCTTATAGTATAAGGGAAATAAAGCAGTTCCCCAAAAAAGCTTGATATAGAGTATGACAGGAACAAAAGAGAGTTTTGCCATTCAAAAGGATGTAACACTTCGAGATAAGGGTATTAGGGTTTCATGAAGCTAACACTTGAATTAGGGCTTAAGGAAAGGGACATTGTCCAATAGCTGGATATGAAAATATGTTTAATAATTAGAGATGTGAAAAAAGTACATGAGGTATGGGGGGAGGGAGAAAGAGTTAACCTGCTTGAATGTAGGGAGCAGGCAGAGGACAGGACGAGAGCAGAAAATAGCTAATAGTCTACACTACCTAGAATACAGAGTTGTGAGGGAAAGGAAAACAAATAAGATTGAGAAGGTTAATTGAAGATAGATTTTAGAGGCCTTGAAATACTAGGAAAGACATATTTTTGGAGGCAATAAAGAACCATTAAAAGTTTCAGTGTGGGAAAGTGGTATAATTAACCTATATTTTAATGGTAAATGTGATTTTTGAAATTTATTATTTTATTTTACACTTATAAAAGAGGACTTCAATATGGAATAAGTTAGGCTAATTTGGTCCTAATGCTCAGAAAATATATAAGCAATGACAATTCATATTTTTCCACTGTCCATATTCATTGTCAGAAGTTAAATAATGACAACTTCTTGCAACAGTTGTGAGCCATACCTATGCTTGGAGTTTCTGATTGCTAACACAAAATCTACACCCAGGTCCCAATAAAGAAAACCTCTCTCTCTCTCTCTCTCTCTCTCTCTCTCTCTCTCTCTCTCTCTCTCTCTCTC